>NC_133617.1:52926474-53238974 GCF_048593235.1 Sminthopsis crassicaudata | reverse complement strand
GCCTCGGTGTGCTAATCTGTCAAGGAAATAGCTGATAGAAGTGATCTCTGAGGTCCTCGCTCTCATTTCCTTCAGGCCCTCTAGCTTTCACCTGTTTTGAGTATCTTTCGGGCTGTAAGATGCCCAAGCAAAGTGTGTGGCCCCCTCTGCAATCTACTGCTTCTCCCTGGGGAGCTTAAGGAGGCCCTCCAAAGTGTGCACGCGGGTTGCCAGGCTGAGCCCACCGGGCTCCGTGCCAATCAATCCTGCCAGGGCAGAGTGTGAAACCCGTTTGAGAAATGGAAGAAAACGGACACACAGGACTCAAGGAATTTAGAATCCCAGGATTTTAAAGCTGGGATGGATCTTCACAATGATCTTGTCTAAATCCTTCCTTTGACAGATGGGGAAACAAGTTCAGGGAGATTGAGATGTTCAGAGTGGTTGGAGGGGAAGGGGATGGGGGGGGGGGTGTTACACTTAAGTGTTTGGACGCCAGATCCAGGGCTCTTTCCATTATATGTATCATGGTTCCTTTAAGGGCTCTCCCAGGTCTGAGATGTCAAGTTCCAAGGACATCTCCTGCTCTGATCTTGCATGTTCAGAGAGCCTTCCCAACTCTGACCTCCCATGATCCAAGATTCTTCTAGCTCTGACCTCCCTTGTTCCAAGAGCCTCTCATAACTCTGGTCACACATTCTAGGAGCTTGCCTGATTCTGGCCTCCTATGTTCTAAGACTTCCTTACTCTGACCTCTCCTGTTCCAAGAACCTCTCAGATCTGACCTCCTGTGTTCTAAGACTCTTCCCAGCTCTCATATCTTATAACCAAGAGCATTCCCTAACAGGATCCGAGTATTTCTAAATCTTTTGGCATTGAGCCCCTTCTTCCTTTCCTCTAGCTATCTCTTTTTCCCTCTTCCTATCACCTGAGGAATAGCCATAGGAAGTAAAGCTGTGGGGGAGGGGGTGACTAGGGATCATCATTCAGATTGTTGTCTAAGAGCCTGGTCTATAATTCTATTTCTGGGCTGTCTTCTGAGTTTGCCTGTGCTTTTTAATCTTCCCTGCTGCCTCCTCCAGTCCTAGGGTCCCACTCTTAGAGAATGATCAGGTATGCTACTCAACTCCCCTCCTCAAACAAGTTGAACCTCAGGAAATTGGGCCGGTTAAGGAGGCAGGAGCAACTTTTGCACAGAGAGCCTAAAAGGGAAGCTTGGATTGCTACTAAGGAAATGGGGTTTGAGGGGGGCACAGTGCTGGCTGATGGCTCTGGCACTCTTTTTAAGGAAGTCTTTTCCTATTTTTACCTCTTAGATTCTTATTCTATAAAAGAAAGGGGGTTGGAGTAGGTCTCTAAGGCCCCTCAGTCTGGTTGTAACCTTATAAAATACAGCATCCAATCCCTGAGTCTGGCATTTCCTTTTCTGAGTTATCTATTTCTTCCTTTAAAATGATGAGGAGAAAGCAATGGATGCTCCTGGAGCCCCAGTGAGGTCCCTTCTCTACCCTGTTTGCCACTCAGATGATCTCTCTTTTAGGCTAGAAGGAGGATTGGAGGGAAGGAAAAGAAACTTTCCTGGAGGACTGGAGGAAGGTCCCTTTGACAGGAACTTTAGAATTCAGAAGGTCAGAGCTAGAAAAGACCTTAGGACATGGGATGTCCTGGGAGGGTCTTTAGAATACAGAATGTCAGAATTGGTAGTGACCTTTGAACATATGGCATGGATTATAAAAAGTAGAAAGAACTTAAGAGTTCTTTCAATTTATAGGTGAGGAAACTGAGGCTGAGATTGCTGAAGGTCACATAGAAAGTCAGTAGGTGAGGTAGCATGAGAACCCAGTCTTCTGATTCCAGTCTCCTTTCAGAATACTGACTTTCTTGCATATTCCCACTTGAACACAGTAGGATCCCATTGTTCCCAATGTAGGAGCAGCTGTTTTCAATATTTATTGTCTTGGAGGAAGAGTCACCTTTTATCTTAGGGTGAACCTCTCCTTTTGGCTTAGGAGTTGGGAGATTTAGGTATGACTCTCTGTGGGATCATGTCTTTGGGCCTCAGCTTCCTCATCTGTAAAATTTGTACAATCTAGCTCCTGTGGCTAATGGAGGGAAGTCCTTTTTTGCAGTCCTTAAAAAGTACTACATAAATGTAAGTTATTTTTATGTAAAGTGCATTGTCAATCCTAATGTGTTGTATGGTTGTTAGTGATGAAAACAATGCTGATGACATTGTCTCCAATAGCGTTTAGGATCAAAAAGTGATCTGTGGAAGTGTATTTTTGTTGTCCATTAGGATAGATCTTCAGTATTTTCTTTCTTTCTTTCTTTTTTTTTTTTTTTTTTTTTAAGGTAGTAAATGCAACATTGAGCATTGAATATGATACAACTCCTGGGTTTTGAGAATTCCATGGTAGAGTGGAAATAAGAATGGCCTTAGAGTTGATAGATTTCAGTTTTAATACTAGTTTCGCTACCACCTCGTTGTTTCAAAACAGAACTAAATTAATGTTCTCCCATACCTTGGTGTTCTTATCTAGGAATGATAATATTTAAAGTAACTATTGCCTATGGTTGCTGTGAGATAAGTTTTGTGTAAACTGTAAGATGCTATATAAACTCAATTGTTATATTGCAATTATTATTACCATATGAATACTCAAAGCACTTAACACATGATATGAACTATTTTCTTAATTTCTAGTCTTCCTTTTAACTGGAAGTTTTTTTGTTTTGTTTTGTTTTTTACAAATTTAAATTATTTTTAATTGTTCTAAATTGAAACATCAAAGTAAAACAGAAATCTCTTATAGCTTGCTTTTTCTTTTTTGGGAGAGAGAGGGAAGTAGTATTTTATTTCTTATTTTTCATAGGGAATTCTAACACCACATCTCAAAAAGGATAAGCATTTAATGATTTCTTGAGAGTTGAATTTTCCATCAAACTTCATTCCTCTCACAGAAGTTTGCTCATTTGTAAAACTGTGATAAACTGTCTTCCCTGGCTTATCATAGGCTCCTTATCTTATCACCTCTGCAAAAAAAATAATTATAATAATTACAATAACAAACTATAGCTAGCATTTCCAAAGCATTTTAAAGCTTGCATAAGGCTTTACATAGTGGAGTCAAGAAAACCCGAATTCACATCCTGCTTCAAACTCTTCCTACTTGTGTGACTCTAGCTAGGCAAGTCACTTAATATCTGTTTGCATCAGTTTCCTCAATTGTAAAGTGAAGGTGTAATAACACCAGTTTCCCAGAATTTTTTTGAGGTAATAATACTTGTAAAGCACTAAGCACATTATAAGGGCCTATAAATATTAGCCATTATCATCTCGTTGGATTTTTACAGCAATCCTGGAAAGTAGGATGTTATTACCATTCCCCCTTTTGCAGATGAGTGAAAAGTCTGTCATACCTCTTCTCTGGAACGAGGTGTTTGGTGGGGATATGGTAGATAATGTCAAAAGTTTTTGATATCTTGAATAGTTTTGCTGAACTAATTTCCCTCCCCCTGCTTTTCTATTCTTTGTTATGAAGAATGATATTCTAGGGAAAGAGGACTAGACTGGGAAATATAAGTGATTAAACAAATAAACAATAAGACAAATAAAAATTATTTTAAAAGAATATCTGCCCTGTTTATTTTGCAGGACTATGGTTGGTCCAAGGAATTCCCAGATCAACTTGATAAGCTTGAGGTGGAAGGATTGGGAGTCTTTGGGACTTTGAGAAGGGAGGGGTTATTTTTGTTAGGCATAGTTGCTTTTTCCTGTGTGTGTGTGTGTGTGTGTGTGTGTTTTGTGTGTGTGAAAGTAGGTGGGAAAGACTTATATGGGAAGGGCAGTAAGGGAACAAATTAAATCTGATTTCTTGATTTTGTACCAACTTTGGCTGCTTACTATCTTGTTCACCTGTCATCCTTCTTCCTTCCTCCCATTTATAAATCTGTGCTTATCAGGGCCATGGAGAATTTGGCTGTGAGCATAACATGCTAAACTGGTAACAAGGAGGTAGGGAATGAATTGTTTGGAGCAATCAATCAGTAAGCATTTATTAAGTATCTATTTTGTGCCAGATACTGTGCTAGGCACTGGATCCCTGCCTTCAAGGTGCTTACATAGCATCCTGGGCGGGAGGGGGGGGGTAAAGGAGTTCATATATCTATATACACATATATTTATATTTAAATGATTTGTTTATTGGCATGTTTTCTTTTTAAATTTTGAGTTTTGAATTATTTTTCTTAACCTTCTCCCACCCATTGAGAAGGCAAACAATATGATATCAATTATACATGTGAAATCAGACAAAACATATTTCCATATTAGTCACTTTTCAAATCTCTCCCCCAAATAAAGAAAGAAAATTATACTTCAATTTGCCCTCCCAGTTCTTCAGTTCTCTTTCTGAAGATGGTTTTAACCAAGTGCTTTGGAATTGTCTTGGATCGTTGTATGGGTCAGAATAGCCAAGTCTTTCATAGTTGATCATTACAACACTGCTGTTACTGTGCACAATGATCTCCTGGTTCTTCTCATTCACTTTGTATCAGTTCATATCCACTTTTCCGACACTATCCCCTATGTCATTTTTTTTATAGCACAATAATACTTCATCACAATCATATACCATACCTTAACTTTTCAGCATTCCTTAGTTGATGGTCATCCACTTGATTTCTTGTTCTTTGTCGCCACAGAAAGCCACCTGCTATAAATATTTTTGTACATATTGGCCCTTTCTCTTTTTCTTTGATCTTTTTTGGGATAAGGATCTAGTTGTGGTATTGTTGGAATATACAGTTTGCCCAGTTTTATAACCTTTGGATCCTAGTTCCAAATTGTTCTCCAGAATGGTTGGACCAGTTCACTATTTCACCCACAGTTCATCCCTCCTCCCCTTCAGCATTTATTATTGCTGATGGGTCTAAACCTCAGAATTGTTTTAATTTGCCTTTTTCTAGTCAATAGTGATTGAGAGCATTTTTTCACTTGGCTCTATAGATATTTGAGAAATGAAATCTTTATTTTCCATATTACTTCATTGCCTATGGTGCCTTTTGGCAAAATGTAGTTTCCCTGATTCTCTTTTAATTAAGTCTATTTTTACTTTTGCTTTGTCTGAGATCATAATTACTATCTCTGCCTCTTTTACTTCAGCTGAAGCATGTTAGATTCTGTTCTAGCCCTTTGTTTCATTCTATTCCTGTCTTTCTGTTTCAAGTGTGTCTCTTGTAAGCAACATATTGTTGAAATCTGGTTTCTAATCCATTTTGTTGTCCACTTCCTTTTTATGGGTGAGCTCATCCCATTCACATTCATAGTTATGATTACAAACTATGTTCTTTCTCTTTATCCTATTTCCCTCTGTTTCTTCTTTCTTTTTATCTTGTCCCTCCTCAAAAGTCTATTTTGCCTTTAATCACTGTTTCCCTTAATCTCCCCTCTCTTTTATCTTCCCTGGTACTTTTCTATTATCCCTTTCCCCTCCTATTTCCCTATTGGGTAAGTTAGATTTCTATACACAACTGAATGTTTGTAGTCGTCCCTCTTTCAACTAATTCCATTGAAAGTGAGATTCAAGCATACTCCCTCCTCTGCTTCCCCCTTACCTACCCTATTGTAAAAGTTCTTCCCTTGTATGCCTCTTTTTTTTTTTTAAAGTGTGAGAAAATTTTCCATCTTCTGTGGCAAAGGAGTTTTTAAAGAGATCCTGTAAAATCTATACACTTTGATTCAATATATTATGGACTTCTTATGTGCAAAGCAGTGGTTAGGTTCCAAGGATACAAAGAAACATAATAGTCTGTACTTTCAAGGAGTTTATAATCTTCAGGGAATGGAACAAACAGAAGCAAGAAAGTAACTATAAATTACAAATTTATATTTATATAGATAATAAAATCATATACATATTATAAATTATATACAAATGGATGTAACATTTAATGAAGAAGGACAGAAGGCTAATGACTGGAGAAATGAGGAAAGAATTCCAGATGACTTCTGTAATTTATGGCTTTGGATCCACTAACATTTTAGGGGAATAGTGGAATCTCTTCATCCAAAGTCTTCCAGGAGAGACTGGTTGACTATTTTTGAGGTGTATTGTTGGGGGGGATTTCTGTTCAGGAATGTATCAAGCTGCCAAATTCCTTTCAAGCTAAGAAAGTCTTTATATATGTGATGTACAGAAATGGGCTTAAGTTCTCTCTGGCTTATAAACGACATTCATTTTCCATCTCTAGCCTTTGGCTAGCTTGTTCTTGACACCTAGAATATTAGCTTTCTTTACCTCTGCTTCTTGGCAGTAAAGCTGTACTAAGACTTTTGGGACACCCTATATTTTGGGTTTCTTTATCTACTGTGTTGTTTCTCCCAGTAGAATATAAACTCTTTGCCAGCAAGGACTGTTGAAGGTTTATTTTTGTATCCCTAGTGCTTACCTCAAGGCTAGGGTGAGAGTACAACTGTGATTTCACTGAACTAGAGAATTCTCATGTGGGGAAATTGGCTCTACCCATTCAGATAGGCACTTTCTATGTAAGTTATAGTCTTAGAGATCTAATAAATACTTGTTGCCTCCTCATGGCTACTTGCCTAAGGTACACGGATGGTAGTTTGAGACACTCCTGATGCCGGAAGGACAACTTCAGGTAGAAAATGGGGGCTACAGGCCTTGTTGAATCCAGCTGACTTGCATTCACTGTGTAGCTAACTTTATGCCCTGTATGAATCAAAAGGAAGTGAGATTCCTATTCCCTGTCCTTGAGGTGCTTACATTTAATCGGACAAGCCTTATATATAAGAACAGTGCAAGAAAGTAAAGAATGAAAACTGACAGAGTTCTGTAGGATTACAAGTCAGAGCAATAGAGGCTCTATCATTGTAGGTAATGGTAAGGGAGTACTTAGAAAAGGTGGGAGTAAGATTTGGAGCAGCTGAAGGGAGGACAAAGAGCCTTCCCACTAGTGCTATAAAAGGCAAAAGTGTGAGAGTAGATAGAGCTGGAACTAGGGATTCTGGCACGTTGAGCAAAAGGTGAGAGAGACTGTGTAACGTATTACTCATAATTTAGTCTCCATCCCCTCTGCTCTCTAAAAGCTGAACTTAAAAAGACTGGGTGGATAGGGATAATCATCTGCATTAACAAGTAGCAGATATGTCAGTGGGTCATTGCTTCCCTAGTGTGGGACATAACATTATTAGCCATGGTAACCCAAGGCAGTCACGTGATAAATTTAGATTTCTGAGTCTTGGAGCCAATGGAGAACCCTTCTAAATGTTGCCTCTCTGAGACAGATCCACTCCACATAGTCTGTGAGAATTCTGCCTTTCCTCTCCCACCAAACTTTAAATGCCAAAATTTTAGTAGATTTTCAGGATTAATTTAGTCTAGTTCAGCTATCATGAAAGAAAGTCAAAAGGACAATGGATTTGGAATTAGGAGTACCAGGTTAGAAGGTGTTGCCTCTAGCTGCTTCCTATTTGTAGAAGATTGGGCAATTGGCTTCCCATCTCTGTGCCTCAGTTTCTTTATCTGTAAAATGAAAGGATTAGGCTTGATAATCACAGATATGTCTTCTGGCCCTTTCTGCATCTTCCCCACTTATCCCTGGCTGGGGCCACTATCGCACATTCCAGAAGATGCAAGAGAGGAACAAAACTTCAGCTTGGACAAATCATTTAATTTCCTTTGGCTTCAGTTTCAACATTTGTGAGATAATGGCAGGTTCCTAAGGTCTCCTTAGGTTTATGATTCTGGGCTCCTAGAATTCCAATATCCAATACCTGTGTATTCATGTATCCCTTTCAGAAAAACACACCTATTTCACCTGAGCCTAAGCAGTAGTCTGGTGGCCCCACAGACTTGTTCCTAAGATACCTTGTAACTCAAAATAACAGAGCTGGGAAGGCCCTTAAAACATGGGATGTCAGGTCTGGGAGGTCCTTTAGACTCAGAATATCAGGGCTGGGAGGGACCTTAGAACCCAGAAGGTCAGAGCTGGGAGAGCCCTTAGAACCCAGAGGCTGGGAGGGCCTTTAGAAGATAATTGTACCCTAGCAAAGGAAGTCATTTGCCCAAGGGTGTAAATGGTCCAGTGAATAGGCAATATCTTTTCAGCCAGTAGATAATTAGTAAGACCGGTCAAGTATATGGTCAGGGCCATGAATAGGACACGGTTGAGGAAGCTCAGTGAAAGGAGACAGATCTCTGCAGGTTGTTCCAAGAAGGCTTCCTGTAAGAGATGAGACTTGACCTGTTTCTGGAAGAATGGCAGGGATTCAGCTATCTGGATAGGAGGGAGAAGAGACCCTGGGTGGAAGGGAATAGTATGAGCTAAGGTATAGAAAAGGATAGTGTGAGGGATGGTGAAACCTCTTTGTTCACATCCTGAGCATATAGTGGAAGCTAAGGGAAGAAATAATGTAGGGAAGGGTCTTAAATGCTAGACAAAGGGCCGTGGGAGCCTTTGATTATCCTTTAGTGAAAGAGCAATCAGAGCTAGGTTTTATATTTTGCAGGGTGTGTAGATGGGACTGCAGGAAATAGGTCAGTTACATTAGTCCCTAGTGATCCAGGGTACCTAGTCTGAGTTTAGGCCCCACAACCTTCCCTGGTCCTCTGGTCTCAACTCTTCCTCTGGCCTTCCTAGGAGTCCTTCCAACTAGGTTCATGTTTCCTCATTATCTTGGTGATGAGTGAGAACAGCATAGCCTGTGGATGGACCTCTGCCTCTCTCCTTGCTCCTACTTCTTAATCAGACTCCCCTCTGTCTCCAAGGGGATGTTCTCCCTGCCCCAGGTCCTAGCCAAGGCCCAGGGTTCTGTGGGATTGTCACCACCTGGTGAAAAGCCATTATCTCACCATCCACCTTGTTCCGAGTTTCTTCTGTAGTCATTCCTGATCTCCAGGTAACAACAATTTGCTTTTATTTTTCTGTCTGTCTTAAAGAAAGCTTCACTGATGTCTTTTTTTTTTAAATATCAGAGTCATTCCTGGAAATGCCGCCCTTTTCCCCACTGCACTCCCAAACTGAACTTCCTCTTCTAACAAAGAAAAGCCATTAAGACAAAACACCCAATTTTAGCAACTTCATTTGTATATAACGTTCTGCCCTAATATTCCCCTACCTCCCTGCTGAAAGGAAGCTGGCTTATTTCATTATGTGTTCTATAAGCTCATTATTGGTTTTTTGGTTATTTAGTGACTCACTTTTCTTGGAGCTTTTAAAACTGGAAATAGTCCTGTGAAGTTAAGGTGCAGGATGATGACCCATATTTTATAGTTTAGCAAATAGAAGTTCATCGGGGTTAAAACAACTTGTCTGTGGGCCACATAAAGTAGGATCCAAACCTAGGTTTTCTGACTCCAAGTCAAGCACCCTTTTCACCAACTTAGACTACCTCTCAGATGTGGGCTGAGGACTTCATCTTATAATTACAAGCTGCTTAGCCTCCAGCTGACTCTGGGTTAAGGGTCAGACAAGAGCTTGGGCTCATAGCACCACAGATTTAGTCCTGGAAGGAACTTCAGAGAATATCTAGGCCTGCCTCCTCATTTTATAAAGAAACTTAGTCCCAGAAAAGGCAAGTGACTTGCCTAAGATTATTTAGGTTGTAAGCAACTGAGCTGAGATTTGAACCCCGTGTCCTCTGTCTTTAAATCTAGCATTTTTCCACTTTAGCACACTGGCCTCCTATTCTTATACCTGGATTCATATAGGCCTGTGGACTTAGTAAGTAATATTAAATAATTGGGGAATTGATTTGAGATCAGCCCAAGGGCCTGAATTCAGAGTCTAGCTCTGAAATCTACTGTCTTTTTGACCCTGGGTAGGTCTCTCTCCATGCCTCTATAAATTTTCCTTAAAAATGAGGGGGTTAGACTAGATTAGGGTCTCTTATCCTGAATCCATAAACTTCTTTTTAAAAAAATCTTGAAAACTGCATTTCCGTGGAATTGTTGTCCTTGGCAATCTTCTTTTTATTTTATAAATTTAAAGATGTTATTCTGAAAAAAGATCCTTAAGTTGCACAGGACTGATTGCGTAAGGGGCCCAAGAGGCAAAAAGGGAAGAAAAATCCCAATCTAATATCCCTTCAGTTCCTTCTAGTTCTTCTCATTAGTGGAATGGAATGGAATTCTTTGCTTGTATGAAGAGACAGCTGGAAGGACACTTAGAACATGGAATATCAGAGCTGGAAGGGTCCTTAGAATACAGAATGTTAGAATTGGGAGAGAACTTAGTACAGAGAATTTTAGCGCTAGAAGGACCTTGGGAATCCAGAATGTCAGAGCTGGGAGGGCCTTAAGAATACTGCATGTGAGAATTGGAAAATCCCTTGGAGATCATTTTTCAAATGGGGAGAAGGGAAGGACCTTGTCCAAAGTCATACAAGATTATTGATCCCAGAATTTGAGCTCCTTAGTTGCCTGGTATTGGGGTCAGTAATTTTCATGTCATTCACTGATCCCAGCTCCCATGCCTTTCTCCAGTCTCTGAATAGTTTCTTTGTCTCAGTGGAAGTCAGGAAAGCTCCAAAGGAGAGAGAGAGCTGGAAAAATACTCCTGTTGGCTGTTGGTGGGAAAGTCACTAGAAGATCCTAGTAACAACTGTGATTTTAATTTCAATTCACTTTGAAAATTCTGTGAGAAGAGGAGAGCCCTCATACAATATGAAAAGAAAGACAAAGTGACTGTATTGAGTCTGCAACTGAAATCTTAGAGGCCCAGAAAACAGAACTAGACTATATTAGCAGGTTTCTGAACCTGAGGTCTGTAAACTTATGAGTTGTTTAATTTTTAAAAAAATAACTATAATTCAATGTAATTAGTTTCCTTTATAATCCTATGCATTAAAAAAACCAAGATTCTGAGAAGAGATTCATAAATTTCACCAAAGCTGATTCCCTCAAAAAATAAAAGGAACATTTACAGTGGAGTTTAAGTTCCTTGAAGGCAGAATCTGTTTCCTTTTTTATTCTTTTGATTGTTGTTGTTTCCCTAGCACCTGGCACATAATAGATGCTCTCTAAATTTTTATTGAATTAAATTGTACCGTAATTCAATTTCTGAGCAACGAGCTGGAGCATTAGATGTTTTCTCTGATTCCCACAATGTCTCAGACTTTTCCAAAACAGAAATTTTGCATCAAAGATTAAAAAAAACTTCAGTAGTTTTCAAGATCTAGGCTCTCCAAATTAAAAAATAAAAACAACCATGACTTGACACTGAGCTCACTCACTTCTTTTACTGGCAACAAAGCTTCACTTAGCAGACCCAAGCACCTTCCACAGACTTACAAATCCATTCCCACACTTTGGCCCTTCCTTCTTCCAATACTGTGGAAACTCCAGATCTAGGTTGTGCCAGTTTGCTCAGGTTGCAACAGCCAGCCGGCATAGATGTAGCTCTTCAGAAGCAAAAGGATGATGGGGGCCACAGTCCATTCTTTTGCCCTGCCATTGTGCAGACAATAATATCACATGCAGCATCAGGGGAGCAGCAATCTGAGTTTCCAGTGCTGGAGTGCACAGGGGGGGAAACTTTCTGAGCTACCAGGGCCAGGTCAGGGAACTAAGGCACAGAGGGAGTGGAACAAGATTCCACATATGTGGGGGGCTGCGCCAATGAGGGAAAGAGCACAGCATCCAGCTGAGGTCAGTTCAGATCATCCCCAAGTCACTTGAGGCAAAGACCTATGTTAATGATCTGTAAATTGTCTGGCACAGGAGAAGGCAAAGGACATGAGCTCTAACCCCCCCCCCCAAAAAAAAAAAAAAAAAAAAAAACCATCATCAGAGGAGATAGAGCGAGCAAATAAATTGGGGAAAATAAGGAGGAAAATAAAGACTGAAGCTATCAAAAATCTCAGAAAGAAGAAAACTCCAAGGCCTTGAACATAAGCAGATCAATCAATAGGGAAAACATTAACAAAAGAAAGAAATAGATCCTCCAAATCTAGTGATTTAATTTAGGCATCTAAGAATAAATATTGCACAACAAAACAAAAAATGATTCAATATTCAATAATGCAGAGGATCCTGTGGAATGTGAGGAGAACATGGAACCTTAGCAGACTGGTCCTGAGTGATTTGAAAGAGAAATGAAAGTTATAAGAGCAGAATTTATAAAATACACAGCAAAAATGATGGGCAGAATAGAAAAAGTAGAATCTACAAGGGTAGATTCACCTAAGAAATGAGAGAATAATAGATTGGGAATGTAAATGTTTAGAAGTAAAGAACAATTTAGAAGAAGAAAGCAAAACTCAAACCCAAATCAAAACCAATAATATATTTTTATTATAACTTTTTATTGACAGTACATATGCATGGGTAATTTTTTACAACATTATCCCTTGCACTCACTTCTGTTCCAACTTTCCCCTTCCCTCCCTCCACCCCCTCCCCTAGATGGCAGGAAGTCCCATACATGGTAAATATATTATAGTATATCCTAGATACAATATATGTGTGCAGAACGAATTTCTTGTTGCACAGGAAGAATTGGATTCAGAAGGTAAAAATAACCTGGGAAGAAAAACAATAGTGCTAACAGTTTACACTCATTTCCCAGTGTTCCTTCTCTGTCCATCACTGATCAATTGGAACTGAATTATATCTTCTCTTTGTTGAAGATATCCACTTCCATTAGAATACATCCTCATACAATATTGTTATTGAAGTGTATAATGATCTGCTGGCTCTGCTCGTTTTACTCAGCATCAGTTCACATAAGTCTCTCCAAGCCTCTCTGAAATCATCCTGCTGGTCATTTCTTTCTTTTTTTTTTTTTTAATTTAATTTTTATTTTATTTTATAATTATAACTTTTTTTTTTGACAGTACATATGCATGGGTAATTTTTTATAACATTATCCCTTGCACTTACTTCTATTCAGGTTTTTTCCCTTCCTTCCCCAACCCCCTCCCCCAGATGGCAGGCAGTCTTATACATGTTAAATATATTACAGTATATTCTAGATACAATATATGTGTGTAGAACCGAATTTCTTGTTGCACAGGAAGAATTGGATTCAGAAGGTAAAAGTAACAGTTTACACTCATTTCCCAGTGTTCCTTTTCTGGATGTAGCTGATTCTATCCATCACTGATCAATTGGAATTGAATTAGCTCTTCTCTATGTTGAAGATATCCACTTCCATCAGCATACATCTTCGTACAGTATTATTGTTGAAGTGTATAATGATCTTCTGGTTCTGCTCGTTTCACTCAGCATCAGTTGATGTAAGTCTCTCCAAGCCTCTCTGTATTTCTCCTGTTGGTCTTTTCTTACAGAACAATAATATTCCATAACATTCATATACCATAATTTATCCAACCATCCTGCTGGTCATTTCTTACAGAACAATAATATTCCATAATATTCATATACCACAATTTACCCAACCATTCTCCAATTGATGGGCATCCATTCATTTTCCAGTTTCTAGCCACAACAAAAAGGGCTGCCACAAACATTTTGGCACATACAGGTCCCTTTCCCTTCTTTAATATTTTTTTGGGATATAAGCCCAGTCGTAACACTGCTGGGTCAAAGGGTATGCACAATTTGATAACTTTTGGGGCATAATTCTAGATTGCTTTCCAGATTGGTTGGATTTGTTTACAATTCCACCAACAATACATCAGTGTCCCAGTTTTCCCACATTCCCTCTGACATTCATCACTATCTTTTCCTTTCATTCTAGCCAATCTGACAGGTGTGTAGTGGTACCTCAGAGTTGTCTTAATTTGCATTTCTCTGATTAATAATGACTTGGAGCATCTTTTCATATGGCTAGAAATAGTTTCAATTTATTCGTCTGAGAATTGTCTGTTCATATCCTTTGACCATTTATCAATTGGAGAATGGCTTGATTTCCTATAAATTAGAACAGTTCTCTATATATTTTGGAAATGAGGCTTTTATCAGAACCTTTAACTATAAAAATGTTTTCCCAGTTTATTGCTTCCTTTCTAATCTTGTTTGCATTAGTTTTGTTTGTTCAAAGGCTTTTTAATTTGATGTAAACAAAATTTTCTATTTTGCGATTAGTAATGATCTCTAGTTCTTCTTTGGTCACAAATTCCTTCCTCCTCCATAAGTCTGAGAGGTAAACTATCCTATGTTCCTCTAATTTATTTATAATCTCATTCTTTATGCCTAAATCATGGACCCATTTTGATCTTATCTTGGTATATGGTGTTAAGTGTGGGTCCATGCCTAATTTCTGCCATACTAATTTCCAGTTTTCCCAGCAGTTTTTGCCAAATAATGAATTCTTATCCCAAAAGTTGGGATCTTTGCAAAACCAATAATATTAAAATAAAATATGCTCACTATGCAAGAAAAAATACTGATCTTGAAAACAGGGATGCATAGAGATGAAGAGAGCCATCAACACCCAGAGAGAGGACTATGGGAACTTTGTGTGGGCCACAAGATAGCATTCCCAATCTTTCTTTTATTGTTTGCTTGCATTTCTGTTTTCCTTCTCAGATTGTTTTTTTTTTTTCTTTCTAGATCCGATTTTTCTTGTGCAGCAAGATAACTGTATAAATATGTATACATATATTGGATTTAACACATACTTTAACACATTTAACATGTATTGGTCTACCTGCCAGCTAGGTTAGGGGGTGGGGGGAAGGAGGGGAAATTTGAAACAGAAGGTTTTGTAAGGGTCAATTTTGAAAAAAATTACCCATTCATATGTTTTGTAAATAAAAAGACATAATAATAAAAAGAAATAATCTAAAGATCATAGAATACAACAGGACAAAAAAAAAACCTAACACTAATAATGTAGAAAATAATAAAAGAGAACTTGGCAGAATTCTTAAAAATAGAAAATGAAATACAATGGAAGGAATCCATAAATCATAGCCAGATAAAATATCCAAGGCTGCAAATACTTAGGTATATAATGGTTAAATTAAACAATGCAATTCAAAAACAAGTTCTGCATGTGATCAATTAAAGTAATTTTAAATACAAAGAAAGAAATTTTGAATAATACAAACTAGTTTGTAATCACCAGAAAACTATGAGGCAATGGAATGATTTGTTCTAAAGAGCTCTAAAGATAAAGCTTAGGATGCAGCCCATGGTGTTCAGTGCTGCAGATCTGAGCTTAATTGTAAATGAAAGAAAAATAAAGAGGCATTTGATTTGAAACATTTTTAGGGAAAAAAAAAAAAAACCAAGAAATTATTTGTTTCTTGAATAACCGAAACAATATAAATGCAGTGAGTAAATGCATCAGCTAAGGACAGCAACAGCAATGGAATAACAACAAGAAGACCAATAAGAGACCTCTTTAAATGTTCACAAGGAGATAAGGGTAAAGGCAGGCTTCTAGTGGAGGTGACAGTGAACAGGAAGGCATGGGCGGGGCATTATGGTCAGAACCTGGATGACACCTTGCCTACAAGTGAATCAAAATTTTTTTCTAGGACTATATTACAGCTTGGAAGGGTACATGAAAGAGAGGAGGTTACTGGAAAAGAAAGAAGAATGTGTGATATATTAGAATAAAATCAAAATTAACAATAAGGAGAATGTGACCTTTGTGTTTGAAGAAATAGAAGAACCTATAGATAAATGGGTAAGGAGGAGAGGGATGAGGATTGAAAAGAGAGGAAAAGGAAGGAGGTATTTCTTTATTTTGGGGAGGAAGTTCTGCTGATAAATTCTATGGGTGAAGAGATCCTCTGTGAAGAGAGATGGGTACCTTATGCTAGGTAGGGCCTGGGGGATCATCCTACTGGAGAGAGGGGAGTTAGAACTCCTGGGGGGCAACTGGCCCTTGGGAAAGTGGAAGAGCATGGACCCAAAAAAGGTCTAAATCAGTGCTGGGCTGCATAATCAGGAGTTTGGTGGAGGAGAGGTCCTACTTCTCTGAAGCTATTGTAGTCGATATTGTTCTGGGATTAAGGCAAGATGGAAAAGGAGAATTCATAGGCAAGTTCTACTAGGCAGTGGCAGAAACTGCCTAAAGGGCAGGGGAATACAGATAAAAGAGAAATTAGATAATTATAGGGAGCATAAGTCAGAGAATGAGGTTCTTGATTAGACAGAAATGATGACTAACAAAAAGAGGGAAAGAAATCTCTTTTGGAAAGAAAATTAAAAAGATGAATGAATAGGACTAGTTGAAGGGAGAATCTACTTAACTAATAGGAAAAAGGGGGTGGAAATGTTATATTTCAATAAAAAAGGAGAGAAAAAGGAATCAATAAGCAAAACCCCAAAGGGAAAGAAGTAATAAACTAAAAGAAAGGGTTGAGGTGAAGGGAAGAAGATCAGGGAGAACAGTACCACCTTAAAAAACAAGTTGAGGTAACTTAATTTAGGGTAAATGGTGATGAGGTCCTGGATAGTTAAATGTAGGTTGGCAGAGAAAACCTAAAGGATTGATAAAATTGTTCCCTGGGGCAGGCAGAGAAAAGGTTGTGATAGAGATTAGTTTAGCTTCATGGTTCTATCTTCTGAGTAGGTAGTCCATTCAGAAATCCAAGCTGTGTCAACCCCCTGAGGCCTACTCTCTGTGGGAGTCATGAGCAGTCTCACCTTGCCATGCCCTGTCAGAAATCCCAGTCATGTTTTCGAGGCTAAATTTTCCTTATAATTACCTATAAAATTTCCCTATAATATTCCCTACTTATGGCTCATGCCATTTTTGCTGCATTCCTTTGGGTCAGTCTAACACAATACTCTTGTCTCCTCATGGTGTCTTTCCTCTTATCTCTCTTTTTTGCCATGTGGTATCTCTTCAAACCCCACTATGTCTCATGGTGTCTCTCTTCTCAGATCCCATTTCTCCTCCTTATGGCTAACTAACTCTTTTAGGGTGCTAAATCCCTTTGAGGATTTAGTCTGCCAACTAAGGGCACACTTCAACCTTATGAGGTGTTTTCTTTCTCCTAGCCAATTGCAAGTTCCCCGAGAGGACTTGTCTTTTCCATTTGTTAAAACCCCTTTCTTGCTAACTATGTGCTCTGCCACTCTATTTCATATTTACCATTCTGGGAATCTATTGTAAATCTTTGTTTTGTGTGTAACCTCTTCTCCTAAATAAACCTATATTACAGCTTAGAAGGGTACATGAGAGAGAGGAGGCTACTAGGAAAGAAAGAAGAATGTGTGATATTGCCAAAGAGAATAGTCATTGTGAATTCTTCACATGACTGAACCCCAACATTTGGTGCCTATATCAGCCATATCAATAGTAGTGTGGTTATAGCAAATGAGGGAGGAAAATCTTGAAAAAAAAAAAAAAACTTCCAATAACAGAGACAGATGGAGGAAATAGAAACTTAACTTTCAAAACTTTATATGTAAATGGGTTAAACGATACAATAAAATGAAAAAAAGTGACAGATTGCTTAAGAAAACAAAACCCTACTTATAAGAAACATTTTATAAAAAACAAAAACAAACACCCAAAGACATACATGAATATGGAATGGAATGGAAAAAATTTACTATCTATTAAGTAAATCCAGAGAAGCAGATGCTGAGATCATGCTGTCTGACAAAGCAAAAACATTCAAAAAATAAAAAAAAGAGATAAATATGGAAAGTAAAAAAGGGATAAATACGGAAAGTACATTGTTCTAAAAAGGAACCATAGATAATAAACCAATATCAAGAGCTTATATGCTCCAAATTCCTAAAGAAAACATTATCTATACATAGAAGACATACACAGTAGCAGAAGAGTGACTGGAGTGGACTTCAATAGCCCTCTCTCAATTTTAGATAAATCTAACAAAGATAAGGAAAAGAGAAAATATGGAATTGAACAAATAGCTGGAAAAACTAGAATGAAAACACAAGGCATCTTCTAAATGACAGCGCAAAAGAATATCCATATTTCTTATCACCTCGTGAAACTTTACAAAAACTGACAATGTACTAGGGGTACAAAGATATTGCAAACAAATACAAAAAGACAGAAATAGTTAATACATTCTTTTATAGACCATAAAAAATAAAAATAGTCATTAATTCAGAGATTATAAGCAAAAGATACAGACTCATATAGAGACTTAATAATGAAATCCTAAATAATGACTGGGAAGGGGAACAGATTATAGAAATAATTAAATCCATGTAAAAGAAAATGGTAATGATAAAACAATGTACCAAAATCTCTAGGATGCAGCTAACTCAATACTCAGGGGAAAAAAAATCTTTTCCTTACATTAACAAAATAGAAAAATAAAGGATTAGTAAACTGACTATATTAAAAAAAATAGAAAGCCAATAAATAAATTTAAAATAAGCACAAATAAGAAATATTTAAAAATTTGAGGAAAAATAAATAAATTGGAAACCAAAAATACATAGAAATGATAAATAAACCTAAAAGCTAGTTTTTTTTTTAAAGCATTAATAAGTCTTTAGACAATCTGATTAACAAGAAGAGAGCAGAAAACAGAATCATTAAAATGGCAAATATGCAGGGTAAAATCACAGCAAAACCAGAACAAATTTTTAAAAATCAGAATATAATATGCTAGCAAAACAGAATACACACAAACACACAAATAAGGAATTTACCACTCTTTTTAAAAGGAAGAAACTGACCCAAAGAGAGCTAGAACTTGCTTAAGGTTACACGATAGGGGTGGGGTTCAAACCCAGGCTTCCTCATTCTCTGTTTTAGGCTTTCCCCCCCTTATACCAAATTGTTTCCTGTTGGCATATTCAGCCATATCACTTTCAAGCCTTGTTCACCTTTTGTATTTTATAAGTCCAACAGGGAAGTCTTTGATTCTGTCTTGAGCCTCTGATTACATAAAGGTAATAAGAAACAAAAATCAAGTCTTTGATTTCCAAAAGAGTTTTTAATGAAAAGGCATGACGAAAAAAACACAAAACAAAATCTTACCTAAATCTAAGAACTCCAACCCCAATTCCCAACCAAAAAACACCTGGATCTGCTGGGGCATTTTTGTGGCTACAAGTTCTTAGAGGCATCTTTGGTGACTTCCTTCAACTGTGGTAAGAAAGTCGAGGGACTTAAGGAGAACTGATTACTGAGTCAAGAATTGCCTCATGCTTTTCCTTAGTTAGCCAACAGCCTATAATTTTGTGGTTGTTGTTTTTAAAGGTGAGAAGGTCCTTTGAAGGTCAGTCTTTTTTTGTATAGTGTCTCAGTTGAGAAAGAGAAGTGCTGGAGCTCTAGGCTAGCCCCTTCCAGGTTACTAAAGGAGCCACTGGGCGGGTATTCAAAAGGAGAAAGGGAAGGGAGCTCCCAATGCTATGAGGACTTTGTGAGTTGCTGGTGTCCTAGCCCCTTTGTTGAGGTCCAGAAGGGATCCCAAAAGGTTGGAGTCCCAGGCTGATGTTATGAGGTATCTCAAAAGAATTTGCAGGCTTGAGCCCATCTCCAAGTCAAGGGGCAAAGTTTATTGGAATTGTAACGCCAATGGAAGCAGGTTAAGTTCCAAAAGAATTTAGCAAAGGACCCTAGAGAAAAGAGAGATTTATAGGACAAAGTTGATCAGAGCTTTATGTTACTTATTTGCTAATTATATGGCTTACAAATAGGTTTGAGGGGTGTTCTATTCACTATTGGCTCAGGAACTTGGTTATCACTGACCAATAGATTATCTGTTTGACAGTAATGTTTGTAGGACCATTCTAAGGCCAGAAGACTGAAATCATTGACAGACAGATTGTTAGAACAATAACATTCTAAGGTTAGAGGGCCTCAAGATCACCAATATATCTTCCCTAAAACTCTAAGGGAAGAAATATTATATTGCTAGGCCAGAAGACTTTTACAATCACAGGTTGCCAGAAGGCCTTGGGATCACAGATTCCAAAGCCAGAAGACTTTAGAATCACTGATAAATTGTTAGAATAGACGCACCCCAAGGCCAGGGGGACCTCCCTAATGCTATCTCCCCTAGAAGCTATATTCTATAAATGTCACTGTGTGGTCCTTAAGGATTTAGAAGATTGAAATTTGGAAGAGACTTAGAAGACATAATAGCAACAGGAACTAGCATTTTTGTTGCTTTAAATTTTTTAAAAGTGTTTTAAATACATGATCTCATGGAGAAGCAGCATGTTGTGCAGGTAGGACATTGGACCTTGAATCAGAAAAACATGGATTCAAATTCTGCCTCAGATACTTACTAGCTGGGCAGGTCAGTTCAGGATCGGAGCTCAGGTCCCTCATCTGTAGAATGAAGGGACTGGACTTGATGGACTATAAGGTTTCTTTCGGTTCTAAATCTGGGATCCTATGATGGTTTGTCTTCATAATAATAATGATAATCTTGATTTTACAGCTAAGGAAACTAAGGCTCAGAAAAGTTAAGTGACCTGTCAGGAACCACATAGCTATTGGAGGGAAGATTTAAATTCTGCCTTTTCCTGATTCCAAGTCCAGTTCTCTCTGCTATGCTTTGCCAGCTCTTCACCATGTTCATTTTACTGTTAGAGAAACTGAAGTCTACAGAGGTTGAGTTCTCAGGGTGACTCATTATTTCATGATACAGACTGAGAATCTCCACCCAGAACCCAGGAAAATGGAATGCATTTGGTGGATGGGGATTTCCTGTGGGCTTTTCCCTGCGCCTCTGATGTTCCTTAGGAAAAATAGAGTTATAGGATCAGTTTTAGATTCAGAACTGAAAGGGACTTTCAAGGCCATTAGGTCCATAAAGATTTTACATGTGGAGAAACTGAGGCAGAGACGTTAAAGGGCTTTCCCTAGATTGCACAGCTACTAAATGTTGGAGGTTTTTCTCACTCCAAGCCCTGTCAACAATGGTGCTCTGTAGGAAATCTCAGGTTCATCTTTCCAAGGTCAGTCTTGGTTATCTAGTGTAATCAGCCGGGGCTTTGAATAGACAATCACCAATAGGGATCTTTATCTGGCCATTTTAGGAAGAACACTGGCCAAAGATAACTGTGGTGTTCATAGGTCTGGTGATCTGCATGGTCCTAGAGAGCAGAAGCAGGAGCTGCAGAGGGGACAGATTTCATTTGCTAGAAGGGAAAGCTTCCCCCTCAATCAGTAATTTAAGAATACAAAAAATTTGCTAGTTCAGGAGGCAGTTAAGTGCATTGAAGTGACCACTGGAGGTCTGGAATCCTCCTGAGTTCAGGAAAACCTGAGTTCAGATCCAGCCTCCAACACTTCCTGGTTATGTAATTCTGAGTAACAAACAAACAAGTAAATTCTGAGTTTGCATTTTATTCATAAGCAAGGAGGAGATGTTGAAAAATTTTAAGTAATTTTAAAATTTTAATCAATTAAATTTTTTTTTCTTTTTTTCTTTTTGAGGCTGGGGTTAAGTCACACAGGGTCACACAGCTAGGAAGTGGTAAGTGTGTGAAATCACATTTGAACTCAGGTCCTCCTGAATTCAAGGCTGGTACTCTATCCACTGCGCCACCTAGCTGCCCCCTCAATTAAAATTTTTTAAGATGAAATAACATATATGCATTAAATGGGCTGGAGACACTTCCAGACTGTTGACACTTGAACTCGAAGGAATTTTAAATAAGGAAAGCACACACACACACACACACACACACACACACACACATGCACGCACACACACACATTTAGACATGCAGAGCAATCTTTTGCTAAAGTGTAGAAACATAAATGTAGATCTGTCTGAGGTAATTTTCTCCATCCTGGGTAACACTTAACTTTTGTCTGCCTCAGTTTCCTCATCTGTAAAATGAGGATCGTAATTGTACCTGCCTCACAGGGTTATTATGGTGAAGATGATTAAATGTAATTTGTAAAAATTTGGCAAATTTTTATTGTTTCTAAGTCTTTTCAGTCGTATCTAGCTCTTTGTGATCCCATTTGAGGTTTTCTTGGTAGTGATACTGGAGGGTTTTGCCATTTCCTTCTCCAGCTCATTTTACAGATAAGAAAACTGAGGCAAATAGGGTGAAGAGAGTCTCACAACTAGTAAGCGTCTGGGGTCAAACTTGAACTCTGGAGGATGAGTCTTACTGACTCCAACGTGCCACACTTAATACATGTTGGTTCCCTTCCCCGCTTTCTCCCTTGTTGGAGAGTTTCAAGCTGAGGCTGGATAGACTCTTTGGGGTGGATGTTATTAAGGGGATTCTTATTCAAGTGTGGGCTAAACTAGGTGCTCTCTGGTCTCCTTTCCCATTCTAAGATTCTGTGGTTCTGAGAGGGAATAGCCCACGGGCCCCCAAGAGAACGCGTAGCCACCTGCCAGACAACCTCCCGAGGTGACTCCCACCTCCCTGCGGGTGTACCTACTTCAAAGTTTGCTGCCTTTGCCAGTTTTCGAGCTGGGAAGTCCCTGATATCTGGGTGGATAAGTGCAGGGTTGCTTTCCTGCTCTTGGCACTGCTTCCAAGGTGCCGTGGTTTCATCGGTGCAGTTGTTTCCTTCATGATGCAGACCCTAACCCTTCTCACCCAGGTGGGGATGTCGTGAGCTCCTTCCTGGTGACCACACTCTCCACTTTCAGGCAGAGTGGTCTCCTGAAAACAGAGCCAGGTCACTGCTGGCCCGGCTTACAGTGAGCTTGCCCTGCTGGTGGGCTTCAAGAACACAGGACTATGTCCCGGCTCCCATGAATCATCATCAGCAGGCTTAGTGTCAGAATCCACTTATTCTTTCCTTCAACAACCA
The DNA here is from genome assembly GCF_048593235.1 of Sminthopsis crassicaudata. Lineage (NCBI taxonomy): Eukaryota > Metazoa > Chordata > Mammalia > Dasyuromorphia > Dasyuridae > Sminthopsis > Sminthopsis crassicaudata. Next base: position 53,216,324 of record NC_133617.1, on the reverse strand, counting down.
AGGATTATGGTCCTGCTATATGCAGAGTGATGTGCAGGTGCTGGGGGAGACTCGGGTTTAGATAAAACCCAGCCCTTTCTTATGTCTTATAAAGAAGACAAAACATTTCAGGGTACCCATGACAACCATGCTCTCCCCCAAACCAGCCTGGAGCATGACTCTTAACCCACTCTCCATCTCCACCCCAGCAGGGTTCTTCTTGCTCTGTTACCACCTCCATATCAAGGACTCCTCCTCTGAGAAGGTGTTTTGGGAAGCATCCTCCTTCAGCAGCCCGGACCACCCCAGAAATGTTTCTCCACCATGTTCCCAGACTGGAGCCCTCCACCCTCACCCAGACCCTGGCACAGCTTTCTAGGATCTTTTCAGTATGGTCCCCCTGGATAGAACATTAGCAGCTTTCTTTTGCCTGCCTCTACTGTTTGTTTATGTGGGTATTCTCAGCACAGCACAGTTACTGACACATACAAGGCATGTGTATGTGAACTAATAGTCTTTCTCTCTCTCTGTCTCTCTCTGTCTCTTTGTCTTTGTCTCTCTCTGTCTCTCTCTTTTCCTCCCTCCCTCCCTCTCTTCTTTCTTTCCTTCTCTCCTCTCTCTGTCTTTCTCTTCCTCTCTTTCCTCTCTTTTTCTCTTATCTCTGAATCTGTGTCTTTGTCATTGCTTCTGTCTCCTCTCTCTCTTCTCTCTGTCTCTATCTCTGTCTCTCATCTATCTCCTTATATAGATTCTCTCTCTCTCTGTCTCTCTCTCTGTCTCTCTCTCTCTCTCTCTCTGTCTCTCTCTCTCTGTCTCTCTCTCTGTCTCTCTCTCTCTGTCTCTCTGTCTCTCTCCTTCTCTCTCTCTCTGTCTCTCTCTGTCTCTCTCTCTCTCTCTCTGTCTCTCTCTCTCTGTCTCTCTCTCTCTCTCTCTCTCTCTCTTTTTCTCTTTATATATATTCTACACCTCTTCTCTTCTTCCTCTTCACCCTCCTTGTTTTCTTCCTTCTCTTTCTTCCTTTTCTTCTTCTTTTCCTCCTCCTTCTCTTCCTTCTCCTCTCTTTCCTCCTGCTCTATCTTTCCTCTTCCTTTGCAGATCTTATTTTGCAGATGGCAATTTTTGAATTTTGTTGATTACCCAGTTGTAATCTTCTTCTGAGTTCCCATTAGAAAGAGGCCTGATGTGTCCATGATTTTTAAAAAAAAATTTTAAATTTTAAAAAAGAGGGGGAGAGAGGTAGGGCATACAGGCTCCTGAGGTTTGGTGAGCTTGCAAACAGGTTTTCATTTGTTCCTTAGGACAACCTTCTGAAGGCAGTGCTATTATCCGCATTTTAAAGGTGAGAAAAATGAGGTTCAGAAAGGTCAAGTCAGGTACAAGGGATGAAGTCTAGGTACAAGGGCCTTTATGAAGGTTTTAAAAACTATATTAATGCTAGCTATTTATATTGTTAGTTTATTTTATTCTTTGAATCTTTATTGCCTGACATATACTAGACATTTAATAATAATTGCTTGTTGATTGACTGATTCTTGTGGTCCCACTAGGGTTAGTGTTCAGAACTCCCTTGCTCCATCTGACTTAGCTTGTAAATATGATAAGCAGGAATCATTCTGGGAATTGCTGAATTTGTAATTTGTACAATTTACAATGAAATTGTAAATGAATGAAATTTGTAATTAGCATCCTGACTCTTTGTAAATGAGTGCTCTTGAAGTGGTTGGAATCAAGTTGTTCTCTTAAGGAAACTTCCTTCCTCCTATACACTTTTGTGCAGTTGTTTTTCATTCATGTCCAATTTCATGTTAATCCATTTGGAGTTTTCTTGGCAATGTTTTCTTGGAGTGGTTTGCCATTTTCTTCTCCTATTTTACAGGTGAGGAAACTGAGTCAAATAGGGTTGTGACTTGCTAAGAGTCACACAGCTAGTAAGTGTCTGAGGCTGGATTTGAACTCACTAAGAGGAGCCTTCTTGTGCTCTACCAGTGTACCACCTTGCTGCCCATGTGCTGTACTACAATTTATAAGAATAGGGTTTGCAAGGCAAATCTCAGAATAATCTCTGCCCCAGCCTTCCCCAATTCTTTAAGGAAGAGATAGAATGGTATCAGTGCCTTCTTTCTGTTCATTATCCTGTAGAAATGTTGTTCATAGCTGTTTCCTTGTTTCCCCCCATTACATTATTAGACACCTCCATTAGTCCCTAGTTAGTCCTCAAGCGATGGGACTGTCTTTTATCTACCTTTCTTTGTATCATCACCAGCATTTAGCACAGTGCTTAACAAATAGACAATTAATAAATGTTTACTGAATGACTGCTGCCCAATTGATACTCCTAATATGTGGATTTCCCCATGACACTCCCCGTCTTCTATAAACTTCAATATCTCTCAGGTAAAAAACAAGTTCAAAGTCCTTTAAACTTGGTTTCAACTGACCTTTCCAACCTTATTATATATTGTTCCCCTTCACAGTTGTATATTATTATATGTCATTTCTTATTACATATTACTCCTCTTTATTCAGATCAAACTGACCTTCTTGGTATCTCCCACATATGACTTTTCATTGACTGTCCCCCATGCCAGAAATATATTCGTATCTTACTGTCACCTGTGAGAATCTCAAATTGCCTTTAAAGTCAAGAGGTCTTGCCTGACCATCCTCTCAGCCTCTACTGCTTCTTTCCACCTCAAGTCTCTATTTGCTCACTTGTAAAGTAGGAATAATAATAGGACCTGCTTTACTGAATTGTTGCTAGGATCAGATAACACCTAAAAAGAATGGGGAAAAGTCTAGGTACAGAGGAAGAAGGGGGCCAGCTTATGAAGGGCTTTAAAAACTATATCAATGCTAGTTATTAATGTTGTTATTTTATTCTTTGTGTCTCTGATGCCTGACATATAGTGACACTTAATAATTGCGTGTTGATTGACTAATTCTTGTGGTCCCACCAGGATGAGTGTTCAGAACTCCCAGGACAATTTTGGAAATGAAAATGAGAAGGAGCCAGGTGGGTACAGTTTGGGGCTTGAAGTCAACAGGGAGGTGGGTGGGGTTCCAGAGAAGGGATAGGTCACAGGGATCGGTAAACTCAGGGAGTCTATAAATATGACCCAGTAGACAAAAAATGGGAGCTCTCAGCTTTCATTCAGAGAAGTATGGTGCTGAGGATGATACTGAGAGGCTGCAATCAGACTATGGAGAGCTTTGAATGCCAAACTGAGGAGAGTTTATATTCTTTACTCCTGGCAGTGGAGAGTCACTGAAGCTTTTTGGGTAGGAGAGTGGGATTGATTGTTTGGAGGCTAGGAGACTGAAAGCAGGGAACAAGGTCAGTTGGAAGAAAATATTCCTCTTGTTCCTTATCTGGAGAATTTTTATATGGTTGCTGATGGCTTTTCTTCTTTTGAAAAATTGCCGTTCACATACTCTGATCATTTATCTATTGGGGAATAGTTCTTGCTCCTATATATATGGTTCAGTTTCTAGGCAACTTTCTAAGACTATAGATTACAGAGAAAGTGCCAATTTGTGTTGGTAAAGGGACTTTCTCCTTGAAATCACAAGTCCTGTCCCTCTCCTTCCTACACAAAAGACATGGATGGCACTCTTAAAGCTTCCAGTTTTGTAATTCCGGCATAAAGGGTAAATGGAAGGTAATCTCAGAGGGAAAGTGTGAGCAATGGTGGGAGGATGGGGGAAGACCTGCAGAAGAAAAGGGAGATTTAAATAGAGCACGAGGGACAGTTAATGAAAAGATATGGTTAGAATATAGGGTCTCACCTCCTGTTGAGGAATAAATAGGAAGGCCAGAATCTCTGGACAAGGTGGGCAGAGGGAGATAAAGTCTAATGAAAGGTAGAAAGGGACCAAACAGCCAAAAGCCAAACAGAAGATTTAATGATTTTTTTTAGTGAATTTTAGTGAATAAAATGGGGGAAGGAGATAGATTTAATCCAGTAAAACAAGCCTTAAGTGTTTAGTCTCTAGTTTGTGAGGACACAAAGCTGCCCCTAGGGAGTTTATATTCTAATGTAGTAAACAAGTAAATAAATTTGAAGGAGGTTAGGGCAGCTGAGAAGGGAGGAGCCCCTGGGGGAGATCTTGTGCTGGAGGCTGGTGAGAAGAGAGGAGAACCTTTAAGGGAGCAGCATCCTTGTCAGGATTCCACTTTGTTTATCATTGCCACTGAACTTCAGCCAGGGCACACCGCCAGAGCCGTTGCTCAGAGCATCTTCCCTTCCCAAAGGGCATGGCGGCTTCCCTCCTGGGGTGTAGTTAGGCCGTTTTCTCATTAGTAAATGCCAGGAGCTCCTGGGTGAGAGACAGTGAGTGGGTGCTTTGCTCTCGTTTCAGATTTCACTTGGGAGGTGAAAGCCAATGACCGTGCTTACCACAGACAGTTCAAGAAGAAGGTTTTTCTGTGCTGGAAGAGAAGGAAGTATGCGGTGAGCCTTGGACTCAGCAGCCCTAGCTCCCAGCTGGGCCTGCAAAGATTTGGGGAGGGGGGCTGGGAAACCTGGGGTTAATTTGTGAACTGAACCGGGTTCACACCTGGGAAAGGGATTGTGGAGGGGCCCTATAACCCCTGAATTAAGTGAGTCTTGATATAGATGTAAGCTTAGCAAAGGGTTTTCTATATGCTTTCTTTTTGGTCTTCATTTAAGGGCAGTCTCATGACTATTTCCATTTCCTGGTTGAGGTTAGAAGACAGTAAAGATTTATCCACACAGCTAATCAGTGTCTGAAATGGGATGTAAACACCAGCCTACTTGACTCTAACCACTAAGCCATTCAAGAGTCTGAAGATCTGGGTTTAAGATAGCAATTTTGTCTAAACTTGCATTATGACCTTGGGCAAGTAATTTCCTTTTTCCTGGGTCTCAGTTTCCCTCTCTATAAAATGAAAAGGGAGTGAGGAGGACCAGATGATTCCAAAAGTCTCCTCCAAGTCTTTTTGGTGATATGGTGCTGAGAGGGGACTTCTGGGAATCTTGCAGATGGGGACCTTTGCTTCTGTCTGCTCGGATATTCCCCTTTTCCTATTTTCTTATCATTCTCAGTTCCTCACTGTCATTCACCTCCCCTAACCTCCATAGCTAATTCATTTCTAAATCCTGAGAATTGGTCAACAAGCATTTATTAAGCACTTGCCACTGTGTGTCATGCACCCTGCCCTCAAGGAACACATATCCAAATAGGGTTGATAACATATTGGATAATATAAACATTATATAACATATAATAACATAACATAAATAATTAGGAATAAGCAATATAGAGAGTCAAAGGCCTCTAACAAGCCTGCTAGGTAGTATGGCGGAGAGGGCATTGTTCTTGGGCTCAGGAAGACTTGAAACCTCAGGAAGACCTGAGTTTTGAATCCTGTTTAGGACTTTTCTAGTCATATGACCCTGAGCAAATAATCTAACCTTTCAGCCTCAGTTTCTTCACCTTGCCAGGTGGGATAACTTACCTCACAGGGTTGTTGCATGTAAAATAATCATCAGGAGTGACTGACTGCCAGACTCTGTAGTAGAAAACCTGGAAGCATGTCTGCCCTCAGGGAGCTTATATTATATATTTTATTATATTATTATATTATATATTATATTATCTCAGTGTCCCCCTGAGAGGTAATGCAGGTATCATCTGTCCTGCAGATGAAGGGACCAAGGCTCGTCAATGGTCAGATGGAGGCAAATCTTCCTGACTCCAAATCTGATACTCTGTCTATGACCCACCCTGCTGCCTTGTTAGTTATGTATCAGAGTTGACACAAATGGCTTAGAATCCCTGATATAAATACCTATATAAATACTAGCTGTTGCTGCTGATAGAGGACATTGACCTGAATCCTGAAAGTTCTTTGGACTGGGACAGGCAGGGGGACCCAGCTGCCCTCAGGCACTCTCACCATAATATAGACTGTGTTTATTTTAGGACAATGCCATCAAGACGGCTAAATACAACATCCTAACCTTCCTGCCCCTGAACCTCTATGAGCAGTTTCATCGAACAGCCAATCTCTACTTCCTTTTTGTTATCCTCCTGCAGGTAAGTCACCTCTTCAGTGATGGAGAAGGGGAAGTCAGCAACTGAGACAGAGCATAAAATAAGAGCATTGTGCTATCCTGAAGGTGTGGGGCAGGGGAAAGAAGGTGTTAGCTTCCAAGTCTGGCTCTGCTGCTAACTTTGTCAAATCCCTTCTTTGCTTGTGGGCCTCAGTTTCCTATCTGTAAAATGAAGGATGTTAGACTAATTGGTCTCTAAGGTCTCTTCCATATTTAGTACAAATACTACCAATTTCTGCCATTTCTATAGTTTTAATAATTCAATTGTCTGCTATATTTCCTCTCCTGTACTGGTTTTCTATGAAAAAGCAGAATTGAATCAATCCAAAATAAATGTGAGATGTGCAAAATTAAAGAAGCTACCCCAAATGTTCATAAGGACTATTTATGTCCGACCTGTGGCAGAGAACTCTGAGCTCAGATTGTTCTGATCAGCCACAGTGGGACACTGTAACTCGACTCTAACGTAGCCACGTCATTTGGGTTCTCTTTGAGTACAAAGGACCACAACCACCAATATTTCATCCAATGTAAAGCTCATATAGGGCCATAGTTATTTGCATATTATCTTCCCTTTTAGAATATGAGCTTGTTGAGGACACAGTGTGCATTTGCCTTTGTTATCTCAGTATTTAGTACAGAGCTTGGGACTGAGTACTAGACTCTATTAGAAAAACTGGATCCACATCTGCCCTCAGGGAGTTTATATTCCATTTGGTCTCAATGTCACCTTGAGAGGTTATGCAGGTTTTATTTATTCTGCCGAGGAAGGAACCAAGACTCATCAAGATTAAATGATTGGCCAGTGTTTGAATCCAGGTCTTCTTGATTTCTACTCTGATCCTCTGTCTAAACTCCAGGTTGCCTCTCTGTGCCAGAGCTGACACAGATGGCCTAGAATCTCTGAGAGTGGGCTTGATGGTACATGGAGAAGGTGGGGTAGCACAGGGGTGACTGGGGGAGATATTTGGCCAAGTGAGAAAGGGATGAAGTAGCCAGCAGATGAATCTGGGATCATCAAGCACAGTTGCCAGATAAGCCTGCTGAGGGTTTGGTGAGCGGTTGGAGGAAGGAACAACCGGTAAGTTTGGTTAGACTTCCTGGTGACTCCTTTGGAAGGCCCTACCCATTGTAGGCATGTACCTGGTGTAATTGAACATGTGGGTACTTTAGATGGCCCCATGGATAGAGAGACGCAATTTATTCCCTTGGCTTTGTTCTGATTTATAGGTCACAATTTCTTTGATATCAAGGAAATATGTAGGTTGGGTGGGTAAGCACAGGAAGGGAGATTGATAAACTTGGCAAGAATGCAGAAGCAAAGAAGGCTGTGGGAGGTGAGCCCTGTCAGGCTGAGGCAGGGCTGGAAGCCAGGTTGGCATAGAATTAGGGTTCTTTAAGGGTCATTGGTATAGGCAAGGAGGACCAATCATTTTGTCTATGATGGTGGGAGGACTGGATAGGTACCTTGTATGTGGTATAGGAGAAAGATCTGGAGAAAGTTGTCTGTTAAGCTACTTTTCAGTCCTGTCTGATTCTCTGTGACCCCTTTTGGGTTTTTTTGGCAACGATACAAGAGTTTGACATTTCCTTCTTCAGCTTATTTTACAGATGAAAAATGGAGGCAAATAAGATAAAGCAGTGGGCAGAGATGGGCACCCAGCTAGTATCTGAGGCCAGATTTGAACTCAGGAAAATGAACCTTCCTGACTTCAGACTTAATGCTCTAGCTATTGCTCCACCTAATTTAGATTTCACTTCAAATCTTAGCTTTGACATTAAACTAGCTAGGTGAGTTTGGACAACTTATATTAATTCCCTGAACCTCAATTTCCATATATGTAAAAGAGAAGTAAAAAAGCTTATATAGCCACTTCATGAGATTATTATGAAGAAAACTCATTTTATAAACCTGAAGGAAGTACAGAAATGGGGGGTATGCTTTTTCATCCCACTGACCACTCACCCCTGGGATATTTCATCACTTATGAACCACCCTTTACTTCTTCACTTATATTTTGTTCTCTCTTTTCTTTTTTTTCTTTCTTTTCCCCATCTCCCTTTCTGTTTGCCCCCTCTTCTTCTTTTTATCCCTCCTCTTTTCTCCTTTCCCGCTCTCTGTTCTTCTTCCATTAAAATATTTATTTATTTAAATTTAAATGCAAAATAGAAAAAGGAAAAAAAAAATTGCCATGTGCACAGCAGAAACGAGAGGATTCAAAATATAAAGCAATGTAAGTTCCCATTTCAAGAAAGCCTTTATGTGTTCATTGTATTCAGAGCTGTCTTTGCTTCTTTGTAAATTTTCTTTTGTTCTCTGCTGTGCACTTTTAATTTTATTGTTTTCCCCCCTTTCCTCCTTCACTCTCTCCAGGATGCCACAATTAAATATGGCTACACACACATATATAGACAAACATATATAATATACATATCTATACATAGATATCTATAATTGTATACATATATAGACATACACATTCATATGCATTTATGTAAGACTATACTATACTGGTTTGTCATCTGTTTCTCTGAAGGTGGATAACATCTTCCTTCAAAAAGCTAAATTTTTCTATATTGTTCTAAATCCACCAGCTCATTATTTTCTATACCTGTCATACAAGCTTATACTGACTACTTATTTTAATTAGCCTAAAATATTATTGAATCTCATTTCCTGTCCCTCCTGACTACTTTGCTTTACTTCTATCCATTATCTTGTTCTCCTACTACTTGACATAATCTCCAAACCTTCCTTATCCTCTCCCCCAACTCTTTCCCTTTGCTTCTTGTTTCTATTTGAATTTAGAAGACTGTTATCGGTCTCCAAATGTATATGTTCCCTATTTATATAATTTCCATTCATTGGTATTCCTTATCTCATTCCTGTTAGTCTACATACCCTTCTATATCTCCCCAAACTATTCCCTTAATCTCTCTCTCTCTTTTTTTTTTTTTTTTTTAATAAATTTAGAAGACTTTATTCCCTTCTAAATGTATATGTGGCTCTTTCTTTAACCCAGATGTGATGAGAGTAAGATTCCCTCTAAAAGTCCCTCCCTTACCCTCTCTCCCCTCCCTATCCCCTTATCCTCTTATTTCTTTCTGGATTTAGAAGACTTTTTATGTTCTTGATGAGAATAGAACTATTAGCCCTCCTCCTCATCTAATTTCTCTGTGTCAGTTATTCTGGTACCTCATTATAAATTTTAAATATATCCTATATAATAAATTATAAATATATCCTATATAATAGGATGACTACTTTTTTTTTTTTACTTTTTTCTACATTTTTTTTTCTATTTTAGAATATTCATCTTTACCCCAATCTTTCTTTAAACTATCCAATTATTAATGACAATTTTAGACATGCGCGTTACATTTCCATATTTAAAAAGTAAAGTTTGTCCTTATTAAATCCCTTTTAATTATTCTTTAATGTTTAGCTTATATTTCTCTTGGATCTTATATATCAATATTCTATTAAGTTTCAGTTTTTTTGGCAACAAAATAAATCTGGTAGTTCATTGAATATTTTTTTTCTGTTCAGGATTACACAACTTTGCTAGTATGATATTTTCAGCTGCAACCCTAGTTTTTTGATTCTTTGATATTTAGTGTTCTAGGACTTTAGCCTTTTAATATAGTCACTGCTAAGTTTTGTATGATTCCAGTTGATTGCTTGTAATGTTTTCACCCTGACCTGGGGGTTTCAGAATTTGGCTATACTATCTTTGTAGGTTTTCTTTGTAGACTCTATTTCAAGTGGTGATGGGTGGATTTTTTTCTATTTCTACTTTTCTCTCTCGTTCTAACACTTCAAGACAATTTTCTTGTATTTTTGAAGTGAGATTTCTTTTTTTTTTTTTAAATCATAGCTTTCATGTAGTCCTTATTTTTTTTATGTTTTCTCTTCTTGATCCATTTTGTGGATCAATTTTTTTTTAATGAGATATCTAACATTCTCTTCTTTTTTCTCAGTCTTTATATTTCATTTTATTATTTCTTGGTCTTTTATAACGTCACTGGCTTTCCCATGCCCAGTTCTTATTTTCAAGGAGTTGTTTTCTTCCTTCTCCTTTTCCAGTTGGCTGACTTCCTTTTCATAATCTTCTTGTTTTTCTTGGATTGTTTTTTTTTTTCTTTCAATTCTTCCTTAGACACTCTCTTTTGATTTTTAGTATTTTTCAAGTTCTACTATGAATTCTTTTTGGTTAGGTGACCATTTTATGCTATTCTTTGGGATGGAAAAGGCTTTTTTGGGCTTCAGTATCCTCCTCTGAAGGTGAACTTCAGTTTTTTCTATTCCCATGGTAACTTTCTGTGGTTGGGTTCTTTCTTCTTTGTTGGATTTAAAAAAAAAAAAAAAATTATAACAGCTTAGGTGGTGCAGTGGATAGAGCATCAGCCCTGAAGTCAGGAGGACCTGAGTTCAAATCAGATCTCAGACACATCCTAGCTAACTGATCCTGGGCAAGTCACTTAATCCTGACTGCCTCAGCAAAAAAATAAAAATAAAGATATATATATATATATAAATAAAATCACCTCTAGTCTGAGGTATGGGAGGTGGAGCTTCTGGCCTCAGTTCCTCCTTCAGTTCTCTCTTCTGTTATGAAATGGAAACCAAGAATTCTGCCCTCTTTTAAGTGTCTGCAGCCAGCAGACTCACTGGGCATGCTGGTTCCTTCTTACTCAGAGCCTTGTCTCAGCAGCACAGCTGGGCCTGGTATTCATAATCAGCAGAAGTTCCCCCATTTTCCCCTGCTCAGCAGGGAATTTGGCTCTCCACACCTGGAAAGTGAAAGTTCCTATGGCTGGAGCCAAGGCTACTTCCTAACCCAGGTAGCTCCAGGGCTTATGCTTGCTGTTTCACTGGAATTAGCCTGGTGGTATTTACACAGACCCCATCCAGGGGTCTTTCTTCTGATCTTTTCCAAATGTCCAAGGAGGACCACCATTTTGTTCCAATTCTTGTTTGTAATGGACCAGAACTCTGGAGAAAGGTGTTAACTCAGTGGAATTGATGAGACAATGGTTATCTAGTTTAACATGTTGATTAATAGTTCTCTAGTTCAGTATGATAGAATTATTCTTACAACAAATAATGGTTCCCTAGTGATATAATGATTGGCTTATACTCATTATGATGAATGGATTTAATTGTAATAGAGTATTTAAGAAGCCAGAGTCAGACCTAGAGAGGATTCCGAGACAGACTTGTAGAAGATAGAAGATTGGAGGCTGGAGCTCAAGGTCTCAGAGCCAAGGAGAGACATTCACTCCTCCCATCACCATGGTGGCTGGCCTGACTTCCTGCATTTCCTCCATTGAGACCAAGGCCCATCTAAAAGGCCTTCAGAAAGCTAGCCGAGCCCAGGCAAGGAGACAATAAAGAATTTGGACTTTATCCCTGGCTATTCTTGTGGTGATTACTCTGCCAAAATGAAGGCTGGTCCAGAGACCCCCAGAAAGTTAAGCCAGAACATTTTACTTGTTTTATTTTTAATTCTCTCCATTCCTTCTGAGGGCCTTACTATTTTGTCTTATTTGTGGGGGGAATCTGGAGAGCCTGCAATTTTCTGACCTATTCTGCCATCTCCCCAGAAGCCTTTCCTTTTTTTTTTCTTTTCCTCTTTTATCTTCATTCCCTTTCCCTTCTTCCTTCCTCTTTCTCTTCTCTTTTCCCCTCTCCCTCCTTTCTCCTTTATTTTCCCTTTTCCTTCCCTCTTCTGATTCCTTTCTTTTCCTCACTTCATTCATCCCTTTCTCTCTCTGCCTTTCTCTCAGAGTTTTTCTCTCCACCTCTGTCTCTCTCTCTCTGTCTCTCTCTCTCTGTCTCTCTCTCTCTCCGTCTCTCTCTTTCTCTCTCTCTCTCTCTCTTTCTCTCTCTCTCTCTCTCTCTCTCTCTCTCTCTCTCTCTCTCTCTCTCTCTCTCTCTCTCTCTCTGCTTTTCTTTGAATGCTTTTTCTCTCCATCTCTCTCTGTCACTGTCTCTCTCTATCTCTATCTCTATTTCTATCTCTCACATTTCTTTCTCTCTATGTCTCTCTGTCTCTCGATCTATTTCTCAGTTTCTCTCTCCATCTTTCTCTGTCTCTATCTGCATTTCTCTCAATGTGTTTCTCTCAATCTTTCTTCTGTGTCTTTCTATCTCTGTCTCTATCTCTCTTTGTCTCTCTATCTTCCCCTCTCTAATAGAATCAGTCCAAATCAACAACAAGCATTTATTAGTCACCTTATTTGAAGATGGGGACAAAACCAAAATAACCCATATCTTCAAGGCCCTTATGTTCTACTGGATTCTATTAGATTGGGTTTGGATTTAGAAGATTTTAAATGCCATGCTTTCATGGTGAATACTGGAGAATTATGGAATGTGTACACAGGTATGTGACCAAATCTAGATTCTAGTGAGTGATCCACCCAGGACCTGCCATTTAGGGATTTCTTCGGTTCTCCTGGTATCTATTCTTAAGCTTTAGCTGGGACCCCCTGGGACTTCCCCTTATCTCTTGAAATGATTTCCCTTGTGCCAAAGTCACTCAGAGGCCTAGGAGATAGCAAAAGAGAGAGGGGTGCATTGGCTCAGGTCGTCTTGATGGGTACTTCAGGTAGTGACTCTGCTTTACCTCTTCCTTAGACCATCCCAGAGATTGCTACACTGCCTTGGTTTGCTCTGCTGCTGCCACTTGGTTGTCTCCTCATCATCCGAGGGGCTCGAGACCTGATGGATGACATAGTGAGTTTATTGGGGAGGGTCCTTCAAGATGCATGGTGATGCTGATGGTGATTGAGGGAGAGGGGCTGACCTAAGTCCTAGAGAAAACTGACTTCTGATTGCCCCTTGTCTCCTAAGACTCCGGAGGAGTGAGCAGGGGGGAGGTAGGCCCTGGGACAGGGGGATCCTGAAAGTGGTGGCCTAAAGCTAGGTTAAGGAGAAAGCCACATAGTGTGGGGAAGAGCTCCTATGAGGAAGAATAATTGGGGATGGAGAATTATGATGGGTTGTGATGAGAATACATTAGATTAGAGAGAATATTGGAGATGAGAAGAGAAGATTGAGAAATATGTGATCTGAGATATAAAACAAGTGTGCCTCAGCACTCTGGAGCAGGGTTCTAGTTGTCCCATCCTCGTTATGGTTCTCTGAGTCAGCCTTGATGTATGGGCCACTGTCTTTTATCTGTTGACTCTTTCCATCCTACTCATAGATATTTCCCTTTTTCCTGGCCCAGACTGTCAAATCTTGGGATTGAGATAAATTAATATCATACAATTCTATTAATGACTAATTATTAATTTGCAGTTTTATTCACTATGGGACAATGAGATAAAAATTAGGGAATGTGATACAGATATATACCCCTACTTTAAGCTTAAATTGAGTTGATGGCTTTAGCTAACTTGATGTTCTTCAGGCAAGGTTGGGCCTTATTCAGGACAATGGGACAGACAGGATGAAGGGAGTAGCAAATAGCAAAGAAGGAAGAGAGATGACACAGTATGGTGGAGAGGGCATCAAGTTTGAATACTCTGTGACCTTGGACACACAGCTTTACCAGCTTCTCTGGACTGAGTTTCCTTATCTAAAGGAAAATCTGAAAAATGAGGGGGTTAGATTAGATAATTTCTAAGGGCCCTAGAAGCTCTAAATCCATGACCCTATGAGGCTTACACAATAGATAATTTCCTCCTCATTTCTCTGCTCTAGGCCCGACACAGGAGTGACAGGATGATCAATGGCAGATCCTGTGAAATTTTGCTCGGGAAAAGGTGAGTCACCCTGCCAGATCAGCTGGAGCGCTACAGATCTTGGGGACCTTTCTTCCACTTGAGAAACATTTCTGCTTATGGAGGGAGAGGGAGAAAGAAGTTTTCGGAGATAATTTTTATTTTATTATTATTATTATAGCTTTTTATTGACAAAACATATGCATGGGTAATTTTTCAACACTGACCCTTGCAAACACATCTGTTCCAATTTTTCCCCTCTTTCCCTCCACCCCTTCCCCTAGATGGCAGGTAGTCCCATACATATTAAACATGATAAAGTATATGTTAAATCCAATATATGTATACATATTTATACAGTTATCTTGCTGCACAAAAAAAAATCGGATTTAGAAAAAAGGTAAAAATAACCTTGGAAGAAAAACAAAAATGCAAGCAAACAACAACAGAAAGAGTGTTCTTACGCTGGATGTAGCTGATTCTGTTCATCACTGATCAATTGGAACTGATTTGGTTCATCTCATTGTTGAAGATGTCCATGTCCATCAGAATTGATCCTCATACAGTATTGTTGTTAAAGTGTACAATGTTCTCCTGGTTCTGCTCATTTCACTCAGCATCAGTTCACTGTATGTCTCTCCAAGTCTCTCTGAAATCATCCTGTTGGTTGTTTCTTGCAGTTTGATAAAATTCCATAACATTCATACACTACAATCTATTCAGCCATTCTCCAACTGATGGGTTTCCAGTTTCCAGTTTCTGGCCACTACAAAGAGGGCTGCCACAAACATTTTTGCACATGGGGGTCCCTTTCCCTCCTTTAATATCTCTTTGGGATATAAGCCCAGTAGTAACACTTCTGGATCAAAGCTTATGCACAGTTTGATAACTTTTTGGATATAATTCCAGATTGCTCTCCAGAATGCTTGGATCTGTTTACAACCCCACCAACAATATATCAGTGTCCCAGTTTTCCCACATTCCCTCTAACATTCATCACTATCTTTTCCTTTCATTCTAGCCAATCTGACAGGTGTGTAGTGGTATCTCAGAGTTGTCTTAATTTGCATTTCTCTGATCAATAATGATTTGGAACACTTTCATATGAGAGGAAATAGTTTCAATTTCATCATCTGAAAATTGTCTGTTCATATCCTTTGACCATTTATCAATTGGAGAATGGCTTGATTTCCTATAAATTAGAGTCAATTCTCTATATATTTTGGAAATGAGGCCTTTATCAGAACCCTTTACTGTAAAAATGTTTTCCCACTTTATTGCTTCCCTTCTAATCTTGTCTGCATTAGTTTTGTTTGTACAAAAGCTTTTTAACTTGATATAATCAAAAATTTCTATTTTGTGATCTGTAATGATCTCATAGATAATTTTTCTTCCTGACTCATTGACTCACCATATTGGCTTTAGGTAGGACAGTGCAATGGAGTCCTTAATCCTTAGCAAACCAAGTGGTCTTTATTTAACATCAGGGAGTGTCTGCAATTTGTAAATGGTCTAGTTGAAGTAGGGGTTAGATACTCAATGTTCAAAAAGCCTCAGGACAATTTTAAGCTATTAAAAATAGATCACTAGAATGTCAGAGTTGGGAGGGCCCTTAGAACAAGAGATATCAGAACTGAAAGGGTCCTTAGAAAATGTCAGAGCTTGGAGGGCTCTTAGAACCCAGGATGTCAGAGGTGGGAGAGTCTTCAAAGGTAAAATGTGAGTTTTAAGAAGATGAAAGAAGAGATGAAAACCTCTGTGAACTAATACAGAGATACATAACAATATTTGGAGACCACTTGATACAATGACATTATAGAGGAAAACAACTTTGAAAACCTTTATTATTTTGATCAGTGATATAGTTGATCACTACTCAAGTCCAAAAGCCACTCACCTTCTTCTAGAGAGATGTGAAACTTAGGATGCATAGGAAGGATCTATTTTGGCTGTGGGACCCAATGAGGGAGTTTGTTTTGTGAACTATGGAACTATGATGAGGGCTTTATGATTCTATAAAAATTGCTTAATGGGGAGGGCCTAGTGCAAAGAGCAGACTAGTAAATGTATTTTTTTAAGAGTTAGAAGGAGTTGTGTACTAGATAATTTCCAGGGTAGAAGGGACCCTGGAAATTATCTAGTACACAACTCCTTCACTTTACAATTAATGAAACCAAGGCCTAAAGGGAGAAGTGATTTATTTATGATTACATAATAAATTGGTGGCAAAATTGGGACCAGAGGCCAAATTCTCCTAACTCGAGCTCTGGGCTCTTTCACATCCTAAGAATTCAGTGCCTGATCCCTCCTTTTTTCCCCCTCCATTTAATAGTACTTTATTTTCTCCAAAATTACATGTAAAGACAGTCTTCATTTTAATGAAATTTTGATTTCCAAATTTCCCTCCTTCTCTTTTACTTTCTCTATCCCCAAGATAGCAAATAATCTGATATGTTATATATGTACAATCATGTCATGTTGTGAAAGAAAACTCAGAACAAAAGGGAAAAACTACAAGAAAGAAAAAACAATAAAAAGGTGAAAATAGTATGCTTCGATTCATATTCAGCCTCCATAGTTCTTTCTCTGGCTGTACATGAATTTTCCATCCAAAATCCCTTGGAATTGTCTTGGATCACTGTATTGCTGAGAAGAACTTAGTCTATCATAGCTGGATCATCACATAATCTTGCTGTTAACTCTGTACAATTTTCTCCTGGTTCTGCTCACTTCACTCAGCATCAGTCCATGTAAGTCTTTCCAGGCTTTTCTGAAATCAGCCTTCTAATCATTTCTTAAAGAACAATAGTTTTCCATTACATTCATATACATTCTCCAACCAATGGACATCCACTCAGTTTCCATTTTCTTGCTACTACACAAAGGGCTCCACAAACTTTTGCATATGTGGGTCCCTTTCCCTCTTTTATGATCTTTTTGAGAGACAGACCCAGTAATATTGTTGGATTAAAGGGTATGTGTAGTTTTGTTGTCCTTTGGCCAGAGTTCCAAATTGTTGAGCTCTCCTTTCTTCCCTCATTTGACTTACAATTGGGGGACAGAACAGTGTGGGCCACATTTGGGGGGTAATAAAATATTGGAGGTGGGCATGGGAGAACTAAGGGATGCATTTTAAAAATCACTTTTCATCCTCAAGATGAGGAAAGGCTAATTTTCATTGGGGCCACCCAATTGGAATGGAACTAAGACATGAACAAGCTTGTAGAATGAGATGGAGTGGGGGGTGTGTGTGGGAGGATGTCTGTTGTGGACTGTTCTCTAACTACTCATTCCACTGAGGAATTTCTCTTTGTAGCTTCTGTAAGAAGAGATGGCGGGATATCCAAGTGGGTGATGTTATCTGTTTGCAGAAAGATGATTTTGTGCCGGTAAGTCAGCATTAGACCATTGTAAGTTTAGAAAGTAGAGTTTTCTGCCTGGAAAGATTGCCAAGAGTTATTTTAGCTATCCCCTGCCTTTTAATCCCTCTGTGCTCCTTTTGTCGAAGGTCTACAGGGAGATTTCATGGCCTGGTATGATAGAAAGGTTTCTGAGTTTTCACTCAGGCTCCCAGGGTTCAGACTCTACCTCTGATACAAGGATTCCCTTTCCTTTCTGATCCTCAACTATCTTATCTGTGTAAGGAGGGTTATAATAGTTACTTTTATGATTGACATGAGGAAAGCCCATAGTAAACCCCTAATTGCATGGAGAAATCGGAAATAAGAATCATTCTTCCGAAATCCATATCTCATCTTTCCACTTCCCTCCCCTACCTGACTTAGTTTTTGTCAGCATGCTTCCTCAGATCTAACTTCACTTTCTCTTACTGTAATTCCCTACACCCTTCTTTGTGGGACACCCAAAGGCTGACCTGCTCCTGTTGGCCAGTTCGGAACCTAGCAGCTTGTGCTACGTGGAAACTGCGGACATTGATGGGTGAGGACATCAAGATTTCTAGGACTGAGTGGGAAGGTGGAGGGCCAGCATCAGCAGGAGCATACCTAGAAATTATGGGCCCTTGGGAGATTTGGACAAATGGCTTTTTCCTTTCACCACCCCCTCATCTTCAATTACCAAACACTCTTTTATAAGAAAGAAAAACAGATAAACAATATTAAATGAGAAAGCAATCGTGACTGAGAGCATATGCAACAATCTGCCCTGGAAGTTCTCCACCTCTTTACCAATAGAATTCAGCCTGACATCAAAGGAAAGAGATCCTTAGTTTCCAAGGTCTCTGTGTGTAAAACATAGTGGAGTTAAAATGGACCTTTTTGATCACCTAATTTAAGCTCCTCTTTTTGCAGTTGTAGAAACTGAGACTCAGAGAGGGTAAAGAGAAGGTTGATATTCGGGAGGGACACATTTGTTAGCCATCTTCAAATACTTGAAAAATGGTTATATGGAAAAAAAGAATTAGATTAATTTTGTTTGGCCATAGAGAACAGAACAGGATCCGTGAGTGAAAAGTGTAAAGAAGCAGCTTTAGATGTGAGGCTGGGAGGAAAGCAAACCAACCTTCTTAGCAGTTAGAATTATCCAGAAAGTGGAAAGGGCTATTTATTTGAGAGATAATGAGCTCTCATCCCTGCAGGTCTTGGAGCACAATTTGAATGACTTCTCACCAAGTGAATTGCAGACATTCTCAGTCAGAAAGGGATTGGACTGAATGTCCTGGGAAATTCCTTCCAACTTGGAGATTCTCTAATTCTCTGAGATTTAGTTGACTTAACCTAAAATCTTAAAGATGACACAAAATGATAGAGAAAGGATCCAAATCCATTCTTCCTATAATATTATTTCTCTTTCCTTTTTTAAAGTACATTTTACATCTTTTGTTTTTTTATATCAACTCTATTTCCCATTGTAGCCCTCCTTCTTTCCCAGAAAGCCACTCCTTATAACAAAGAAAAGAAGAAACAGATAAAAAATCAGTTTGACAAAATTAACCAATGAAAAGTTTAATGTTAAAACATGCAGCATATCAAGCCCATAGTCCCTCACCTCTGCAAAGATGTGGGGAGAGGTTCCTTCTCATATCTCTCCTTTGGGACCAAATTAGACATTCGGTTTCTGAACTCAGCGTTCAGTTTCAGTTGTTTTGTCATTCTTTACACTGATCTTATTGCAATTATTTGTATCTCATCTTCCTGATTCTGACCACTTCACTTTGCATCAGCTCATGTAAGTCATTCCATGATTCTCTATGATCATCATTTTCATTGTTTCCTATAACCACCAAATTCAACAACTTGCTTAACTACCCTTCTCCATCAATGAATATTTCCCATCTTTTTGCCTCTTTATGGTCCATGGCTTATACAGTACAGAAGTAAGCTTCCTAAGATCAGATATAATTATACTTGTTGTCCTTGTCTTCCTACTGCCTGGTACCTAATTGATGTCTGATACTTGCTTATTGAGTGAATGATTGAATGAATCTGTAAAGAAGATCAGGCTGGAATGATTGTCCTCATTTTTACAGATCAAGGGAGAGAGAGGAAATGATTTAGCTAAGGTCACACAGCTAGTACGTGTCTAAGTCAGAATTCAAACTCTTGATTCCAACCCCAGTGATCTTTACTTTCTGAGCAATATACACTACATCTAGATTTGTGCTAGGGAAAGTGGCACAGAAAATAAGACCTAATCTTTGTCCTCATGGACTCGCAACCTAGTCTGGGGAGTGAACTGGAAACACAGAAAGAGATAACTAATTAATAATTCTCATTTATATAAAATATTTATTTATAAGAATAAAAATATCAACTTTTACAAACCATTTTCCTTTCAAAAATTTTATGAAGAGGGTATAGTGTGAATGGTATTGTCCCCACTTGACTAATGTGGAAATTGTGGTTCAGCAAGTTGAATGGGATGCCAGGGGGCACTCAGCTGCTAAAGGTCAGAGCTCAGAGACTAAGTGAAGTGTTCCATCTCTTCTTGCTGCCTGGTTCCCATTTGTTAGCCCTGGGTGGTTTACAAGGTGCTCTGACAGTCTGCTGAAGTAGATGCTGTGAATATTCTAATCAGCATCACTAAGGTTCAGAGCAGGCACTTACCCTGATCGGTGATTTGGTGATGAGAAAAGAATTTGACCACTTTCTCTGACTTCTAGTACTCTTGAACAAATAACAAAGTTATTCTAGAGTTAGAGCCAGAAGAGAGTTCAAAGATCATCTACTGCAGCCTTTAGCCTCTTGCTCCATTTTATAAATAGGACCAAATGATTAAATGACTTGCCCAATTTGGTAGTAAGTTATTAAGTGGCAGACTCAAGATTTGAGCCCAGATTCTTTAGCTCTAAATCCATTGCTCTATAGTAGAAAAAGCCTGCTAAAGACCTTAGATTAAAAAGCCAAGGTGTCCCACTGTATCCAGGGCCATCACCAGTCATCCTGATCTATATCTGGCCACTGGACCCAGATGGCTGTAGGAGGGAAAGTAAGGCAAGTGACCTTGCATAGCTGTCCCTCACTTACATCCAGTTCATTTGCATGTCATGGCATCACCTCCCTGATGTCATGGTCTTCTTTAAGAACAAAGGACAAACAACAACAGTAGAAAAAGCCTCCCTTTGGGAGTCACAGGATCTAGGACCTAGTTTTCTAAAGAAAAGGTGGTGGATTGTAGATGTAAGTGTGTGTGTGTGTGTGTGTGTGTGTGTGTGTGTGTGTGTGTGTGTGTGATACTCTCTGAGGTTTAGTGCTTCCCAATCCTGGGGAACCTGCCTCATGGTTGCCCTATCCCTGTCTTGTTGCCAGAGAAACCAATCTGAAGTTCCGCCAAGCCCCGATCATCACCCATAAAGAGCTGGTCAACACGAACAAGATGGCAGCCTTTGATGGTGAGCTGTTGCTAATGAACCATAAACATCAGTGGAAGGACTGTGTATGCTTCTTGTCCCTAACAGGCATGGCATTCAAGACAGGATTACAAAGGAGAGGAAACTGATTGATCCTACCCTCCCCTAAACTAATCCCCTTCTTGCTCTCTGGCGTTCTCTCCTGTCTACCTACCAAATTCTGTTATATGATTTTCAAATCCCTTAGCTTTTCCAGACTTCAGATTATTCTTTTATAAAATGGGGGAGTTAGACCAGCTAATCTCCCAACTATTTTCCAGTTTTCATGTCCTCTACTCTTTGATCAGCTTTCAGTTCTGCTGTTCTATGTTCAGTATCCTCAGGATCCTTCCAGCTTATTTTATCTCTTTCCTTCTCTGAAAACGTCTCAGTTCTTCTCTTTTCTCTCTTCATTCACTTCTTAAACCTTTGCACTCTAATCTCAAATCTTATTGTTTAACAAAAAACATTCTCTTCAAAGATATGAATGATTTATTAATTGTCAAATCATGGGAGCTTTTTATCAGTTCTCATCCCTCTTGACCCCTTGTTAGCATTTGGCAGTTGTTAATCTTTCTCCCTCTCTTCCTTTCTCTTCCTCTTTGCTCAGGCCCAATGCTCCATCTACTGTATCACTATCTGCCTAAATAACACCTCTTTACTGCTCTGTCATGCACCTTCTTTCCTTGTAGTCTCTCACTTGATGACCTCCTCAGCTCCCATGGATTCAATTATCTTCTCTATGCTGATACTTCTTATATCCATCCAGCTCTGGTCTTTCTCCTGAGTTCTATTCCTGAATCACCAGCTGCCTCTGAACATTTCTTACTAAGCATCTCAATCTCAAATCTCCAAAACAGGAATTTAGCAATTCCTCCCTCCCCTATCCCAACCCTGACCCTGTCCTAGTCTTTCCTATTTCCACCATATAATTCACCCTTTCGCTCCTCCCTTTCAATCACCCTGCTCATCCAATGAGTCTTGTCCTTCCACTCACATTAGTCTCTCTTCACTATACAGTCAGGCCTTTCATTCAGCTTGAATGCTACTTTCAGCAGCCTCCTAATTGGTCTCTCTACCTCCATTCTTTTCCTTCCCACCTTTTACATGGTTGCCAAGTTAATATTCCTAACCTGACCAAGCTTCTTTCCTACTCAGTAAACACCATTGTTTCCTTCTTGTGTGTGACATTTAAATCACTTTATCACTTGGTTCCACCCTCATTGTTTTTTTTTTTGTTTGTTTGTTTGTTTGTTTTGTTTTGTTTTTTGTTTTTGTTTATTTGTTGTTGTTGTTGTTTTTTAAGCATTCTGGGTTAGATGATTTGTCCACGGTCACACAGCTATTAAGTATCTGAGGTCACGTTTGAACTCAGGTCCTTTTGACTCCAGGGCCACTGCATCCTCTAGCTGCTGAGACTTCTCTGAGATTCTGTTCAAGTATCCCCTTCTACATGAAGCCTTTTCTAATTTCCCCAGCTGCTTAGTGTAGAATTCCTTCCTGCCCCAAATATATTATATTGAGTTGGTCAGTATTTTTGGATGCTTATAAGCCTGTGCTTTGTTTACCCTGATAAAGCTGCTTGAGGCCTAGCCAGGACTTTTTCATTTTTATACCCTCACACTATACAGAGAAGAGAGAGTTAACAAATCTGATTGATTGATTCATCCAATGGGGGTTTCAATCCAACCTTAGATATGCTATGTAACCCTGTACAAGATATTTAAAGTCTGTTTGACCCAGTTTCTTCATTGGTAAAATGGAAATAATAATACTCATCTCTCAGAGTTGTTTCAAGGATCAAATGAGATTATAATTGTAAATCATTTAATAAGGTATCTGACACATATTAGGTGCTACTTTAGTGTTAGCTATTATTATTGCTTTTTTTTTAAAATTAATTGTTCAACTTTTTTCTGGTTATACATATATATTAACTTTTTAACACAAATTTCTTTTTTTTGAAGCATACTATTTTTTATTTGTATTTTGTGTTTTTAATCATTTTTATTATTTAGTTATTTTATTTTTAAATAATAGCTTTTTGTTTTCAAATATATATGCAAAAGTAGTTTTTAACATTCATCCTTGCAAAATCTTGTGTTCCAAATTTTTTCCCTCCCTCCCCACTACTCCCTCCCTTAATCCAATATTTTAAATATGTTCAGTTCTTCTGTGCATATTTCCACATTTAGCATGCTGCACAAGAAAAATCAGATCAAAGGAGAAAAAGAAGAAAAGCAAGCAAATAATAACAAAAATGATCAAAATATTATATTGTGGTCTACATTCAGTCCCCATGGTCCTCTCTCTGGGTGCAGATGGCTCTCTCTATCACAAGTCTATTGGAATTGACCCGAGTCATTTTTCATTGTTGAAAAGAGTCATATCCATTAGAGAAGATCATCACATAATCTTATTGCTGAATACACATCTCTTTATGCATCATATTGGGAGAAGAAAAATCAGAATAAAAGGGAAAAAACATGGGAGAAAAAAAACCCAACAGAAAAATAAGATGTTCATGTGTTCATTTACATTTAATCTCCATAGTTCTTTTTCTGAATTCAGATGGCATTTTCTATCCAGAGTTTATTGGAATTGCCTTGGATATTATTGTTGTTGTTAATTGATTTTTCTCTCCTAACTCTTTCAGCACTGGTATTCTTTGCTCTCAGGGCCATGACATTTTGGTTTACATTCTGTCATACCTGCCTTTCTCATTTTGAATGTCTGTGTCTGGATTTGAATCTAGGTTTTCTTAGCTCTAGACTCAGAGCTCTTTTCTACTTCCAGACCAACCATCCTCACTTATCTCTAACTGTCTTGGGGTGAGGACCCTTAGATTCAGATTCCCAGTTGAGGCACTTTACCAGGTGACCTCAGGCTACTCAAAATTTTTTTATCTCCCTGAATCCAAAAATCTCTAAAATGGGAAGAATGTCTCATACTACTTAACTCATGCAGTCACTGTAAGGATTAAATGTAAACTTCAAAAGGACTATAAAATTAATAGTTATTATTATTATCATCATTACTGAGAACATGATATAGTGGATAGAAAGCTGGCCTTCACATCTGGGAAATCATGAGTTCAGGTCTCACCTCTGACATACACAGGCTCTGTGACTTTAGACAAGATTTTTTACCTCTCAGGGCTTTAGAAAACTCATTAAAAACATAAATTGCATAGAGAGTGGTGGCTAGCATTAGTAAAAGGGATTTCCTCCTCTGGAAGTCCTGTATAGCAGGTCCAGGCCTTATCCTATTAATAATATTGTTGTTAGTATAGATTTGGACAAGATAGTTAAAGGATTCCCCAAGGCCCCCTAGGAATTAAGACCTAAGATCTTCCCCATCAAAACTCACTGAGCTGAGCTCAGAGCTTGGTCAGTTTGAAGCCCCATGTTTGTTGATATGATAGGGACTGTGGTATGTGAGGAGCCCAATAGCCGGATGCACACATTTGTGGGGACATTGGAGTGGAAGGGAGAGAAGCATTCCCTGGACAGCGAGAAGATTCTCTTGAGAGGTTGCAAGATCCGCAATACTGACATCTGTTATGGCCTGGTCATCTATGCAGGTGAGTCCTAGTAGTCTGGAGTCTCTGCTGCAGCCTGGATCCTGCTGAAGGAGATGTGGCCCTGGAGTTGGGGGGAGAAAGGCAGCAGGGAAAGAGTCCCAGAAGTTTGGGAGTCCTGCCTTAGCTAAGTTCCATCTGTAAACTGAAACAAGGCCTTTCTTCTCTAGGTATGGGCTTCCTAGTTATGGGGTCAGACTAGATGGTTTTGAAGAATGCTCCTGACTACAAATCTTTCTGTTCTATATTCTAAGGGCCCTCCCAGCCCTGACCTTCTGGGTTCTAAGGGCCCTCCCAGCTCTGACCTCCTGGGTTCTAAGGACCCTCCCAGCTCTGACCTCCTGGGTTCTAAGGGCCCTCCCAGCTCTGACCTCCTGGATTCTAAGGGCCCTCCCAGCTCTGACCTCCTGGGTTCTGAGGGCCCTCCCAGCTCTGACCTCCTGGGTTCTAAGGGCCCTCCCAGCTCTGACCTCCTGGGTTCTAAGGGCTCTCCCAGCTCTGACCTCCTGGATTCTAAGGCCCTCCCAGCTCTGACATTGTAGGTTCTAAGGACCCTCCTCCAGCTCTGACATCCTGGGTTCTAAGGGCCCTCCCAGCCCTGACCTCCTGGGTTCTAAGAGCCCTCCCAGCTCTGACCTCCTGGGTTCTAAGGGCCCTCCCAGCTCTGACATTGTAGGTTCTAAGGACCCTCCCCCAGCTCTGACATCCTGGGTTCTAAGGACCCTCCCAGCTCTGACCTCCTGGGTTCTAAGGACCCTCCCAGCTCTGACCTCCTGGGTTCTAAGGGCCCTCCCAGCTCTGACCTCCTGGGTTCTAAGGGCCCTCCCAGCTCTGACCTCCTGGGTTCTAAGGGCCCTCCCAGCTCTGACCTGCTGGGTTCTAAGGGCCCTCCCAGCTCTGACATCCTGGGTTCTAAGGACCCTCTCCCAGCTCTGATATCCTGGGTTCTAAGGGCCCTCCCAGCTCTGATATCCTGG
Organism: Sminthopsis crassicaudata; assembly: GCF_048593235.1. Lineage (NCBI taxonomy): Eukaryota > Metazoa > Chordata > Mammalia > Dasyuromorphia > Dasyuridae > Sminthopsis > Sminthopsis crassicaudata. The sequence continues at coordinate 53,191,130 of NC_133617.1, read as the reverse complement.
GTTCTAAGGGCTCTCCCAACCCAAGCCCTATTCTAAGGACTGTTCCAGCTCTGACATTCCATAATTCTATGCCATTAATGCAGTAGGTACTTAACAATAGTTAGAAACTGGCCAGCTCCTTTCCCATGTTTTCCCACCAGGTTTTGATTCTAAGATCATGAAGAACAGTGGGAAAATCAAGCTGAAGAGGACCAAGTTGGACCGGCTGATGAACAAACTTGTCATTATTGTGAGTGGTGTTAGTTGCTGGACTGGGCCCCCAACCCTCTTCTCTTACCACCACCCCCCGCCCCCACCCCCACTCCCCAGAGTCATTTGAGGAGTCTCAGAGGGGCTGAGAAGAGCCTGAAGAACTGAATTCTAGTTCCTGTTCTCTTACTGACTTATCATGTGGCCCTGGGTGGGCAAGTCATTTTCCCTCTTGAATTTCCCCTATGACAAAATGTGGAGATTGGACAAGATGATTTCTAAGGCTCTGTCCAGCATGATTGCACTGCATGATTTTTGATCCTCTGTCTTCTCTGTAACCCACCCCTCCCTCACCCCCCAGGGTGAGCCTCATATTTCTTGGGGCCTTGGCTGGGTGACCCCGACCTTGGCACTAAGTGGTGACCCGGATTAGTGACCAGACAGACCTGCTGGGTTGGGGTGGATGATCTGTTCATAGTCACAGCCTTAGATAATAGGAGGAAGTCCAGGAAAACAGGAAGTCCAGGTGGAGCATCAAGACTTTCTGAAAATAGGAAGCAGGTGGGCATTCAAACAAGCAAAGATTTGGCATCAGGCAGGCAAGGCAGGTGTGTCCTGACGTGTGGACTGAGCCTGGCATTGGGGCACGTAGGAGTGGGGCCGAGAAGGTTGGCTAATGAGTCACCCAAGGCTTAAGTACCTTTTTTTTTTTTTTTTTTTTTTTTTTTTTTTTTTTTAACCACAATGGAAACTCTAATGGAAGTTCAATGGGACCTGTGATTCAAATAAGATGTAGCATAAAATTTGATCTCACAGACTCAGGGATATACTCAAGGGAAAGTTCTACGTGGCCAAATTTCTCCTGTTACTTTGTATCCAGAGGAGATCCAACTCTCTCAGGAGAAACATTATTTCATGTTTGTTTCCCTTTGGGGCCAACCCCCAGGCTTTGCAATTAGTAGATGATTAAAAGTATTTGTTGAGTTAAAGTTGGAGGAATGTGGACTGGATAAGAGCAGAATTGAGTGGAGATAATGTAAGATAATAGCTGTTTAGTTAACACTTACCAGAGCTAACTGTAGAGTTAAGTGAATTTGAAGTTGTTCAAATGACGAGACCCAAAGATAGGCAATAATGGGTCAATGTCAACTTGGGAGAAAGTGTCTTTTAGGAGAAGCCCCAGGGATCTTGCAAAACCTTTTGTTCCAAATTTTCCCCTCCTTCCCTCCATCCCCTCCCCTAGCTGGCAGGTAGTTCAATACATGTTTAATATGTTACATCCAATATATATATATATATATATATATATATATATACACATATATATATAAGATAATTGTATAAATATGTATATATATATACATATATATACATATTTATACAATTATCTTATTGCATAAGAAAAATCAGATCAAGAAGGAAGAAAAAAAAAACTGAGAAAGAAAACAAAATGCAAGCAAACAACAACAGAGAGTAAAGAATGCTATGTTGTGGTCCACACTCAGTTCCCAAAGTCCTCTCTGTGGCTCTTTTCATCATTGAACAAATGGCACTGGTTTCATCTCATTGTTGAAGAGAGCCATGTCCATCAGAATTGATCATAGTCTTATTGTTGCTGTGTATAGTAACCTTCTGGTTCTGCTCATTTCACTCAGCATCAGTTCATATAAGTCTCTCCAGGCCTTTCTGAAATCATCCTGCTGGTCATTTCTTACAGAACAATCATATTCCATAAAACTCATAGACCATAACTTATTTAGCCATTCTTCAATTGATGGGCATCCACCTAGCTTCCAGTTTCTTGCCACTACAAAAAGGGCTGTCACAAACAAGTTGAAGACATTTTTAAAATTGAGTCAAATTTATAAGAATCCAAGCCATGCTCTAATTGATAAATAGTCAAAGGATATGAACAGACAATTTTCAGATGAAGAAATTGAAACTTTCTAATCAGATGAGTTAAAGTTGAAGGAATGTGGACTAAATAAGAGTAGAATTGAGTGAAGATAATGTAAGATAATGGCTATTTATCTAACACTTTTTCAGAGGTAACTGTAGAGTTAAGTCAATTTGGAGTTGTTCAAATGACAGGACCCAAAGATGGGCAATAATGGGTCAATGTTAACTTGGGAGAAAGTGTCTTTTAGGGGATACCCCAGGGATCTGCCCTCAATCTTGTACTGCCTACATCCAAAGACTTGGATAAAAACTTGGATGGCACATTTAAAAATATTTGTTGAGTTAAAGTTGAAGACATTTCTAAAATATATAGAGAATTGACTCAAATTTATGAGTCCAAGTTATTCTCCAATTGATAAATGGTCAAAGGATATGAAGAGACAATTTTCAGATGAAGAAATTGAAACTATTTCTATCAGATGAGTTAAAATTGAAGGAATGTGGACTGGATAAGAGTAGAATTGAGTGAAGATAATGTAAGATAATAGCTATTTATCTATTTAACATTTATTTTATTTTTTATTATAGCTTTTTATTTACAAAACATATGCCTGGGTAATTTTTCAACATTGACCCTTGCAAAACCTTCTGTTCCAAATTTTTTCCTCCTTCCCCCACCCTCTCCCCTAGATGGCAAGTAGTTCAATACACACGTTAAATATGCATCTAACATTTTATCAATGGAAAATATAGAGTTAAATGAATTTAGAGCTGTCCAAATGACAAGACCCAAAGATAGGCAATAATGGGTCAATGTCAGCTTAGGAGGAAGTGCCTTTTGTGAGGATCTGCCCTCAGTCTTGTACTGCCCGACATCCAATGACTTGGATAAAGACTTGGATGGCATACTTCTCAAATGGAAAAGTGGGAAAGCCAGCTGACATTACTGAATGATAGTCTGGCTCCCCAAAGATAACAGGTCAAATCTGATCAAATTAAATAAAGACAGGTAAATTCTTTCATTGGGCTTCAAAATATCAATTTCACAAGAAGGAAGTATCATGAGACAACAGCTTTTGTGAAAAAGATCTGGGGGTTTCAGTGGGCTTCGAGCTTGCTCTGACTCCATAGTAACTGCTAAAAGTCAGTGTGATCTTGGGCTGTCTTCTTGTTCTCTGTCTCAGTCAAGTTTATCTGGAGTGTTGAGTTCAGTCTTGGATGATACATTTTAGGAAAGACTGAGAAGCTAAATGGAGAGAATAGTAATTATCATGGGGTCTAGGAAAAGGGACCCAAGAAAATGACTGGAGGCTATGCCAGAAGAGGATTGATTAGTTTGAAGAATGGAAAAATTAGGATAGACATCACCACTAATTTCAAGTATTTGAAGCACTCTCATGTGGAAGAGGGATTAGCCTTGTTCTTCTTGGTGCTGGGGGCAGAACAGGTAGCACTGAGTGGAAGGTGTAGGACTTTAGGCTCCTGTAAGCCAACACTTGAGAGGCATCCTAAGGTTCTGGCAGACCCAGATGCACGTCTCATATTTGATATGTCCTGGCTGTGGGATTCTGGATACATGTTTGTCTTTGGCAACTCTGTGAGATGCTATGTATTGGTGGAGGAAGCTTCTTTACTGGAAATTCTCTGACTCAAATAGTTCTGGGATAGGGAAGGGGGAAATGGTAATACTTAAAGCTATGAAATCTGACTCATAAACCAGTGATTCTCCCAACAAAGATAACTAGATAGTTCTCCAAGCACAGATTGGAGGATTATATGGTGAAGTTTTGTCCCACCTCCCATTTTACATTTTACAGATGAGGAAGCTGTGGTCAATAGAGGTAGAAATGATTTTGCTGAAGATTACATAGGTGACAGGGCGGGGTAATAGAGAGAATTCCAGTAGAGGGGAAAGAGCCCTGATTATGGGAGCAGATTGTGAGTTCAAATCCCTCTTTGGCCAAAATCACTTGTTCATCTCCATGGGACCTAGTTACCTTGGCAGCCAGGTGAATAGTAGATAGTGTTGGGCTTGGTGCTCCGATCAACTCCACACTTGCTCATTGTGTGCACCTGGGAAGGGAGCTTAAGCTCTTTCAGACTTGGTTTTCTCCTCTGTAAAATGGGTATTATAATAATAATACTACCTGCTAAGGTTGTTATGAGCATCAAATGAGATAATATATTTAACTAAGGCTTTGAAAACCTAAAAGTACTTTATAAATGCATTCTTGTTTTTCTTCCTCTTCCTCTTTTTCTATTTCTTCCCTTCCTGGTATTCTGGAATCCCAGGGAATTTTTCAAATAGCTTATCAGTGTTGGGGAGGTCTTGACACCAGGGATCCAGATCTCAAGGTCAGAGATTATGTCACTGTGGAGCTTGAGCAGGCAGAGAGAACTAATTAGCCAGGTCTGGCAAGGAAGGAAGGGACTTAGTTAAAGTACAAAAGGAAAGACTTGTTACTTGAACTGAGACCACTTTGTAAACCCTGATGTGATCTCAACATGTTAAGGTCAGCTGTGATGGTGGCTATTCCTAAGGTCCTGGGACAGACCCATGAACTTTTCCCATCCCTCTCTGGCAAGCAATCTAGAACACTGGGGATCTCTTTCCAAAACACCTTTAGAACACAGCCTTCTAGAACATCTTGTAGATTCCTTCAGACTATCTAGAATGCCTGTGGCTCCCCTTATTGGACACCTGTGGGTCTCCCTTCTGGAATGGCTTTGGGCTCCTCCAAGCTGTGGAGAATACATATGGTTTCCCATTCTTGGAAAGCTATGATCCAATAGAATATCCATGGCTCTCTCTTTTAGAACACCTTTGAGTCTTCTCTTAGAATACCCATTCCTCTCCCTTTAAAAATATCATTGGCCCGGGGCAGCTAATTGGTGCAGTGAATAGAGCACAGCTCTGAAGTCAGGAGGACCTGAATTCAAATTTGACCTCAGATATTTAACACTTCCTAGCTGTTTGACCCTGGACAAGTCACTTGACCCAGTTGCCTCAGCCAAAAAAAAAAAAAAAAAACAAAACCAAAAACAAAACAAAAAACAAAACTATTAATGGCTCTCCTCAAGGACTCTTGTGGCCTTTCTTTTAGACTTGGATTTTTTTTTTTTATTAAAGCCTTTTATTTTCAAAACATATGCATGGATAATTTTTTCAACATTGACCCTTGCAAAATCTTATGTTCCAAATTTTCCTCTTCTTCCCCTCACCCCCTCCCCTAGATGGCAAATAATCCAATATATGTTAAACATGTTAAAATACATGTTAAATTCAATATGTATATACAGATTTATATAATAATCTTGCTGCACAAAAATCAGATCAAAAAGGAAAAAAAATGAGAAAGAAAACAAAAAGCAAACAAATATCAACAAAAAGAGTGAGAGTGTTATATAGTGTTCCACATGCAGTCCTCATAGTTTTCTTTCTGGGTGCAGATGGCTCTCTTCAGCACAAGACCATTGAAACTGTCATCAATCATCTCATTGTTGGAAAGAGCCAGGTCCATCAGAATTGATCATCATATAATCTTGTTGCCATGTACAATGATCTCCTGGTTCTGTAGGGCAGGGTTTCTTAAACTTTTTCCACTCGACCCTTTTTTGACCAAGAAATTTTTATGTAGGCATATAAAATAGGTATGCAAATCAATCATTTACTGATAATAAACCATAATTTCATGACTTCCATATTTAGTTATGAGACCCCAAATGGAGTGGTGAACCACAGTTTAAGAAACTGGGTTGTAGAGCAACTGTAATTTCCCCCTTCCCCTTCTAGAGTACCTATGACTCTATCTTTTCTAGAACACTCATGCCCTCCCCATTTCCTTTTTAGAGTACCTGTGGCTCCCCCTTCTAGAACACCTGTTACTCACTTTCTCCCACTTTATTCTCTAGCCATCCTGATCCCTGCTGTCTCCTTCCACAGATATTCCTGATGTTGGTGGTAATCTCTTTTTGCATGGCGGTGGCCTATGGCTTCCTAGTGGTGGATTTCCAGACCAAGCACAGCTACCTGTCTGCCTTCTACAACAAATCATCTGTAGCAAATGAGGCTTTCCTTATCTTCTGGGGTTTCATGATCCTGCTCAGCATCATTGTGCCAATGTCCCTTTATATCACGTAAGCTAATGAGAAAGGTTGTGGAGGGCTGGGAGGATGACATGGGCAAGTGAGGAAGCTGGGGTCCAGGGAAGAAAAGTAGCTGCAGAATGAGACTATTGAGATCATAGAATCTCAGCTTGGGGAGGCTATTCAGAAGACACTTAGTCTTATGTGTGTTTGACCAGGACTTCCCTGTACATTAGCCTAGCAATTGGCTGCCCAGCCTTGATTTGAAGATCAGAAGAGGTCAGAGCTGGGAGGGCCCTTAGAACCCAGGATGTCAGAGCTGGGAGGGTCCTTAGAACCCAGGGTGTCAGAGCTGGGAGGGCCCTTAGAACCCAGGAGGTCAGAGCTGGGAGGGCTCTTAGAACCCAGGATGTCAGAGTTGGGAGGGCCCTTAGAACAGAGAATGACGAAGATGGGAGCACCCTTCGACTTAGTAGAATGACACAGCTGAGAAAAACTCAAGAGAGAGGTGGTTTGAGCTATAAGGGATCTCAGAACACAGAATGTCAGAACTGGGAGGGTCCTTAGAGCAGAGAATGTCAGAGCTAGAAGTACCTTGAACACTGAATGGCAGAGCTTGGAGGGCCTTTAAAACATACGATATCAGAGCTGGGAGGGCCTTAGAATAAAGCAATTCAGATCTGGGAGGGAGAGCCAGGAGGGAATTGAGAAAACAATCAGAGTTGGAAGAGCATGTTACATCTGAGATGAATCTTAATATATAGTAAGAATACCATAGCTGGGAAGACTTTAGGACATGGAATTTCTGGACTGGAAGGGATCTTAGAACATGGGATATCAAAGATGGAAGGACCTTGTCAGACCTGAGAGAGTTATTAGACATAGAATGACTTTAGATGTAGATGATCTCAGAAGTCGTGTGGTTCACTCTCTTAATTAAAGGTCCAGAGTGGGATAGTTAATAATAGCTAGTTAATAGGTTAGAACATGTCACTTCCTTGCTCAAAATTTTTTAGTGCATTCCTGCTGGTGCCAGAATAAAATGTAATCTGTTTAAATCCTCATTTCAAGCTCTCCATCATCTGGCTCCCACTTATTTGTTCAAACTTTTTACTTCTTTTCATTCATTCCGCATTCTGGCCACATTGCCCTTGATCTTGCTGTGCCATTTCCCACCTCTGTACAGCGTGTGTCCTCCATCTGGAATACTTTCGTTTCTCCACTTACTTCTTGATCAACCAGGAAGGAGTGTTTTTGAGTTGAAATGAATTGAGCCAGAATTAGTCTCTAGGATTAGTTTCCTGATTTTTTAGGCCCCAGTTTTCCCTCTACAATGTTACAGAAAAACCAGTCCTGTGCCTGGCACATAGTAGAGGCTATATGAATGCTTAAAATAACAATCATCATCATCATTATTATATCCTTACAATACTCCTGAAAGGTATAACTTGTATGGCTGCAATGTTAGAGTTAAGGAAACGGGATCACATAGCTTTTAATATCTGAGTCCAAATTTGTCATAATAAATCCAGGCCTGGTGCCTTATTCATCTATATAACGCTTTAAAACAATAATAACAACATAATCACAATAATATTATGTATAATTGTATAGTATATTAAAATATATGTTCTAATATTATATGTCATATTAATATTACAATAGTAACATAATATTTATGTGTATATATACATATATACATATATATATATATATATAGTTTACTATGTGCCAAGCACTTTACAATTATTGTTTCATTTGATCCTCACAACAATCCTGGGAGGTTGGTGCTATAATTATCCTCATTTTATAGAGGAAAAAACTGAGGCAAATAGTGATTAAGTGACTTGCCCAGGATCTCACAGCAAATGTCTGTGCCTTTATTTAAACTTAGCTTCTCTTGACTCCAAACCTAAAATAAGTATTTGAACAAGCTTGTTTAATCGTCTAATAAAATAAGTATTTGAACAAGCTTGTTTAATCGTCTAATAATTTTTTGGTAGGGTATAATGGGTGTTCTATTGCTTGCTTTCTCAAAAAAATTTCTGAAATTAATTAACTAATTAAAATTGGTGGAGAAAGTGTTATGGACCCATGGTTTCATTAATGTTGGGAACTCTGGGTATGGAAGATTCTACCAGGGAAGGTGATCTCAAATGACCCTGGGCAGTTTTTTTTTTTTCTCTCAAAATACATGCAAAGATAGTTTTCAACATTCACTCTTGCAAAATATTGTGCTCTAAATTTTTCTCCCTCCCTTCCTTCCATTCAGTAGTAAAGTAATTCCCTTCCCTATGCAGCAAGTAATTCAATATAGGTTAAACATGTGCAGTTCTATTAAATATATTTCTAAATTTACCACACGGCACAAGAAAAATCAGATCAAAAATGAAAAAAAAAAGAAGGGAAAAAGGCAAGCTACCATCCACCAAAAAATGGCTTCTAGTTTTAAGAGTGCCCATGCATAATATGTGTCTCCTTCTTTTCCCCCATTGGATGCCTCTGTGGTTCTGCCCTGTCCTCTCAGGGCACAAGACTAGTGTGAGGGAGGTATGAGAACACCAAGCTTAGAATCAGAAAATTTAAGTTCCAGTTCTTGTATTTATATCTGTTTGACCAGCAGGGTAGATTTGAAGTATTTTTGCAAGCTTCAAAGTACTATATAAATGCCATTATTGTGGCTAATAATTATTATTATCCATCTCACAGGCTTGTTGTAGAAAAGTACTTTGTAAACCTTGAAATGCTATAGCAATGAAAGATATTCATTATTTGTAATAATACTAATTATTAGTATTCTTTCAAGACATGTGCTGTAGAGATATGCCTCTAACTTTTTCTTCCCGAGGCACGGCTCCAGATACTGTGCCATCAAATTCAGTCCCTTCCCAGGCTTTTAGTAATTGTCCCTTGTCTCATCCCCTTGCAGTTTTGAGTTTATTTACCTGGTAAATAGCTGCTTCATCAACTGGGACCTGGAGATGTACTATCCTCCCCGGAACATGCCAGCCAATGCTCGGAGTACCAGTCTCAATGACCAGCTGGGACAGATTGAGTACATCTTCTCCGACAAGACAGGGACCCTGACTCAGAACATCATGACCTTCAAGAAATGCTGCATCAATGGGCTGACTTATGGTGACTACCCTACAGGGATACCTCTTCCTCTCCCCCTCTCCTAGCCCGAGTTAGGCCCTCCTAACATTCTCACCTAGCACACTCTATTACCTGCCATGCCTAGAGACCCTCCAGGATATAAGAGGGTCCAGGCCCCATTGGGAACCTTAGACCCTATCCTTAGAAGCAGTAAGATAGCCTGGGTGAGTACTCTTATAGGATCTGAATTCAGCAAGACCTCGTGTTCAAAAATTTACTCAGTTATTAATCTTGTGACCATGAGTAAATCCTTCACTTCCTCCTGCCTGTTTCCTCATCTGTAAAATAAGGATAATAATTGCATTTGCCTCTCAGGTATGTTGTGAAGATTAAATGAGGTGCTATATGTAAAGGGATTTGCAAACTTGTAAGCTATATATAAACGTTACCTTTCAGTAATATTAGAGAAGAGGCTATTCTAGATCTGTCTTACAGGGATCATTGGATCTCAGACCACTGCACAGTTATCTTATGCTCTTCTCCACACACCAGACCCATCCACTTCCTGCCCATCCTAGAGCACCTGAGGCTCCCCATAACTTCTTAAACTGATTGTACTGAACTGAATCCCTCCCTCTGCCACATTGACTTAGGAAAACAAACTCTTAGAGCCAGAAGGGATGGCCAAATTAAAAGGTCTATGAATTTGGATGGGGGGGAAAATGACATCTTTTTTCAATATAATTGGTTTTCTTTGTAATCTGTTGATTTTTATCTTGTGCATTTGAAAATATTGCACCAAAGAGGAGTTCAGAGACTTCAAGAAGCTTGCTAAAGGGTGCCCAGAAGGGAAAAAGCATTTATTAAGCACCTCCTATGCATGAGGTATTGTGCTAGGCACTTTACAAATATCTCGTTTGATCCTCACAGTAGCCCGGAAGATAGGTGATATTATGATCATCACTTTACAGCTGAGGAAAAAGAGGATAATGGCAGTTGAGTTGACTTGTTCAAGCTCACATAGCTATTAAGTATCTGAGGTAAAATTTGAACTCAGGACTTCCTGACTCCAAGACTATGGTGCTTCCTCCGAGACTTTGATCTAGGTCAAGCCCTAATTTCCCAGAGAAGAAAATGGAAATACCAATTAGGGACTTGTCCAAGGTCATACACTGAGTCAATGGGAGTTCCCAGCATCTAATTCTGATCAATTCTGGTATAGAGTCTTTTTAGTTCCTCCCATCTGGCTAAAGGTTGTTTTTCCTTATCTACCTACCTAGCTCCTTTAAGAAAGGGAATGAGGGGGTAAGACTCAATCACAGATCTGAGACCTATCCTTGAAAGCAAAGGACTGACGTTGTATTTCTTGTTTAGGTACAGATGGAAGTAGTGCGGAAGGCCTGAAGGTAAGTCTGATCTTGTTCTGGGCCCAGAACCAGGGGCCGTGATCATGAGTAGAAGGTGGGATTTCCAAGATGGGGAAATGTTCACCCAGCCATAGCATCCTAGAATATCAGAGTTGGAAGTGCCCTTAGAACAAGGGATGTCAGGGCTTGGAGAGTCCTTAGAACACGTCTAATGAGAAGTGCTTTTAGAACCCAGGATATCAGAGCTGGGAGAGCCCTTAGAATATAGGATGTTAGATCTAAAAGGAGACATACAATAAAATATCAGAGCTGGGAAGAAATTTAGAACACAATTAAATGTCAGAGTTGCTAGTGGCTCTTAGCATATAAAATATTAGAGCTGAGAGGGTGCTCAGAACATAAAATATCACATGAATGGGCCATTAGAATGTTGGACATCAGAGCAGGGAGTAACCTTAGAACAGACTTTAGAACTTAAAACATGGGATGTTAGATCTAAGAGAGTTTTTAGAACATATAACACCAAGTTTCAGATCCAGAAGGGCTCTTTAAGAATCATGTGGTGAATAGCATGGATAAAAGGAGAGGGCATGGAGAAGAATGAGCACCAGCCATGTCTGGAGAATGGTCTTGTCTAGTGGGACCCGAGAGTTCTTGTTCAAATATAAAGCAATGCTAAATTTCTTCACCTTTCCCATCCTTTGGTCAATAATAGATAGATGGCATCAGTTCTCCTTTAGGTAATTGCCACTAATGGGAAATGTCTTGTTCTGAAACCAAAAAGCATTTTCCTTTAAAAAATATTCTTTAATTCAAGTTGATTTGTCCTGTTGGGTTTTTTGGGTGAAATGTTCTTGCTTTTCTGCATTTTCTCCCTTTCCCTGGGCTATTTGGTTTATCAAATTTATTGTTGGCTGTGGAAGTTAGAGAATAAAGTAAATAAAAAAGAAATATGATGTGTTAGCAAAGAATTTGCCAATCCAATTTGTTCTGTTCTGCGGATAGTTATTAGACACCTGAACTCTCTGTGACCAGAAAAGTATCCTGGATACTCAGAGGAAAGAGAGCTGGCTGGGGCTTGAGGGCTTGAGTCCAAATTCTACCTTAGCCTCTTACTAGCTGGGTGACCTAACTGGGCAATTCATTTGGTCTTTTCAGGACCTCAAATTCTTCCTCTGGAAAATGAGGTAATTGAGCTAAAATGACATGGGGTTCTTCTCTGACCCTTTAACCAGGGCAACCCCATCATTTTATAGACAGGTGAACATTAAACAACGTGTCTTGGTAATTCGGGAACATATCTCTGATGAGAATCAAGGTAGAACTTTTGATTGAGGAAGGTCTTTAGAACACAGGATGTCAGCGCTGGGAGGGTCCTTAGAATTTAAGATTTTTTTCCACTTTATCATCTGGGGTCTCCCAGAAGCCATATGTCTACTGGGGTCTTTCTCTTTCCCCCTCTCCCTCCTTTCTCTTTCTCTCCTCTCTGTCTCTTTCTCTGTGTCTCTGTGTCCCTTTTCTCCTTCCCCTTCTCCTTCCCTTTCCTCCTTTCCCTCTTCTCCCTCCCCCTCCCTTTCCTGTCTCCCTTCCCTCTCTCTTCTTTTCCTCCTTTCCCTCTTTTCTCTTTCTCTCCCCTCCTCCTTCACTCCTCTCTTCCTCATATCCTCTTCCTCTCTTCCTCCTTCCCTCCCCTCAAATTCTTATTTCACTCCCAGGCTGTCTCTTTGAGCTGGAACAAATATGCTGATGGGAAGATGGTATTCTATGACTCCAAGCTTCTGATAGCCATCCGGAACGATGAGGACGAGGTGGTCCGGGAGTTCTGGCGGCTGCTGGCCCTGTGCCATACTGTCATGGTGGAGGAGAAGGATGGTGAGTGGTGCCCAGTCCAGGGACTGGAGGGGAAGGGCAGTCATTATCCCAGCACCCTGGGAAGAAATGAAGGAAAGGAGACTGGGCTCTTGTTTCACTGGGAGACACAAGGAAGTGGCTTTGTTTCTATTTTATTTCATTGAGGACGCTTGAAAAGGGAAGGGAAGGCATACTTTTAATCACTTTGCCAACCAGTCTATCCTATTTGAAATCTTATAGTCTGGGACACTCAGATTTGATTTGGACACACTGGCTCTTGTGATCCTGGACAAGCTCTGTCCCTTCCAGCTCTGAGTCTATAATTATATGATCCAAACAAAGAAAATAGTTCTTTTTGCATCTGCAATGACTTGTATACAGCAAATGCTTAATTAGTGTTTTTACGTAGTTATTTACTCAAAATACCCATTAATTTGAGACAGGCTCAGAGATGAACATTAGTTAGATATTCACTGGTCATTGGAAAGGTCAGGGAGTAGGATACCCCTGGCAATCTCAGTCACCATTGTTTTAGGGGTGATAAAAGGGGCCAAAAATAAACATTTACTGATATGTCATTGGAAAAGGCAGTAAACTAGCTTCCTTGGGAGGGTAGGGAAGACCTTCGAATGGAACTGCACAGAGCAGAAATCTGAAACTGGAAGCACTGTGAAAAGCCATTTGTCCAACCTCTTCCTTTTAAGCATGAGAGACTGATACCTGGAAAGGTCAAGGCATATGATCAATGTCACACAGCTCATTAATAACAAGGCCCTTTCCTTGACTTTCCATGGCACTGGGAGGTTCCTTCAAGTGTAGAAACTCAATGTGAGGGAAGGCTTAGAACCCAGAATATCAGAACTGGGAGGGCCCTTAGAACCCAGGAGGTCAGAGCTGGGAGGGCCCTTAGAACCCAGGAGGTCAGGGCTGGGAGGGCCCTTAGAACCCAGAATGTCAGGGCTGGGAGGGCCCTTAGAACCCAGGAGGTCAGAGCTGGGAGGGCCCTTAGAACCCAGAATGTCAGGGCTGGGAGGGCCCTTAGAACCCAGGGTGTCAGAGCTGGGAGGGCCCTTAGAACCCAGGAGGTCAGAGCTGGGAGGGCCCTTAGAACCCAGGAGGTCAGAGCTGGGAGGGCCCTTAGAACCCAGGAGGTCAGGGCTGGGAGGGCCCTTAGAACCCAGGAGGTCAGAACCCACTGGGAGGGCTTTTGGAACTCAGTATGTAAAGACTAGAGGGTCCTTAGAACATAAAATATGAGAACTAGAAGGACCCTTGGAGTGTGGAACCCCAGAATAAGAAAGGTTCTTAGCACATATAATGTTCATTGGAAAGCTTTTCCTGAGTTCTTTAATTGCCAGGCACTGCTGGGTTTCCGTCTTGGTACCCGACAGTGCCCAACATCCTGTAGTTACTTAATAAATGCTTGTCAGTTCTTCCAGTTCTTCTACATCATGAGTCACAAATATATTGAATTACGATCTCTGACGTGAATGCAGCACTTTCAGGTTTGCAAAGTGCTTTCTTTGTACATTCCATCTCATCTATGTCTCACAAGAAATTGGTGAAATGGGTAGTGGGGACATTCCCATCTTACAGATGAGGAAGCGGGCACACGGATAGAAAAAGATTTGGCTCTGGTCTTAAAGAGAGACTCTGAGGCAAATCCTGTGCTCTCTCTCCCCAAACTTCACCGGGCTTCCTGAATGAGGGAGCTGCCATGATGCCGTGAGCCTCTAACCAGGCCCTTGGTCTGTCTGACTGGAGCAGCTCTGGGCTGGTGGGCTCCTCTCTTGGTCCTTCCCCGTGGGAGGTTGTCACCTGAGCCCTTGAGCTTGGCACAGGATGTCTCTGGACATCCTGTTCTTCCTTCTGAAGTGTTAAAGCCTCCCTAGGGGGCACATGCCTGTGGCTGAAGTGTCCACTCCAGGTTTCTCTGAGTCAGCACACGTTGGTCCTTGAGTTTCTACTGGATTGGAAAACTCCATTTTTGGGGGGTGGGGTGAGTTTTCTTGGCAGAGATACTCAAGCCCTTTGCCATTTTCATCTCCAACCCATTTTATAGATGAGAAAACTGAGGCAAGCAGTAGTAAGTGACTTGCCAGGGGTCATACAGTCAAGTGTCTGAGACTGGATTTGAATTTGAGAAGAGTTTTTTGGCTTCAGTCCCGATGCTCAGTCCAATCCACTGTGCTAGGCACTTAATAATAAATCTCTCCAATTCTCCCCTCTCCCTGTGTGTTCACTTTTTAGGCCAGCTGGTCTACCAGGCAGCTTCTCCAGATGAGGAGGCTCTGGTGACGGCTGCTAGGAACTTTGGCTACGTGTTTCTGTCCCGGACTCAGGACACCATTACCACCAATGAGCTCGGGGTGGAGAGGACCTACCAGCTGCTGGCCATGATGGACTTTAACAGCGTCCGAAAGAGGATGTCCGTGCTGTGTAAGCATGGGAGGGCCCTACCTTTCTTCTACCTGACCCAGAAATTTAGCAATCAAACTCAACCCCCGGAACAGTATTTATTCTTTCTTACTGCCTAATCCTCCTAACAGCCTGCCTAGCATAGGAATAACTACAAAAAGGTTTAGAGAGAACCCAGAGAGGGGGACTCCTGGGATTGTTTTTATGCCTCGTCTATGGTTAAGTGTTTTCATATATAGGGAAAGTATTTCCCCTTAGTAGGAGGCATGGAAACTCCCTCCAGAATCCAGAATGGTAGCTCATCTGTAATTTAGAGTCCAGAAGAGTTGCCAAGGGCAGTTGAGTGGCTTGCCCAGGATCCCGGCGCCATTTTGTCAAAAGGTAGGACCCAAACTCCCCCCTACTTAATTCCTGCTTCTTTCTTCATTAGGTTGATCTATGAAGTCAGCTCCATCATAAAACCAAAATTAGTGTTTTCCTCCCTATTACATCATTTTGAAAGTCCTCATCCTTTTCTCAAGTTACCAAGTAAAAAAAGAGGCTCCTGATCTTATACTGGGCTGATCAGCCACAATTAGACAAATTGTACCTTGACACCAACATACTGATGTCATTTTGGACCTCTTGGTGAACAAAAGATAATAACTTGCCAACCAAGTCAAAAATAATGATCTAAAAATATTGGAATCATGACAAAGAATTGTGCCATTTATCATTAGTATCACTATTTTAAAAAATTAATATTATATTCATTTCCCTCCCTAAATTATTACTATTAGTATTAGCTGTGATTTCATTAGTATGGTACTTTTTTCCACCAGTAAAGACTGTCACATTCTATCTGTCCCACACTATCATCTTCATGAGTGGCTTAGGAAAAAAAAATCATCTCCTGTTGATAAAGCTTCTGGTAATGAGAAGCTTGTGTATAGCTGGGAGATGTGCCTTGGACACCCATGGTCCATAAGACCTGGAAAACATTTCAAAGACTATCCAGTCCCATTTTTCAGATAAAGAAACTGAGGTCTAGAGAGATTAAGGGATTTGTCTTGGCTACATAGGAAGTAGGGGTTAGGTGGAATTTGTAGGAATTAGACCGAATTTTTCCAATGCTAATTTCAGTGTTTTTTCCATCATACCAGCCCACCGCTGGGTCCAGCCACATCTTGGAACCCAGTAAAGTTGGCTAACATTGACATTCAAGGAAGAGATGTAAAAGGCTTCTTCTGGGAAGGATTGGACAGATGGGGCGTCCTCAGACAAAACTTGTCCCAGTTTACATCACAACATGTTGGAGGGTGGGGAAATTACATATCAAATACATGTCAATACATGTCAAAAGATTGTTCCTCTTTCTCTATTCCCAGGTTTGTGGAGAAGTAATTAGATTTGTTCTGCTTGATTCCAGTAGGCAACACTAACAGGAAGGAGGATGGTGACAAAGATAAAGATAGATACACTTTATTAGGAAAAATATCCTGACAGTTGTCACAACTGTCCATGTGAAATGGGCTGCTTGGGAGGTATTGAGTTCCCTATCCCTGTGGATCTCTAAGCATACTTTTTGAAGGTGCAAAAGAGAGTAAGGATTGGATCTTGGGAGGTCCTGGGAGGTCTCTTCCCATACTGAGATTCTGGGATTCTCTTCTCTACTGTAGCTACAGCTGGTGGTCATGGTGGTCACTCCATTATGCCCAAAGTCCCAGTTTCTTCCTCTAGGGGTTGGGAACAATCATGGAAGAGATGAAAAGGGCAAGAAGGAAAGGTCTGTCAAGCTGGCTACTGCATTGAGGATATCAGCAGCCTTGGGCCAAAGAAGGGAAACCCTCCTAAATCCAAAGTTCTTAACATTTCTGGTGTTATTCCATGGAGACCCATTAAAGACAAGGGAACTTTTTTCTCCTGTAGTGAGGGATCCTGAAGGCACCATCCGACTATATACCAAAGGAGCAGACACCGTGATATTTGAGCGGCTTCGGCCAGGATGTCCTAATGAGCTTGCTACGGAGAAGGCCCTGGATGTGAGTCCTGGGGATAGGGAGGAGGAAGGAATGTATCTCATGCTGTTCGGTCCCTGATCTTTCTTGGGCGGCTAATCCATTACCCAACTGCAAAGAGTACTGGATTAAGAGTTGGGTGACTTGGTTTGTAATTCTGTCTTTTCCACTGATTTAACATGCAATCTTAGGAAAGCATTTCTCTGTGGCTCAGCTTCCTCACCCTTCAAATAAGAAACTAGACCAGATGATCCCTAAAGTCTATTTTAATTTTCACATTCTATATTCTGAGAATATTTTTAGCATTAATGTTTTGTGTTCTACATTCTAAGGGCTCAGCTCTGACATTCCATGTTCTCTGTTCTCTCGGCTTTGACATTTTAGGCTTTAGGCCTCTTAGAGCTTTGACATTCTGTATTTAAGGTGCCTTCCTAAACTCCCTACTTTCTTAGTGTCCTTTGCTGAATCTTCATCAAGGTCACTCTAACTAACACTGGGTATCCTCCCAAGGCTCTCTCCTGGGCGCCTTTTCCTTGATAGGAGAGTTTCCTAACCATTTTTATGTCCTATAATCTTTGGAAGTCTGATGAAGCCTAGGGACCCTTTCTAAAAATAGTGCTTTTAAATGAATTAAAATACTTTATATTATTAAAGGAAGCTATTCTGGAGGATATGGGAAAGCATAAGACTCACCTGCTATCAGTTAGTTAAGTTCTGAATCATGTAGTAATAGGAGTTGGTTCAAGGATGGGAACTTAATATGGAATGGAGTGGTTAAGGAGGGCTTCTTAGGGCCTTAATCAATCAATAAACAAACATTAATTAAGCACCTACAAGTGCCAGATAAGATGCTAAGCACAGAGGTACAAAGAGACAAGTGTCCCTGTCTTCAAGGAGCTTATATTCCTTTTTTATGTTAAACATGTTAAAATATATCCAATATATGTATACATATTTATACAATTATCTTACTGTACAAGAAAAATCAGATCAAAAAGGGAAAAAAATGAGTAAGAAAATAAAATGCAAGTAAATAACAAAAAGAGTGAAAATATAATGTTGTGGTCCACACTCAGTTCCCACTCTCTGGGTGTGGATGGCTCTCTTCATCACAAGATCATTGGAACTGGCCTCAATCATCTCATTATTGGAAAGAGTCATGTCTATGAGAATTGACCATCACATAATTTTATTGTTGCCACATATAACGATCGCCTGGTTCTGCTCACTTCCCTCAGCATCAGTTCATGTAAGTCTCTCCAGGCCTCTCTGTATTCCTCCTGTTGGTCATTTCTTACAGAGCAATAATATTCCATAATATTCATATACCACAATTTATTCAGCCATTCTCCACTTGATGGGCATCCTCTCAGTTTCCAGTTTCTAGTCACTACAAAGAGGGCTGCCACAAGCACTCTTACACACGTGAGTCCCTTTCCTAAGGAGCTTACATTCTAATGGAAAAGGTAACCCTCAAACAAATATACACAAACAAGCTGCATAGAGGATAAATGGGGAAACCATTAAGAAAATGGGAAGCCCTAGAATTAAGCAAAGCTTACTTTTAAGTAACTTGTATTTATTGAGTTTTGTTTTTTTTTTTGTTCTGTGATTTCCCGGGCATAGGAAAGTCTGAATGAGGAAGTGCCCGTTACCACTGCAGAGCAGCACCTGCTCTGCAGCTTAGAGAGCTCCACTCCTCTGCACAGGTGCTTGTAAGCTTCCTGGCACGAGAAAAACCAAAAGTGCCAGAACTGGTTCGTGGCCGGCTGGATTTCTGATTTAACTCCTAGCTCTCACTCGGCCTTCAGAGTCTCAGGAATGCAGGAGTGGGGGACAAAGAGTTAGTCATGGCTTGGGGCTTGGGGCTTGGGTCCCGATGTGCTGAAGAGGCTTTATGTCTTCGAAATGAGCCAGCAGGGACTAACAGGGGCTACAAGGGGCCTGATGCATGGAGGCAGGACGGGCCTTCCTGTGGAGCTGTGGTTGTTTACCATTTTACAAATGAAGAACTTGAGACTCAGAGGATTAAAGTGACTTCCCTAAGATCAGATGGATGGTGAAGGAGCAGTTAGAGCAAAACAAAATATGTTAAGTACCTGTGTGGGCAAGCTCCCATGGTGAGGACCCGGAGTGGATGAAGTGCCAGCAGGCCTTTGGGGGTAGTAGCAAGCCCTAGAGGCCTTGGAGGGGTGGATGGCTAATGAGACCAGCTGGCCTTCCTCCTCCAGGCCCAAACACCAGCTTGGAAAGTCTCTAGGCCTCCTGTTGCCCAGCAACGAGTTCCTTCTAGGGCTCAGGACACACTGCCTCCTTCTAAAACAAGAGCCCGGGCACCAGGGGCTACAGAGCTGCCCGGGAGGACCCTGGCCTCCATTCCAGTGGGCCTGAGTGGAGATTCGCACTCTGTGGCTCAAGGCTGTGGACCTGGGCAACTCACATCCAAATCCCAACTTGGTTGTGTCTGACTCTTTCTGGCCCCATGAACCAAACTGGCGCACGTGGCAAAAATCCTGACTGAATCAGTAAATGAGTGAATTAAAAAATCAATTATTAAACTCTTACTATTTTCCAGGCAGAAACAAAATGAAAGAGTCTTGCTCTCAATGGATTTATATTCTAAGAGAAGATGGTCCATTTAGGAAAAATAACCTTTTTTTTTTTTTTTTTCAAAAAATTTTTTTGTTGTATATATACATATGTATGTATGTGTACATATACTGTATATCTATATGTATACATATACATGTTACGTGCATGTACAGTGCATGGGTACGTACTATATACCTGTGTGCATGTATATTTGTGTGGGTATACAGTCAGACACTTATTTGTTAGGCACATATATGTTTCATGCACATGGCATGTCTGTGCATGTGTTATACATGCACAAATGTTTGTATGTATCATGAGCACATGTGTGTGCTGTATGTGTATATTAAAAATCCCATTTGACCTGCACGATAGCTCTGTGCAGTAGATGCAGTTGTTATCACTATTTACAGACGAGGAAAGTGAAACTGACTGAGAGATTAGGGGACTTACGGGGGTCCCACAGATACACACATGGACTCTGTGTCTCTGACTCTGACTCCAGGTCTAAAGCTCCAACCCACTGGTTCTTTGAGGCCGGGGAGATGGTGTGTGGAAGCTCAAGGGGAGGGGGAGAACGAGGCTGGGTCTGCTACGATCTGGGCGCCGAGCAAGGGGCTGGTCGGAGTCTGGTGGGAGGGTCAGGTCGGAAGGTCCTGGACAAGAGCAATTTGGGCCATGGGGAGGCTTGTTTGGTGTCTGAGCAGGGTCGGAAGGCCCCTGGTGCTGAGATGGCTGTAGTAAGGAGGGGGAAATGAGAGACGCTAGAGACTGGGGACCCAGGGAGGAGGGGGGCTGGTGTTGTGAGTCAGGCTGCAGGAGGGGGGAGGACTGGACTAGCCAGGGATCTGTGGGGATGGAGACGGGAGGTCATTTGCAAGATCTGAAGAGAGTTTGGGTCCTAAAGGCTTAAAGGCTGCTGGGTCTGTACCATCACAGGCCAATGCAGAGGTGATCGATGGCTTTGGGGAAATGATTGTTTCATTCAGATTCTAAGATTTAGAATCAGGAGAGACCTCAGAGGTCAGCTAGTCCAACTCTTCAGATGCTTCCTTAGCTGTGTGACTCTCTCAGCCTTGATTTCTTCATCTGTAAAATGGGAATAATAATAATAGCACCTCCCTCCCAGGATTGTTTGGAGGGTCAGATGAGATAATATCTGTAAAGTGCTTTTGTAAACCTTAAGTCTTTACATCAGAGGTTTTATCAAGCACCTACTATGTGCCAGGCACTGGGCTAAGTGCTGAAAATACAAAGAAAGGCAAAAGGCAGTCTCTGCCCTCGAGTCTGATAAAGGGGAGACAGCATCCAAACAGAAGTATGCACATGAGAGACAGAGATGTGATAAACTGGGCGCAGTCCCAGAGGGAAAGCACTGAGATTATCACTGTGGGTTACAAACAGCACTTTCCTATCTGTGTCTCAGTAGATCCTCACAATCCTGGAAGGGAGGCAGGGTAGGGATTCTCCTCCCAGTTGTTGTGGGCAAAGGCCCAGAGGAGAGTAGCTCAGTGCCCAAGGTCCCACAACAAGCAACTAGAGCTAGCATTCAGATTACAAATCATAGGATTCAGAGCTGATAGGAATCTAAGTTTACCTCACTTTGTACAAAAGGGAACTTGTAACAATTTATTCAGGGTCATACTAACCAGTGCCCATTAAAAACAGTCACTCCAAATCCCCAGTGACTTCCCATTGTCTTCAGGATAAAGGTCGAACTCCTCTGCCTGGCATTCAAGGCTTTCCATAATCTGGTATTACAGACTCCTTTCCACATCCTGGAGGAGAGAGAGGAGGGAATAAGCATTTATAGAGCACCTACTATGCACCTTGCACTGTGCTAATTGCTTTTGATTGCTACATGTGCTGTTATTATTATTCCTTATTATTGTTATAGTATAATATATTATTATTAATTTACAGCTGAGGAAACTGAGGCAAATAGAAATGAAGTGATTTGCCCATATCCCATAGCCAGTAAGCATCTGAAGTCTGATTTGGATTCACGTTTCAGGATTTGTTTTTACTCTCCTGGTTCTCCTTCTACCACTCTGACTACTCTTTCTCTGTCTTTTTTTTTTTTTTTTTTTCTGGATCCTCCTCCATCATCACACTGAAGGTGTTCCTCAGAGTTCTGTCCTGGGCTCTTCACCTGGTGGTCAGTTCCTATGAATTTAATGACCATCTCTATGCTGATGATTCTCATGTTTACCTTTCCAGCCCCACAATATGTACTTAATAAATATTGATTGACTGACTCAAAGTCCAGCCCTCTGCTCACTGTACCACCAAGCTTTGACCTCCAACCTCTCATCTCCAGCTGGATGTCCAGTAGACATCAGAAACTTACTGTGTCTGAAATAGAACTTATTATTTTTCCCTTAAGCTACCTTCCCTATTAATATGGAAAACAATACATCCACCCAATCCCTCAGAATGATCCAGTAATCAAGTTCTCTTCTACTCCCCCCAACCCCCACATCCAATTTTTAAAAAAAATTTTTTAAAGCTTTTTATTTTCAAAATTTCAATTTGTTACCAGCATCTCTGGAATGCCCTCCCTTCTCTCCTTTGGCCCCCTTATCACCTTACTCTTGAATTATTGCAGTAGCTTCTAGAGGGTCTACCTGCCTCAAGTCTCCCCCCCATACTAGTCCATCTGCCATTCAGCCACCAAAGTGATTTTCCTAAGAACTTGTAGTTCAACCATGTTGCTATCCTTTCTCCCCATTCAGTAAATTCTAGTGGCTCCCTATTGCCTCCAGAATCCAATAGAAAGCCCTTCATCATCTAGCCCCCTCCCCTACTGTAGTCTTTGATCCACTGATCCTCGCCTCTGAGACCCTCCAACTCTCAGCTCTGGACATTCTCCCTGGCTGTCCCTCAAGCCTAAAACACTCTCCTTCCTCCATCCAACTACCAGCCCCCCCGGCTTCATTAAAATCCCAATTAAAATCCCACCTTCCCCAATCTCTCTTTATTACGGTGCCTTCTCCCATTTATCCTGTATCTAGCTTGTTTTGTATAGATTTGTTTGCATTTTGTCTCCCCCATTAGACCATAAGCTCCTTTAGGGCAGGGACTGACTTTGCCCCTTGGCTCCCAGTTTTATTATTTATTTTATTACTTAATAAATGCTGATTGATTGACTCAAAGCCCAGCACAATGCTCACTGCACTACCAAGCTGCCTGAACCTCACTGTACTGGAACATAGCCTGTGCTTTCTCATTGTTGTTCAGTCTTGCCCAACTCTTCATGACTCATTTAGGGTTTTCTTGGAAGAGATACTGCAGGGGTTTGCCATTTCCTTCTCCACCCCATTTTACAGATGAGCAAACTGAGGCAAAACAGGGTGATCTGACTTGCTTAGAGTCTATCCCCTTCGACACTTAGCTACCGGTATTTTCCTACCTCCCTTCCTTTGTCCATGCTGATCCCCATGCCTGGAATGCTCTCCCTTCCACTCTCCACCTGCTGAATTTATTTCTATCCTTTCAAGTCCAGCTCATTTGCCACTTCCTTATCTAGGGACTATTTTCCTCCTCTTTTTTCTCACCTCATTTTTCTAGCAGAGTGCTTGGTGAGGTAGGAAAATATGGACAACCAGTGGTACTGATGAGGAGTTAACTGAGGTTCTAAACCGAGATAGGTCAGTTCTTTTCGGGATGTCTGATTATCTCTCTCCTTCCCCAAAGTCCCAAAGGGCAGGTCCTTTAGCGAATGAATTTCGCTACTCAATACTGTGCGGAAACAAAGTCTTTATTGATTAGAATGGAAACACTGAAGCATCGTGGGCAAAATGCAAGGTACAAGGCCAATTTTATAAAGAATAGATTTTTGGGGACTGTTTTATACATGAACACAGTCATTCAGATGTAGTGATGTTTGTATTCAAGGAGGTTCCGGAAAGTTTTGTAAATAAGACAGGAATTCTCTGTTGTTATCTCCTTTCACCTCTCCCAAAAAATGAATTCCCTGCTGGTATTTTGGGCTATATCTTTTGACCTTGTCAGTACCAGGCCTGTATTCACTTAACCCTGTTTGCCTCAGTTTTCTCATCTGTATAAAGCTAGAAAATGCAAAGCAAATCACTCCAGTGTGTCTGCCAGAAAAGGATTCTGAGATTTGGACATGACTGAAATGACTTGAACAAAAAGTGCTTAATAAAT
Source organism: Sminthopsis crassicaudata (assembly GCF_048593235.1). Taxonomy (NCBI): domain Eukaryota; kingdom Metazoa; phylum Chordata; class Mammalia; order Dasyuromorphia; family Dasyuridae; genus Sminthopsis; species Sminthopsis crassicaudata. The sequence continues at coordinate 53,167,465 of NC_133617.1, read as the reverse complement.
GCTTTTTCATTGATCCATTGATTCATTCATACATTCTAATGAACTCATCAGGTATTATTGTGTACAACGGTTTGTGTCTTATTTCTTCAGCTCCATGAGCTTACAAGGTCTTACCTAAAGCTTCTGTCCCCAGCACCTACCACACTTGTAAAATGATTGAATAAATAAGACAGCAAAGTCAGGATTTGAGACCAAGTCCTCTGACACTAAATCCAGTCCCCTTCATGCTATATGAACTACCTCTCCATCTCCCCCTTGCACCTTGATATAACCTGTCTAGGAGAGGGGCATAGGACCCCTGACAAATCAGCTTCTACTTTTGCCCTTGGCAGACTTTTGCCGAAGAGACACTTCGGACCCTCTGCTTAGCCAGCAAAGAAGTGGAGGAGGAAGTCTACCAAGAATGGAACAAGAGACACCACGAGGCCAGTGTCCAGCTGCAGAACCGGGCCCAAGCCATGGATAGAGTGTATGAGGAGATGGAGAAGGACCTTAGGGTAAGCATGGGGGCCTGTGAGGACCTGACATCCAGACATAGGCTCAGGCATCTCATCCCAAGAATAGGGTTCTAGAGGCAGGAGCTGGAAGAAATAACAGAGAGCCAAGAATGCCAGAGCTGGGAGGGATGCCAGAACATGGGATACAATGCCAGATCCTGGAGCTGGGATGTACCTTAGGTCACACAACATCTAGGTCAGGAGGGATCTTAGAATACGGAATGAACTAAATGGGCAGTGACTTAGAAAACCACAATTTAACAGTATCTCTATTGCATTGTATTTTTATTTATTTTGTTAAACATTTCCCAATTACATTTTAATCTGATTTGGGAAATAAATTTGAGAGTTTTCCTGGCCACTTTGAGTGACACTTCTGCCTTAGAACATAAAACACAGAATAACAGAGCTGGGAGGGCTCTTAGAACCCAAAATGTTAGAGCCCTTAAAGCTCATCTTGCCTACCCCATATATTTTGGTGATGAGGAAACTCAGTCCCAGGAGCAGCAGGGAACCTTAATTCCTACTGTTTCCTTCCCTCTTTGCCCAGCCTAGGTCTGTGGAAGACTGTGGGGGGGGGAGCATCTTGCCAGGGGAACAGTTAGAACTCAAAGTTCCTTTCCTCTGTCTTCCAGCTCTTGGGAGCCACAGCCATTGAGGACAAGCTACAGGATGGTGTACCTGACACCATCCACCTCCTCAAGAAAGGGAATATAAAGGTGTGGGTATTGACTGGAGACAAACAAGGTGGGTCCTCGTGGGTGTCAAGCCTAAAGGTGGAAGCTTGGGGATGATGCTCACTGCTCGGGGCATGGTGAGGTGCACTGGAAAAGCTTTTCCTCTGCCCAAATCCAACATCTTCAGAAGTAGTGGATTAGTCCTGCCCTCCTCAGGGGTGCTTGGCTCCTTTTGGCTTGGGCATTGCCCTCTCTGGCAAAGAGACTAAAAGGTTTGGCGTCCCATCTGGGGAGCTGAGATTATAAAAATGAATACTTTAGTGGAAATGACTTTAGCAGAGGATTTTTTTTTTCATCTGATGGGATAAACTTGGGGCAGCATAGATCCTTCAAAATAGGTGCAATCTTAGATTCTTAGAAGCCTTAGGAATGTAGACTTTTAGCTCTATTGATGATTAAAATCATAGACCCTTGTGGCTTTATAACCACATAACTTTTGAGTCCTAGAATAGTAAACTCTAGAACCCCTTGATATCCTTAGAACCACTTGACAACTAGAAAACCCATAGAATCAACTGATTGCTAGAAATCTTGGGTTCTAGAACCCTTGGAACCTTTTGATGCTAGGAAACACTTGGAACCATCTGACTGCTAGAATTCTTGGAAATGTTTGACTGCTAAAAAACCCTTGGAACTATTTGATTGCTAGAACCCTTGGAACCATTTGACTGCTAGAAAATCCTTGAAACCATTTGACTGCTAGAACCCTTGGAATGTTTTGATGCTAGAAAACCCTTGGAGCCATCTGACTGCTAGAACTCACGGAATTATTGATCCTTGGAACACTTATCATCCTTGGAATTGTTAAGCTCCTAGAACCTTAATACTTATAGGAGCTGTGGAATCAATTGGCTCTTGGAACCCTTAGTCCCTTAAAACTTTACAAACCATTAGACCTTTAGATCCACAGAATATTTGAATCTTAGAGTTGGAAGAGACCTCTGACTTCATTTAATCACAGAATATCAGTTGGAAGGGATGGCCAAAGACAAGTGCTCCAATCTATATCTGAACAGGAATCCCATCTATGTCCCATCTGGCAGGTGGCCATCCATAAATATTCCACTTCAAAACTTCTGGCCACAGGGAGCTCATTGTCTTCCAAGGAAACCCATTCCATCTTGGGATAGCTCAGATTGTTAGGAGGTTTTCCTTTACTCCAGGTTGATATTTGTCTGCCTCTGCAATCCCTCTGAGATCAAGCCGAACTCTAATCCTTCAAATATTGGAAGATAGCTATCATGTCTGTCCCTTTTCCCTTCACTAGATTAAACACATCCAGTTCTTTCAACTAATCTCTGTAAGAGCACCTTTCCAATTTGGCAGCTGAATAATGCAGTCTGGATAGAATGCTGGGTCTGGAGTCAGGAAGACCTAAATTCAAATCCACTCTCAAATAGTGGTGTGAGCCTGGGCACTTAATCTCTATTTGTCTCAGTTTCTTTATCTGTAAAATGAGGATAATAATAGGCCCTACTTCACCTGTGAAGATCAAATGAGATAAATGCCTGACACATAAAGGATGCTTAATAAATAAATATTTGTTCTCTCTCTTTCCATGTTGGCCATCCTTCCAAACTTAAACATGTCCTTCCTAAAATGTATCATCTGGAATTGAGCACAAGAACCTGAACTTATCTGACCAGGACCAAGTGACCAAGGTCACTCTCTTTATTCTAAGTCCTTCATCTCTTCTATTAAAGTCTGCAATTCTCAGAATTGAAAGCTAACTTCTCTGGCTGTCCTGCCAAGTCATCTGACCCTGTTGGAATGAGAAACAGGGATAGGGAAGTGATTTTCTTTTTTTTTTTTTCTTTTTCTTTTTTTTAATATTTTCATTTACCAGATATATGCATAGGTTATTTTGCGGGAAGTGATTTTCTTAAGGCTATCCTCAATTCAGGAACAATCCTGGAACTGGAAATCCACTTGGACCCCATGTCCCAGGTTCTTTCCATTTCATGTTCTCATCCCTTACCTTCCAGACCTCCATGGTCTTTGGATCCCAAGATCTCCTTTTTGGGAAGATTTCAATATATGAAATCTGTATCTCTAAGTGAACTCTGGGTAGCTGGGTAGCACCATAATGGAAAAGAATCCCAGTCCTGAAGTCAGGAAGACCTGAATTCAAATGTGACTTCAGACACTTACTAGCTGTGTGACTCTCGGCAAGTCACTTCACTCTGTCTGCCTCAGTTCCTTATCTGTAAAATTAACTGGAGAAGGAAATGGCACAGCACTCCTGTATCTCTGCCAAGAAAATCCTAAAGAACAAGATAATGACCCAATCGAACAGCAACAAGAAGAGAACTCTTGGCCTTAGGCTTCCTCTCAATTGTATTTGCATTAGAAGATATGTCAATAATGGAAAGAAAAAATTCTGATAAAGCATTTGTGACTTCAGTGAGCAGGTAAGACTTTTGTGGGAGTGGGGACTTTCCTTGAGTCTCTGAAGTCCTCCAATTTTTAAACAGTGAAATGAAGAACAGAACAATGACAAAGATAGAATCATACCCTCATCACTAGAAAGGACCTTGGAGAATATCTAGAATAACTCCTAATCCATTGCCTCAACTATTCCCCAACATCTTATCTTCTAGCTTCTTCTTGAACACCTCCAAATGATGAGGAGCTCATTCTGTTGACTTTTGTATTTGTATTTTATACTGTATTCACTTCCAAGATTCCAGTGCAGCTCATTCTATTGATGAACATCTCTGATTTATAGGAAGTACTTCCTTAGGTTGAAATAAAATCTTCTCCTTGTCCTGGTCAGAGGCTTAGAGTATTTGGAGATAGAAGGAGCCTTTTGTTGTTGTTTTGTTCAATTGTACCTACCTCTTTGTAACCCCATTTGGGGTTTTCTTGGCAAAAACATTAGAGTGCTTTGCCATTTTCTTCTCCAGCTCATTTTACAGATGAGAAAACTGAGGCAAATAAAGTGAAATAATTTACCCATAGTCACCTCAAATTTGAATTCAGGCCTTCCTGACTGACTCTAGGTGGTACTTTCATCCAGCTTCCCCCAGAAGGAATCTTAGAAATCATTTAATTCAGCAATTCTAGTTTATTGATAAAGAAGGTTGAATAATTTGCCTGAAGTCATACAGGGAATAAATAGCAGAGCTTGGAAATCAGTCAAGATTTTGTTTATTTGTTTTTTGTGTTTTTTTCCTCTGAATCCAAATATCCTTCTATTACATCAAGCTGCCCTTTGGGGCCAAACAGAATAAACAGAATATCTCTTCCATGTGATAGTTCTTTTCAGAATAGAATATGGTGATCATGGCTTCTTTAACTTTTCTCCCAGACAAACATGCTCAATTTCTTTAACTGATCCTTGTAGAGCCTAGTTAAATGTTTCTTTATTCTGCTCTTCTTCCTCCTGACATACTCTGGGAGGGTTCAAAAATTCAGTGACATCTATTAGAGTTTTAGTGTTAAAGACGTGGAATTGTCTTTTCATTGTTCAAAAAAAACCAAACACCCAAATATTTACATACACCTACTATGTACAGTTGTTGTTCAGTCATGTCTGAATCTTTGTGACCCTATTTGGCGTTTTCTTGGCAAACTGGAGGAGTTTGCACTATCCTTCTCTAGCTGATTTTACAGATAAAGCAACTGAGGCAGACAGGATGAAGTGACTTACCTACTCACTCACAGCTAATTATTATCCAAGGCCATATTTGAACTAAGGAAGATGAGTCTTCCTAACTTCAGGCTCAGAACTAAGACTCATAACAACATGTCAGACTACTTGCTAAACACTGAAAATACAAGGACAAAAAAGTGAAAGAATCTGAAATCAATCTCATGTAGATATTGATTAAATATATCCAAAATGAGTCCAAAATAAATGCCAGATGGTTTGGGAGAGTGGGGCTTCATGCAGAAGGTGATGCTTTAGTTGAATCTTGAAGGAAGAAGGAAAATTTGGGGAGTAAAGGTGAGGTGGAAGGCATATCAGGTATGGGGGAAAGCCAGACTAAAGGCAGGGAAACTGGAGATGGAGTATTTATTGTGAGTGAGGAATAGAAAAGAGGAGTTTGGCAGAACTGAGAGTGTGAGAGAGAATCATAGCTAATGAGCTTGGAAAGAGAGGTTGGGACCATTTTGTGAAAGATTTTGAAAGAGAAACACTTGTGATGTTTGTGTATTATTTTAAAGGCAAGGGGCTGGGGATTGTTTGGTGATTGAGTCTAGCTTTGTATGCTCCTGGACCACCAGATAAGAAGAATGGACAGTCAGGAACTTGATAGTCAGATTTAAGCTTTGGACAAAACTTGAAGAAAGGATCTTCTTTGATTCCCATAATCACCCTGTGAGGTTCTTAACCCCATTGTACAGATGAGCAAACTGAGGTTTGTGGATCACATTGCTGTGGGAGAGCATTTGGTTCCAGGTAGGAGTGAGAATACTTGAAAAGGATTTTATTTATGTCAAAGCTTTATTTTGACAATAGCATGGTTAACAAATTGGCAATTAGGGTTAGGAGGGAGAAAGCTTATCTACCATAAATTTTGGCTCTAAGCTTTGTAAAGAATGTTAAGGCTGCTAAACAGAAACTCTTTCAGACAATAGTTTGAGTCACAGGATCTATTAAATATAGAGTTTGTCAAAGCGGTGACTTGGTTGCTTAGGTTCAAAGAAGAGCTTAATGGGGCAAGTGTTTCTTCTATGGGCCCAGCAAGTATAAAAATAGTAATTTTAGAAAATGTTTATATTAATAATTTTTATAAACTGGTCTGGGGTCTAGGATTAGGGTCCAGCGCATCCTCTACAACACTGATGGTCAATGTTAATGGTGGAACCCGTTGAAATGCAAGATCTTAGAGTGACAAGGTAGTCAGTAAAGACTTCCTGGAGGGTGGTGGGTATTAATGGATGGATAGGACTGGGAAGGAGTGGAGAATGAGCACTTACTCTGGGATACTAAAGTACTAGGGATACTAAAAGAGGTCAAAGCTAGTCCCTGCCCTCAAGGAGCTTACAATCTAATGGGGGAGGCTACAAGTAAACTAAGTGTACAAACAGGCTGTATAAAGAATAAATAGGAAACAAGAGCGAAAAGGCGCTAGTCTTTTTTTTTTTTTTTTAATAATAGCATTTTGCTTTCAAAATACATGCAAAGATAGTTTTCAACATTCATCCTTGCAAAACCTTGTGTTCCAGATTTTTCTCTCTCTCTTTCCCTGACCCCCTCCCCTAGACAGCAAATAATCCAATATATAGAAGGTTAAACAAGAAAGCACCAGTCTTAAGAGGGCTGGGGAAGGCTTCTTGGAGAAAATGGAATATTTTATTGGGACTTAAAGGAAGTCAGGAGGCGGTATGTTCTAGGCTGAGGGACATCCAAGGAAAATTGGGCAACAGAGGATCTTGATGGAGGAAAAGCAATGCTAAAAAATGTTGGAGTAGAACAGGATCTTGGGGACCATGAGGAAGTCAATAATATAACTGGGATTTGAACCCAGAACCTCTGTTTTTTCTATTATACTACAATGTCCCCATGTTAGGGATATGGGGGAAATGGATGAGACTTATTGGGAATGGGAAGCAGCTAGATAGGCAAGTGTGACAAGATCCTGGAGAACCTCAAATGTCAGTGTAAGAAGTTGGGACTTTCTCCAGCTGCCCTTGGGAGTTTGGGAAGCTGTTTTGAGTGAGACACTTCCCATCTCCACCTCCCCAAGACCATTCTCCAGTAGCTACCCTGCTCTCAGCTTGAGAAACACTGGTCTCCAAGGGAGGCAGCCTCATATTATGGAAAGTCTCTGGGACTTAGGAGTCAAGAGGTTTGCATTCCACATCCCAGCTCTGACAATGACTTGGCTAGCAAAGGGAGAAGGCTAGGCCTAGTGATCTTTGAGACCCCTCTGGCTCTGACGTTCTGGGATTCCATGATCAGGCTGAGCCTTATCTCAGAAAATGGCCAGGGGGTTCTCCCTCCGTTACAGATGAGGGAACAGGTCTAGAGAAGGAATCTGTGACTTCCTTTGTAGGCACACAATTACAGCAGGATCAAAGATCCTGGGTTCAAATTTGGCTTTTCTACTAGAGGCACTACCTTAATCAGTTCCTGTTAGGGTGTAAATTCCTTTAAAGGTATAAACTCCTTTCAGAAGTCTAAAGGTGTGAACTCCTTTAAAGGTGTGAACCAAGTACATTACCTTGTAATCCTAACAGTCCCCTTAATTCTCTGAGCCCCATTTTCCTCATTTGTAACATAAAGGGTTTATACTAAGATGATCTCCATAATCTTAGGAGCAGAAGGTTTAGGGATGGAATTCCAGGACTTTCCAGAAGGCTCTGGGTGCCCCTGGTCTAGTATTTTTCTCCTTCTCCTATTTTTTCCCTGTTGGCTGATGTCTGAAAGGAAAGAAAAAAGGAAGGAAGGAAGGAAGGAAGGAAGGAAGGAAGGAAGGAAGGAAGGAAGGAAGGAAGGAAGGAAGGAAGGAAGGAAGGAAGGAAGGAAGAGAGGAGAAAGGAAGGAAGGAAGAAAGGAAAGAAGGGAGGGAGGGAGGGAGGAAGGAAGGAAGGAAGGAAGAAGAGAAAGAAAGAGGAAGAAGGAAGAAAAGAGAAAGAAAGAAAAAGAAGGAAGGAAGAAAAGAAGACAGATATTGTTTGTCAGTCAAAAATGCTGCCATCTCTCCCCACCCTCATCCCAAAGAACTGTTATCTAACTGTCCTCCCTGTCATTTTCTCTTCAATATGGATGAATCCTCAGTTCCTTGTTTTCAGAGCACATTTCTGTACGGGGAGTGAGGGAAACTTTGGGATATTATTGAAAATTGTGCCGGATGTGGAATCAGGAAGTTTGTGTGGAGTCTCAGCACTCTCCCGGCCTCAGTTTGCCCTTTTTGCTTAGACCCCTTCTACCTGTGGAAGGCCAAGGATCATGGATTCAGACACTTGGTCTACACCTGAGGGAAGCAGTCATATGTGAATGTGCGTGCATGTGTGTGTATTTGCTGAGTCACTTCTGAGAAATTTTAGATTAATCCAGCTTTTATAATTCTAGTAAAAACCCAGCCTCTTGGGTGTGTATTTGGACAGGAAATATAGCTATTCTAGAGAAGGGCTCAATGCAGGCCCCAGGACAATATGCCGGGGCTGTGTAGGAATGACACTGCCAATTTCTGGCAGGGCGTTTAGGCTTCCAGAGCCCTTTTCTCACCATAACCCTGCAAGGTGGGTGGTACAATGGAAAGGGCACTGGATCTGGACTGTGATCCCAGCTCTCCTCCTCCAAGAGTCCTTGGGTGATCCTGAACAAGTCACTCCCTTTTTGGCCACAGTTTCCTCATCCAATAAAGCGAGATTTAAATAATGGTCCTAGAAAATTGATAGTGAAATAGATCTGTTTCCTGTTGGCAGAGAGGTGGGGGGAGACTTCAGCAAAATGATGTATACATTGTCAGATGAAGTCACTGTATTGAGCCATCACTCAACTGTTCTGGGAAAAGCTAGACTCTGTGAGAAGTGCCACAGTCCAGCAGATCACTCCTGTTAATTTTATAGGGAGAAGAGACTGAGACACTTTTTCCAGAAGTGACTGAGATATAAAATGAGAGAGCTGGGCAAGGGTATGCCCAAAATAACTCATATTGGCTTAGGAGGAGCCACTTATTAAATTTTCGATTTGATTATTTTCACCTTGAAATTGATACACAAAATCAGGACTTATTTTATTATCTTGTTGTTTGTCTATACTTTACAAAAGTAGTGGAGAAAATATTTAAAATATTCACTAAACTTAAAAGTTTACTATTAAAACCTAAAAAACTTAAGTTTTTAAACTTTTAAACTTAAAAGTGGGTCCTCCCCACCCCAAGTCGGTTGTTAAACATTTACCAGCAGACTCCTAGGGCTTAGAATATTTCCAACTTCTATTTCAGCTTTAAATCCTAAGAACCTTTGAGAAAGGATTATTGTCCCCATTTTACAGATGAAGAAACTAAGGTTCAGAGTAGAGGGAAAGCAGGTTACATTTGGAATGAAAGGACCTGAAACAGCTCTGTCAGTATTGCAATAGCTGTGTGACCTGAGGCAAATTTCTTCCGTTCCCTTGGTCTCAGTTTTGCCATCTGTAAAATGAATGGGTTAGATTAGATATAAAGAATCGTTCCAGCTTTAAATCTCTGATCTCAAGCGAATTTTCCTGTATTACACAGCTTGTCATTGGAAAGATGAAAATGAATAACGAAATAATTTGAATGTTAGTATTAACAAGAATTATTTAATTATGAAGCAGTCCTATTGTTGTTTATCAGTAGACAAATAAGATTATTGCTAATAGCAATAACAGTCGCCTAGATAGCATTTACAGAAAGCATTATTTATTAGGCACATTAGAGCGCAAATATTTGTATTGCACTTTGCAGTTTACAATGCACCTTCCAGGTATTAAATCTTCATTTGAACTCATAACTGCCCTGCTATTATAGTCATACAGCTGGTGAGTGTCTTGGGTGGGAGATGAACAAAGCCAGTGGTGTTTGCCATATTCCCCCATGCCTTGTCTGACTCCAAATCCCCTTCTTATGATGTGATGACTGCTGTCCCTTTCACCCTGCCAGCCCCCACTACTACAAGGGATGGTCCAGAGCTGGAAGGGCCCCCAGACGGGAGCTATTTCAGAGCAGGAAATGGCCCAATCCAACAGAGCCCTTGCTTTTGCAGAGACTGCTGTGAACATTGGGTTTGCCTGCCGACTGTTATCCGATGATATGGAGATTCTGGAGGAGAAGGAAATCTAGTAAGGAGTAGGGCAGGGAGGGGAGAGTGATGGGAGCAAATAATCTTGGGGAACAAAGAATGGGCAGCCAGGGCACTGCCAGGGTGCCGATAATGACAAGAAAGTCCATCCTCCCGGGTGGAGGGGAATTTTACATCCACTAAATGCTTTCACACCTTGGATCCAAATGTCACTCCTGGGAGGCAGGCAGGGCATTAGACTTCAAGGATCCTTTCTACTTAAAATCCTATAATTCAATTTTAAATCTTGATTCTGCAGAAAGGGAAGACTAAAGAATAGTAGCACTGAGGAGGTTAAGTGATTTGTCCCGTCATACAGGAAGAAGCGATGACCAGCCCCAAGGCTGCTTTTCAACCTTCTCAACAGATGGATTTTAAATAGAGATCATAGAATGCCCGAGCTGAGAGGGACCCTAGAACCTAGAGACTGTTAGAACTGGAAGGGGCCTTAGAACATAGAATGTCCAAGCTAGAAGAGGTCTTAGAACAGAGAGTATCATAACTGGGAGGGCTTAGAATACAGAAGGCCACAGCTGGAAGGGAATTTAAAAGAAAATGGCAGAGCTGGAAAAAGGAACTTAGAAGCCAGGAGGTCAGGGCTGGGAGGGCCCTTAGAACCCAGGAGGTCAGAGGTGGGAGGGCCCTTAGAACCCAGGAGGTCAGAGCTGGGAGGGCCCTTAGAACCCAGGAGGTCAGAGCTGGGAGGGCCCTTAGAACCCAGGAGGTCAGAGCTGGGAAGGCCCTTAGAACCCAGGATGTCAGAGCTGGGAGGGCCCTTAGAACCCAGGATGTCAGAGCTGGGAGGGCCCTTAGAACCCAGGAGGTCAGGGCTGGGAGGGCCCTTAGAACCCAGGAGGTCAGAGCTGGGAGGGCCCTTAGAACCCAGGAGGTCAGAGCTGGGAGGGCCCTTAGAACCCAGGATGTCAGAGCTGGGAGGGCCCTTAGAACCCAGGATGTCAGATCTGGGAGGGCCCTTAGAACATAAAATGTTGGGGCTGGGAGGGCTACCGTAGAGATAATTTTTTACTCCAGTCTCTCATTTTAGATCAGAGAAATGTGACTTGTCCAAAACCATACACTGAACAATGGGCTTCGCCAGGATTTTGAGGCCATGATATTCTTGGGTGGGAAGGGGCTTAGTTGTGTCTGGGCCTCTGACACTGGCTGTATCTGGTACTATCTGGGATGATTCAGTCCTATTTGACCGGTGAGGAAGGGGTGCAATCTGTCCCTGCAGTGGAATGCTTGAGGCATATTGGGAGAGCAACAACAACCTGAGAGGTGCCCAAGACTCTGGTCCAAGGTTCCAGAAACAGCAGAGCAAGATGGCCCTGGTGGTCACTGGAGACTTCTTGGTAAGTGTCAATCCCCATTTACCATCATGAAAGACTCTGGGAATAGGAAGAGGAATGGACCATCCATTCCCTGTCTCAAGGCCTGGCCATTCCTAATGATCTCCAGGTAAGGGAAGTTTATCTCCCAGACCACTTTGGGGAAGTTCTCTGCTGCTATCAACGCCCTCAAGCTATAGCAGAGAAACTTGCTGCAAAGAGTACTTAGCAATGAACAAAATGGCAGTAGGAGACAGTGGAATAAAGTTCAAATTTTGCCTTTGTCTTACTCCCTGCAGACCTTTTAGTGAAATGCTTCATCTTTCAAGCCTCAGTTTCCTTATCTGTAAAAAAAAGAGCTTGAACTAGATGCTCTTTGGATTTCTTCTCAATCTATGATCCTATATTTATTTCTCTATGGTGATATGTAATTTTTAAAGTTAATTTTTTTCTTTTTTTTTTATTAAAGCTTTTATTTTCAAAACATATACATGAATACTTTTTCAACACTGACCCTTGCAAAACTTTGTGTTCCAAATTTTCCCCTCCAAATTTAGACAGGTACAACATATGCGAGTATGTTGGGTATATGGGTGTGGGCAAGTACAGCCTGGGAGGGCAGATACTCTCATTATTCCCCTGTCTCCTGCATGTGGCCCTTTGAACACAACATGAGTAGCATGTGCCAGTGTACGCCCGCACATGTGGGGACTTGTTCCACCAGCCCCCTCCTCCCAGGAGGCAGCCTTTTCCACATCTGTCTCGAGGAGGACACTGGGGCTCAGAGCAGTCAGCTAGATGGACCAGAGCTGGCTGGTGATGGCAGGTGCCCCCCTCTCTCGGCTCCCTCCAGGACAAGCTGCTGCTCCGGGCTGGGGAGGAACAGCCCCAGACCACTAAGAGGCACAGTTGGCTGGCTCGCCTGGTCAGGCCCAGGGGGGTCCAGCATGCCCAGGAAGACCCGGCGAGCCGGCGAGAGCGAGCCTTCGTGGACTTGGCCACCCAGTGCCAGGCTGTCATCTGCTGCCGTGTGACCCCCAAGCAGAAGGCCCTTATCGTCCAGCTGGTCAAGAAGTACCAGCAAGTGATCACGCTGGCCATCGGGGATGGCGCCAATGATGTCAATATGATCAAGAGTGAGCAGCCAGATAGTCAGGGAATCTTTGGAATGGTGGGGAGGGAGTCAAGGGCAGCTGCTGAGCCTTGGGGAGCTCTGGGGCCTGGCGGTTCCAGGTGGGGCTCTCAATGAGGGGGTGGACCCGGGGACAGAGGTCAGTACTGGACTCTGGCTGAGTGCAGGTGGTCTTTGAGTCCTTGCTGTGAAGTTGGGAGAGGGAAGAGATGGGCATGGGTTCCAGCCATGGCTCAAGGTGGAGGAGATTCTAGGGCATCCAGGTGCCCTCATGGATGACAACCTGAGTTTGAATCCAGCCTGGACATTTTTACTGTCTGTGTGACTCGACAAGGCACTTAACCTGTGTGCCTCATTGTCCTCATCTGATTAATATGTGAAATGGGGATAACGGCTTCTCACTTCTAGGGTTCTTATAAAGATCAAATCAGGTGATATAATATAGGCAAATCTTCAACAATGATACAGATGCTAGTGATGCTGCTGCTGCTGCTGGGCAGGGGCCAGCTGGCTTGAGCAAAGCTGGCTAGTGAGTAGATGGCAGAAATAGAGAGTTGGATGCACGAGTTTTGTGAGAGTCTGAGGAGGAGGAGGAGGCCCTGGGGAAGGGGGGAAAGGAACAGGGGCTCCAGCTGTGGTCACTGGGGTGTGTCCCCCCCTTCTCCCCTCCCCCCGCTGATGCTCTTTCTGTATTGGACAGCTGCTGACATCGGGGTGGGGATCAGCGGGCAGGAGGGCATGCAAGCAGTCCAGTGCAGTGACTACGCCCTGGCCCAGTTCTGTTACTTGCAACGGCTGCTTCTGGTGCACGGGCGCTGGTCTTACCTGCGCATCTCCAAGTTTCTTCGGTACTTTTTCTACAAGACCTTTGCCAGCATGATGGTCCAGATCTGGTTCGCTTTCTACAGCGGCTTCTCGGCTCAGGTGCATGGCGGGGGAGGGGGGTTACCTTGTGGGTGGTCCTTCCTTCTCTCTTCCTACTCTACTGTCCGAACCCCCTCCCCCCCAGCTACTTCTTCTTCCCCTGCCCTGGGATTTTAGCCCTCCACCCAGAAGGCAAGCCAAGGCATCCAGTACCTTGAGGAACATCCAATACATGAAGTTTCAGTGATGTACTAGTCCCTCCCTCCCATTTTATAGAGGGGAAGACAAAGTCCCTGAGAGAGAAACTGTCTGACTTAAGGCAACAAATAGCTGAGATTCTAGCGGGGCCCTCTAGCTCTGAATCTGTTCCCTTCTCTAGCAGCTTCACCCTTGTATCCCTGTCCTCCCACACAAGCCAGCTGTGGTGGAGGCTGGGGAGAAGCTGCTTCACCTTGGACCTAACAGAGAAGAACCATGCCCAGGTCCACTTCTGAGTGGGCTAGAACCCGGACAGTCCAAATCCTTGTAGGTCCCATACCCCAATAGTATCTATATCTCCTTCTTCTCCCTTCTTTCTTTCCCTTGATTTCATTTCCTTTTCTTTTTCTATCCTCTCCCCACCCCCAGGCAATTGGGGTTAAGTGACTTGCCCAGGGTCACACAGCCAGGAAGTATTAAGTGTCTGAGAGCAGATTTTTAACTCAGGTCCTCCCGACTTCAGAGCCATTGCTCTATCCACTTTTTCCATCCTTTCTCTCCCCTCTCTATGATGTTTGCCATTACTCCATAATTTTTAATAACAAGACGGGTTCCCTACTCCCACCCTCTTAGTCTTTTGTAAGTGAACTAAATAGTCCTTCAAATATCCAGTTCCCCCTCCTCCTGCATCTCTTCTAAGTCCTTTAATTACTCTTGGTTTTAGGTCATGGAGTCTTTTAGAACTTTTTTAACTTTCAAAATAACTTCTGCTGTGGTGTGACCACAACAACTTAGCCAAGTTAAGGAGAGCTGAAGGGATGGGATCATTTTAATATGACTTTCATTTCACAAATGAAACAGGGTTCCAGAAAAAAAAAGTGACCTGTCTTGTGTCTTTGGGGCAGTGCTCTTCCCAATGCACCATGATGCCTTCCTCAACTCCTCTATCATTTCCTTCATGTGCTTACTCCCTTCACATGAATGTTGTGATTTAAGAATTTTAATTTTTAATTTTCTTTAATAGTATTTTATGTTTCTAAATACATGTAAAGATAGTTTTCAACATTCATTTTCATAAGATTTTGTGGTCCAAGTTTTCTCTTCCCTGCCTTATCTCCCTCTTCTCCAAGATAGCAAGTGATGTGATTAAACGTGTGCGATCTTTTTAAACGTATTTCCATATTTGTCATGTTATGTTAAAAAAAAAAACCCAAAAGGGAAAAAATCCTACTGTGGTGATCTCTTTCCTTGGTGAGAAGCATCATTTGAAAGCTGGATGCAGAGTCCATCATCAGCAAAGCTGGATGTGTACCTTTGAAGCTTTTCCCGTTTGAGAGGCCCAAGGCAGAACTGGGCATCTCCATACTTCTTTATTAAAACATTGAAATGTGAGAATTAATTACAATCCTGGAATGCAAAGATTCTTGGGACATCCAGTCCAGATTTACCTGCCCAGGAATCTCTGTTCCAATAATGTCTACATTCCTTTTTTTCCCAATTTAATTATTTATTTACTATCTTCTCCACCCCCTCCAGTTACATTTAGATTTTTAAAAATTTTTTTGAGTTTTAGGTTCTCTCCCTTATCCCCACTCCCAGCCCTCATTAAGAAACCACATGTGAAACTACACAAAACATTTCTATAAAAGTCATGTTGTGAAAGAAAACAGACTTCTCCTCCTAATTAAAGAAAAAAAACCCTCAAGAAAAATAAAGTTAAAAGATGGGGCAAGGAGAGAGAGAGAGAGACAGACAGACAGACAGAGTGAGGGAGAAGGAGAGAAAAAGAGGAAGAGGGAGAGAGGAACAGGGAGAGGGAGAGAATGCTTCCATCTGTATTCAGACACAGTTTCTTCTCTGGGTCTAAATAGGATTTTTCATCATAAGTCCTCCAAAGTAGTGGTGGATCATTGTACTGCTGAGAATAGCAAAGTCATTTACAACTGATCATCCCAGAACATTGCTCTTACTTTGTATACAGCACATTTCACTTTGCTTGAGCTTATGGAGGATTTTCCAGGTTTTTTCTGAGAGCATCCTGCTTATCATTTCCCAGAAAACAATAATATTCCATAAATATCTACACTCTTGATAAGGACTCTTTCCCTGTTAAACTTGCCCAGATCAATTAGCTTGCCCAGATCAATTCATAAGATCTTACATTTAGACCTGAGAATGATCTTGGAGGTCATTAAGTCCAATCTCTTTATTTAATAGAAGTGGACACTGATGCCCAAGGGGTAAAGTAACATAGCCAGAGTTACATAGGTGATTAAGTGGCAGAATTAGGATTGGAACTCAGATCCCTTTCCATTACATCACACTATTACTTTGGGATAACTTTCATGGTTAGGAAGAATTTCTCTTATACCAAGCCCCGCTT
Organism: Sminthopsis crassicaudata; assembly: GCF_048593235.1. NCBI lineage: Eukaryota > Metazoa > Chordata > Mammalia > Dasyuromorphia > Dasyuridae > Sminthopsis > Sminthopsis crassicaudata. The sequence continues at coordinate 53,151,563 of NC_133617.1, read as the reverse complement.
GCATTGCCCTTTGGGGATAAAGTTTAGTTTTTGTTGTTGTTCAGTTGGATTTGACTCTTCATACTGGAGTGGATTGCTATCTTGCACATCCTTCCCATTTCTCCATCCAGCTCTTCTAGCTAAACATACCTATTTTCTTTTTAAAGAAATTTATCTCAATAATTTATTTCTTTTCAATGGTTCCATGATTCGCTCTTGATGAGCCTATGTTGGATCATGATGGTTGCTTCCTTTTTCAAGTGTTCAAAAACCATCCCTTTAATAACACATTCTAGAATCTTTCCAAGAACTTATAAATCTTCCTCTACCTTGGTGAATTGTTCTTCAAGCTGTCTTATTGAGAAGTATTTTTATCTGTAATCAACTGTGTTTCAACCAAGATCTTATCCTTAGATAGCTATCCATTAGGACATTCCTTTTCTAATCTGACCCATATGCAAAGCAAATTTAGAAGCAAAGTACATAATAGCTCTAGGATTCTAAGTCAGCATGGAGTAAAAATTTGGAGGCTTTTTTTTTTTAAAGCATAAATAAGACTTGTCAACTTAAGCAAAAAGAATAAGCATCACTTGCTACTGGCTGATTCATGAACATTAACTCTCAGCAGAATGAACAATCTGGGATATGTTTGAGTGTATATTGAAACTAATTTAATGACATCCCCCTCCCTTTTCCCTTCTTCCCTCCTCCATCTTTTCTCTTTGACTTCTCTGCTTGTCCCTTGTTGTACTAACTTTCTCTCTCCTTCTGCAGCCACTATATGAGGGTTGGTTCCTGGCTCTCTACAATATCTTCTACACAGCTTATCCTGTGCTCTCCATGGGTCTCCTAGAGCAGGTAAACCCTTCTCACTGCAGACACTCTCCTCTCTACCCTTAGGGTCTCCATGAAAAAGGGATAGATATTAGTAAGAAGATTCCATATAGGTTTTCTGCTTAAGATTAAAGTGTAATGGGTAAAAGGAGTCCCAGACAAATCAGTTCAATTCCAGCACAATGTAAAGTGATGGGGAGGTGGTCCCCAATTGTTCCTTACCAGAGTTGCTGCTGCTGTCTTAGCCTATTGTAGGGAGTGATTTCTAGGAGTTAACCTATTGTAAGTTGCCTCTAAACAGACCCTTTGATCTCCAACATTCATGGGTGCTGGAACTGGAGGGGGGCTCCATCTAGTACTGAGAACAAAAAGCTTCTTCACCTCCCTTTCCAAGGACATGACTGCTAAGAAGTGCTTGGAGTTCCCTGAGCTCTACAGTGTGGGGCAGAAGGACCAACTTTTCAACTACTGGGTCTTCTTTGTGGCCCTGGTCCACGGCACTGCCACATCACTGGTGAATTTCTATGTGGCTCTGTGGGCCTTTGATGACATAGCTGGGCCTGGAGGCATCTGTGATTATCAGTCCTTTGCCGTCACCGTGGCCACATCTGCTCTACTCTCGGTCATTGCTGAGGTGAGCTCTTCTCTCTGCTTTATTGGAGGGTGGTATTGCAAAGTAGCCCACCAGATCTTCGTCTTGCCCACAATTCCAACTCTCAATCCTGGTCCCACCTTCCCCGCAGAATTTGGGTAACTGGAAGAGCTTCAGTGGTCATGTAATCCAACCACCCCACTATAAAATTCTTAACAAGTGTTAAGTCTCACAGGTCAGGGAAAGACACAGTTGATACTCTCCTCTTCCTTATCATGTATGTTCCTCAGAGGTTCCTCTTCTCTCCACATTCATCCATCCATCCATCCATCCATCCATCCATCCATCCATCCATCTATCCATCCATCCATCAGACAGCTGTTGAGCATTGTGCTAAATACTAGAGATTTAGTTAAGATTCTACTTTCAAGTAGATACATATACAAATAACTCTGATCCAAGGGAGTAGGGACATCATTCAAGAGGATAGAATCAAGCAAGTAAATTTGAAGAGAGAAAGATCATTTTTTATCAATGATTTGGGAAAAGGTATAGATGACACTTTTTATCAATTTTGTTTCAGCCTTAAATGCTGGCAGAAGAAGCTAACACAATGAATGATAAAGTCAGGATCCAGTAAGATCTTGACAGACTAGCATATTTTTCCCCCCAGAGCTAATGTAATTAAATTCAGGAGAGATATTTAAATGTAAAGGTTTTAGGTTCAAAAAAGCAACTCTAGCCCTAAATCTTGGGACAGGCATTTTTACCAGAGAAGAGAGGACTCTAGGAGTACAGGAGAATTGTTTTTAAGTATCTGAAGGACAAGAACATGGAAGAGCAATTAGACTGGTATGGTTTGGTCCCAGAGGCAGGAGGAGAAGCAATAGGTACAAATTGCAAAATGTAGATTTAGGCAGAACTTCCTGACTATTAGAACCATCTAAAAGATGCCTTGATAGCGTTGCAGGTCTTCAAGCAAAAGATCTCTTGGCAGGTTTTATAGTATTGGAGAGAGGTATTTTTTTGGGGGGAGGGGGGAAGATAAAAGTTGCAGTAGATGCTCTCTGAAATCCATTCCTGCCCAGATTGTCTAGTTTTCATCTGGGGAATTCAGAAGTGGTGGCATCCTGTGGAGGAGATGGCATTGGGAGTTGGATCTTGAAGGAAAGGAAGGTATTCATCAGAAGGAAATGGAGGACAGAATGGAGAGTATTTAAGTTGTAGGGGATGATGAAAGCAAAGTCAGAGAAACAGGAGAGAGCAGGAGGAAAATGGAGGATTGAGAGCTAGCTCCTGATTAGTGTCGACAGTGAATCCCCTGAAGTAGTTGAATTGTTTGAATTTGTACCACATATTTCCATGAGATGGAACCAAATACCATATTTTGTGTAATTGTCACTTTAATAGTGAAAATTTTCATGTGTGTGACCACTTCAGAGGAGCCATTTAATTGGGCCCAAACCAAGATTATATGAAGAAGGTGTAGTTTCTATATTACTTGAAAGATAGCAAAAAACCTGATCATGGAGGACCTTGAACTGATCTCATCAAGGAGTGAATTAAGACAATAATTCATTTAACCTGTTAAGGATGGATTGGAGAAGGAAGAGAATGGAAGCAGAGTGACCAGTTAGGGAGCTTATACAACAATGTCGGTGGGAGTTAGAGAGCCTGAACAAAGCTGGCTTGGAGGAGATTGGAGGAAAAGAACTGATATATGGGACATTATAAAGGCAGACTCAACAAGCCTTGACAATTGAAGGGATTTGATTTTGAAAAAAAACTGTAGGCAGTCATCCCTTAATACATAGGGAGCTTAGAACTTAGAAAATCAGAGCTGGGAGGAAACATTAGAACGTATATTGTCTGAGCTGAGAAAGTCCTGAGAATTTAAAACCAAATGTCAGAGCTGGGGGGAACCTTAGAATCTAGAATGTTAGTATTTCAAACAGAATATCAAAGCTGGGAAAGGCTTTAGAACCTGGAATATTAAAGCTGGGAAGAACCTAGAATGTCGGAGAAGGGCCTCAGAACCTAGAATGTTAGATCTGGGAAGAACCGAGAACCTGGAATGTCAATTTATCTAGTCCAGTCTTCAACCCAGAGCATGAAGTTCCAAGTTCATTAAAGTTCTACACACTTTCATGTAACAGGGAACTGCCTCTCTATTGAGTCAAGCCTTTTGGCATTAGATAACTCTGATTGGTGACTTTGTTCCTATTAAATGGAGAAGAAATCTGCCATTTTAGAAGTCTTCCCCTCTCCTCACCGTCCATTTCCCCAAGCTTCCCAGCTTCTCTCCCTTGGCAGGTTGATAGTCTCAGTTCCTTAAGTGGTTCCTCTTTGGAATGGAAGCCCCTCCCCACCTCGTCCTCCCTCCCCATCTCGTCCCCAGGTTAGAAGACCCCATCTCTGCTGAAATACAGAGAGCTAAAAAAAATTCTCACCCATTTTGCAAAATCAGTTTCCTAGATGCTATATAAGCCACATCAACTGGAGATTGTCTCCCCAAGGCCATTCCAAAACCCCCAAGGATTAATGAATTCTTCTCCTGTCAGATTGCCATGCAAATCAAGTTCTGGACCATCCTGTCCATCCTGGCTGTTTCGTCCAGTGTGGTCCTCTACTGTTTGATGTCTTTCCTCACTCAGAACTTCACTGCCTTCCGAGTGGCCCCCACCATTTTCCGATTTCCTTGTAAGAGCTGTTCCACCACCCCTCACTAAGGCCTTGACTTTTTTTTTGGGGGGGGGATATTAGACTTTCCTCAGAAGAGGTTCCTAGGTAACTATTGTTCAGAGGGTGAGTACCAAGATCAAGAAGAGAGGAGTTTCTTTCCTCTTCTTTCCTTCTATCTCTCCTTTCCCCCCTCCTTTGTTTTTGTTTTCTCTTTCTGGGTGTCTTTCTCCCTCTCTTTTTCTGTAAGTCTGTCTCTTCCCTTTCCTTTTTCAGTCTATCTCTTCCTCCTTTATCTCTTCTCTCTTCCTTCCTATCTATGGGTTTTTCTCCCTCCATCTTTCTTCTGTGTGTCTCCTTTTCTTTTTCAATCTTTCTCTTTCCCTCCTTTATCTCTTCTCTTTCTTTCTTCTTCCTCTTTTATCTTTCTTCCTTTCTCTTTCATTTTTCCTCTTCTTCTCCATTTCTTTTCCCATTATCTTGTTTCTCTCCCTTTCTTCTTTTTTCTCTCTCTCCTTTCCTGTCTCCCTCTCTCTTTCCCCTCTCTCTTTCTTCACTCTCCCTTTTTGCCTCTTCTCCCTTCCCTTTCTTTCTAGTGACCTCTTTCTCCTGGGATGGGGAGGGGGGAAGGTGAGAGGAAGGGATGAGGTGGAATGCAGAGTGATTTCCCTTCCCCCCCTTTAAAAGAAATATCCTCAGGCCAGATTGTCCCTCCTGGAACTCAGTTTTTGGCACTGACTTGGGCTCATATTTTTCCATCCCCTAGATGCCAATCAAAATGCCCTGACAGAACCATACATCCTGCTGGTGGTGCTGCTGACTGTGGTCATAAACACCATGCCCTCCCTGGCCGTCCGTCTCCTGTGCCACATCACTGCTGAGCCTGAACCTGGGGTAAGTTAGTCAGCCTAAGTGATTCTCAAAGAAACCCTGAAGTCCTGCCGTATCTATCCAGCTTTCTGGGGAAGATCTTTCAGTTTTCCAAAACAAACAGAACATTTCTTTCTCATTGTGGATAATTCTCCCCATTTTGGGGGGAGTGAGAGAATAACTGAGAACCTAAGAGTAAAGAGAACTCCCCTTCCCCTCTACACACACCTTCTTGGACTTCTAATTTTTCAAAGCATTTTTTCAATTATTATCTAGTTGAATCTTCCAAATCATGTCACTGAATCCTGGCTGGGATAATTATTAGTTGTTTGGCTTTGGTTGTCTTAATTAAGCCATGTAACTTTGTTGGCCTGTGAGCTCCAGGGATTATTTTTGCAGACAGATAAACTGAGGTAGAGAAAGCAATATACTGACATGTATAGTTGGTATCAAGGAGAGGACCAGAACTTAGGTATATTCTTCCTCAGTGCAAGCTTCCCTTACTACTCTACTCACCTAACTCACCTTCTCACCCTTTCTGGGAAAGTGGGAGGACATGGGTGGGTAGGGGGCTCTTTCTGGAAATGAGACTGGTGGCTTCTAGTCCCAAGGCATGGATGCTCTGGTTCCTTATTCATCAAAGGTGTCCTTGCCTCTCTTTCCAATGAGTTCCTTGGCCCCCATCCCCTTGTACTCCCCAGCCCCTGCTTCCTCTGTGCTTCCCAGCTTCTGAGAGCTTCTCATTTTCCTCCGGCATAGAAATCTTACCGAGACACTCGAGTGAAAGTCAGCGCAGTGGAACTCAAAGGCCACTTCCAGAGGAACTCGGTCCGCCGCCGCTCCAGCTATGCCTTCTCCCACAAGGAGGGCTACGCCGACCTCATCGTTCGGGGGGCCAGCATTTGGGGCAAGACCCCCAAGGGACCCCATCCCAACCAGGACCCCTCACCTCGCCCACAGACAAGCGTAAAAGTCAAAGAATCACCCTGACACCCGTTCTATTCCCCTCCTGTTTTATATAAGACTTTTCGGCCTACCAACTCTGGGATCCTTTTAAGAATCCCCCATTTAAAAAAAAAGATTTTTGGGGGGATGGCCCCACCACAAAACTGCTTTATTGCTCTTAATGCAACAGTGACCTCTCTTGGCAAGATGGGGAATTGCAAGAAGGTGAAAGAATACCTTGATGCTTAAAGGGGGAGGGGGTACAGTCCCACAAAAGCCTCTTTCTGTGGCCCACCCTCGGTCTAGCCCCTGCCGCCAGTGCCAGTTCGCTGGTTGCCAAGATGACTGGCTTTGGCCAAAGCCCCATTTCATAACTTCTCTCGGACGTGGGAGCAGGGAGAAATTTTCTACTTCCCTCTGGGTTAAACTTTATCTCACTTTTGTACCTGTAGTCTCCTTGGGAATAGAGGGATGGGTCCCCTTTCTCCATTTAGTTTTGTCCTTAGGGGATCTATAGCAGACTGATATCCAGATAGAAGAGAATCCTGAAGATCAGGGAGGAACCAGGAATGCTGCCCATATGGTCTTATTTTAGGAGGGGAGTGGGCTACTCTTACATTAAGAGAGGTAAGTGTTGGAAAACCACTTAAGCATTTCCAGATCTCACCCTCTCATAGTACGAGGGAACAGACCCCAGAAGGCAAAAGAGCTTTATTCAGACACACAACTGCAAGGAGAATTCAGATCTTTCAGGATTTGGGGTCTTTTGCTATAGTACTTTTCCCTCATATATAAGAAAAGAGCCTTGGATTTGGGACTACCAGGGTCTGGATTATAGTTCCTACTCCTACCACAAATGACCTGAGGACCCTGTCACTTCCCTTCCTTGAGGTCTCAGTTTCCTTCTCTGGAAATTGAGAAGTTTGCAGCAAATGGCTTCTGAGGGGCTCCTTCCTGCCCAAAGTCGGTGCTGTTATGACATACCAGAATGACCCCTCTCTCTAACAAGCTTTTGGATACCATAGAATTTGGACCTGGAAAGGATTTGGGGGCTGGTTATCTTAGTTCTAAGGGGAAGCTGACGCACAGAAAGAAGCAACGCGTTAGTGTCAGTTAGAATTTTAATTCAGCTCATCAGATGCCAAAACCACGGGACCTTTTCTCTCAGAGACAGAAATTGGATATGTCAGCCTACAAAGGCCCTATTCCTTGCCTCAATCCTGATCCCCATGGGAGACTCTCAGGACTTTCTTGGACAGCTGCTCTTTCTCATCGACTCCCTTCTTACTGCCACATACCTACCTGGAAAAGCCCTAGAAGGCCAGGGCTTGGGCATCCTCAAGTTCAGGGCCCCAGGGATGGAGGGGCTTTAAGCTGGAGATTAAAGTACAGATGTTGCAAATGTCAAACAGCAGCTAGTGATTCTTTGGGCTCAAGGAATGGGGGACTCGCCAAGGAAGAATCGAGCCTAGCGTTAGAGACTCCCCCTCCTGCCACGGGAACCCGAAGAAGTGACCTCTGGGAGCTAGGACCCTGGAGAACAAAACCCTCTCATTTCCCCTGGGGGGTGGGATGGGAGAGATCATTAGAGAAGAATCAGATGAATAGAAGGGAATCCTACTGAAGGCAACGTCACTCTTGGTGATCCATCAGGGCCTTGGCTAAGAAATGCTGGCTGGTTTATAAGTCCCTTCTTCACAAGAGCCCTGTGAGATGGGAAGCCAGAATATTATTATCCTCATTATGAGCTCAGACAAATGAAGTGGCATCCTGGTTTATTGGTGGCCAGATTTGGACACAAATCTCTTAAGGCTGCAGAGCTTTCCATTAGACTCCAGGGACCTTTCTAAGTACAGCTCACTTCTAGCCTTCCTGCTAGTTATTATTATTATTGTTTTTCCAAGAGGTACATTTATTTATGAGAAGAGACAAAATTAAAAGGTAATATAGGCACCAGAAGTGGTAAATATGAAATAAATTTGGGAGAGCAATAGGGTTACCAAAGGAGTTAAAATAATATGCCATGAGATATAAGTTCACCATGGACTGACAAGAGACTAACTAGAGTTAGCTATAATTAGGAGAAAGACACAATTAAAGGGAAGACTCTGTAAAGAGGGAAAGAGCATCCCATATCGGGATTAGTCCTAAAAAGGACTTAGCAAAAATCTTCATCAAAGGACATTTTTTTATAGAGGAAATATAACCTTGTTTAAGCTCAAGAAGAGCTCTCCCCTTTTCATGCCTAGTTCCATCCGGATCACCTCCCCTGGAAGAGACAGCCCCCCTCAGGCTGCTTCCATTTGGGGGCTTCCCTGGTTGCATTTAGGGATGGGAGATACCTCTTCCTCACCTTATCCAACCTAGCCAACATCCAGACACCAGGGTGAGTGACTAGAAAATAATTTATTGAAGAAAACAGAAATGACAAAACCCAACAGAGCAGTGAACAGCAAAAATGAACCCACCGAGGACGGTTGTTTGTGTTTTTTTTTTTCTTTTTAAAAAAATTTAAGCCTGTCACCCAGGGTTGGGGAAAGAGGGACCTAGTTTTCTTTTCTAGAAATGGGGCTGGCTCCATGTTTCTGCCCAGCTCCTTCTGCTGTCCCTCCCTTGTCACAGGATCCAGAGCTGTCAGGGCTGTCAGAGGCCAGCTAGCCCAAGCCCCGCCATTAGACTGAGACTGATGAAGTCACTTGCCTGAGGTCATGTAGGTAGTATGTGGTAGAGCAGGAATTCTAAATCAATACCCCCTGACTCCAAATGAGAAGCCCCTGCCCCTGGGCTCCTTCTGACATAGCTGAGATTCCAGTTTCCAGGAATAAAAATTTACCCACATTGCCCTGGTGGAGTTAGGGTCTGAGTGAACTAAGGTTATCTGGAAGGGTTGACGGCTCTGATTCCAAATGCTAATCCTTCCCTCAGAAATGGGAACCAAAAGGAGTTGGGGGAGGTGGTGGCTCAAAGACAGGGTTTCCCTGGGAGAGAGTGAAGGCCCATCCAACTTCCCCAGGGCCTGACCTCTGGCCCCCACCCCATTTGTGCTTTTTGGGGTTACTAGCTTGGCTGCCTTCTATCCAGCTATCTAGCCTGGAAATGACTCAGGAGAAGGACAGAGCTAATAACCTGACTCCCAGCCACTGGTCTGGAGTTTTGGAAGGTTGGACCTAGTACTGTACTGTTCACAAGACCCAAGTGTGAAACCTGGCTCAAACATTAACTCTCTCTAGATCTGTTTCCTCATTTTACAAAATGAGCAGGTCTCTCTTAATTGATACTTATCTATGTTCCCTCACTCACAAGGTTCAGGTGGGTTATCCCAAGGAACATGGATTTAGAGCTAGCAGAGAACCCTTAAATATCATTTTGCCTCTCCTGTTTTACAGATGAGGAAACTGAGGTTCAAGAAGGGGAAGAATCTTGGCAAAGGTCAGATAGCTCTTAAATAGCAGAGTTGACCTTTGGGCCAGGGCAGGAGGGCTTTGAACCTGAAAACCATTTCCTATTCTGACAAGAATGCTCTGAACAGCCTCCCATTTCATACCTCCCTGGGATGGGTTCCACTAAGAGTTACTTCCACCCTCTTCTGGGTCCTGGCCCTGCCAGGATCTGGGTCCTCCTGGGTGTTCTCTGTGGTGGCCTGGAGGTTGGCAGCAAAAGCTCCCATCCTGTTTTTTCTCTTCCTCTGCCCACCAGGCACTTCACATACTCAAAGCTTCTGAGAACTTGGTCCCCTCTCCCTAGAAACTGGGTACTTTGCAATCAGCCCTCAATGAATTACAGAGCTCAAAGGGTTTCCCCTAATCCCTAAAACCTTCTTTGGGGACTAAGAACTCTCTCTGAAAAAGGATACTAAGATTGTCATAACTAGTAGGAAAAATCTTTGCTATCTGGTTGGTTAAGAGCCACAGGCATATGGAGAACTGGGGGGCCCAAAGGTAGAGAGGTTGAGGATAGTTAGAGGCAATGCTGTCTCTAGCCCCAGATAAGCCCTTCCTTTCCTATTGGAGAGGGGGCTCATGCCCAGGAAGCTGTGCTGTGAACTGATGAACTGTCCCTTCCCCTAGGGGAGGTGACTATGCAAAGACTCAAGATTTGTTCTCAGAAAGGCCTTTCACAAGGCTTTCCTCCTTTCTCTGCCTCTTTTGCAAGAGATTATCCTAAGGATCTCTTCCATTCCAACTCTAAATTTATATGCATTTTGTCCCCTCTGACGGGGTTCTCTTGTTTTTTGAATTCATCATCTCTAAAATCCTGGGGCTGAATGAAGTTGGTCTCCAGGGCTGGATTAAAGGGAATGAGGAGAAGAAATGAGCCTCAAAGGGAAAAGGCTTGGAGAGCAGAAGCTAGAGGGAGGGCCTTCGAGCTCCCAGGCCCCATCCTATTAAATGCAGCCAGAATTTCCTAAACATATCTTGTAGATTAGATATACCTAGAGAGCAGCTTCCAGCTCTGTGATCTCTCTACATAGTGGGGGTGCCAGAAGGGTCCTGTTGCCTAAGAAAGGGGATGCTTTGTCTCTGGCCTGAGATGAAGGGGAGGAGGGAGCATCTCCAGTTGCCCTTGGAAAGGGAAGTTCTGGCCATCTGTTGAGAAGCTCCAAGGAGGGCAGAGAACAAGATCAGGGTGAGCTGGGTGGCCCCAAGCATTGGGGAAGATGATATTAAATCACTCCCATCCAGTGGGATGATTATCCATCCCTCTGCTCACTGAGGCCCAAATTCCTTGGAATTCCTTACTGGAAGGAAGGGCTCTTAGGCCATTATTAGAGCCAGGAAAAGCCTTAAAGGTCCTTTGATCTACCTCTTTGCCTTGCCCCCTCCACATGCAACAACCTTGATAAGCAGGCCTCCAATTCAACAGAGACCTGCCATGATGAAACACCTACTTCCTCCCAAGGCAGCCCATTCTTATTCTGGGATAGTTCCTTCTGCACTTCTGGGCCACTGCTCCTGCCTTTAGGATAGCACCCAACTCATTCATTTTAAAGGAAGGAACTAAATTACATAAAGTGGTTTATGGATTGACTCACAACCATAAAGTGGGATTAGCACCCAGCACTGCACAAAGCTGCCCCAGAACAACCAAGAAGATACTGATGAGGAAAACCTAATGAAGGTACTGAAAGCCAGACTTGACCAGGACTGGATACTGATTTGTGAAATCTTGTTTTTTCTTGATTGAATTATAGGGAACAAAATTGGGTTTTAAAAGGTGACAAAGTGGGCATTTTCTCCAACTCTCTGAGGGAGGCTGGAGGCAGAAGACCCTTACTCAATGGCTATATTACTTTGGGAGAATCACTTCACCTTTTCAGCTGATATTTCTTTTTCTATCAACTGAAAATCGCATAAGATCTTGGACAGAAAAAAAATTGCTGTGAAGTATATAAAGTGCAGAAAGAATGTGATGGGCTGCCTGAATCTGGGCAAAGCTGTCTCAGGCTGATATGGGAAGCGCCTTAGGAATCACTTTTTTCTATCCCAGATGGAACTGAATATAGTTCCTAGAGTGTGATTTTTGGGAGCTGGGAAGAGATGGAAAACCAAACCCTGGAACTGGGTAATGATGGAGGGAGCTCTTAGAATTCCTCAAGATCCTGACTCAGAGCTGGGGACGTCATCTACTTGAAACCAGGGTGGGTAAGACATAGTGGCCCCTGGAGGTGCCTTCCAGACTAAGGGGACTGGATAGTCAGGAAGGAGACAAGGGGAACTTTTGAGACTCTCTGGTTAATCTCCACTTCAATTTTATGGGTGAAAAAAATGAAGCCGAGTTTTAGGGGAAATGACTCACATAATGTCACACAGTAAGTCATTAGTAGAACTAGGTCTGCTGGTCTCCTTTCCCACACTCTAGTGTCTCCGATCCATTGAGCCAACTTCATCCCCATGAGCAATGGGATATTCCCTGGATGTTCCCTGATGAAAAAGAGGGAATAACTTGCTCCCCAATAAAGGTCACATTCTAACTTTTCCATGTCTCCATACCTCCATCCCAGGGCAGGGCTTTAAAGGAAGGGATGGGGTGAGGTGGAATATCCCAAATAACAGGAACGAAGGATAATCATGAAGAGATCTGGCTGGGCTGGGGATGACTCCAGCTGTGGCTACCCTCTTCTCATTCCTGGGTGACAGGACTCCAATTATCTGATTGTCTCTCTCCTTGGAACAAGACACTTGTGAATTGATACTAAAGCGAAAAAACCAACCACAGTCCAACAGGTAAAGTAGTAAATACATACATACAAATGACCCAACTCAGACCTGGTTCTCAAGTCCAAAGTGTGGAGACTTCCATGGGGACACAGTGCCATGGCTGCAGCTGAGGCAGGGAGGTGGATGAGATAGCTGATCTCTGATCCTGACCTGATCATCCCTACCCCACCTCCCACTCCTCTCCAGAGACTCTTCCTTCTCCCCAGCTTGCCTTCTGTCCTTCCTGGCCACTTCATCCACTTCCCTGGTTGTTATGACAACCGTATTTGATAAGATAGGAAAAAGGAAAAAAAGAAAATGGGAGGAAAATCATACATCAACTTGCTTGCAATCATGTAACTTGGGAAACACGGTCCTTGATGGATCCAGGGTGAAACAGAATTGGAATCTCTGTTGGTTGAGCTTGGACTTGGAACCTCCATGGAAGGAACACATAATCGGCACCTCTGTGGAATGGGAACCTCTGTTGGATGGAACAGGCATTGGAGCTTGGAACCTCCGTGGAAGGAACATGAACTTGGAGCTTCCGAAGATGGGACACCAAATGGGAACCTCCACAGAACCAGACCCTCTGCTGACGGAACATTATTGTTCCCTCAACCCCCCTCCCCCCACCCTCCCCACCCACACAATTTTATTACATTAGTTTCAAGAAAGCGTACATTGGTCATGCATAAATCAAATTTCCATTTTGTCTTTTTTTCTTTTTTTTTTTCTTAAATTACATTTGAACACAGAACACTTAGAATAGTAATAAATACTCTCAAAAGACAGTGACTCAGAAAAAAAGTAACACATCAGAAAACAAAAAGATACTTTCTTTCTCTCTTGCTTTCTCTCTCTCTTTTTTAAAGGACTTGTTTAAATATGAAATCTGTAAACTCCTTCTGTCCTTTCTCTCTTGCTTTCTCTTGCTCAATCTCTCTCTTTCTCTCATTCATTCTCTCTCTCTCTCTCTCTCTCTCTCTCTCTCTCACTCTCTCTTTCTCTCTTTCTCTCTCTTGGTTTTCAACTAACCAGCTTACGCTCTGTTAACATTCAATATGTCTCCCACCGAACTCTTCAAAGAAATAAGAACATGCCATCTGCAAACTTATAATTTAACAGTATAAAGCTTCAGGTCACATATTCCAAAAACTAGCTAAGTAATTTTTTTTTATCACATAAACTATACATTAAATATTTTGAGGTATTTCAGAGAAAATTGTCAAAGGCTTGGAGGAGCTGTGCTGGACTTCGTTTTCCCTTGTGTGGAGAATGTCTTTGGTATCTCACAAACCATTTAGGTATTGGGAAGAAGGAGGAAGTGGGATTTAGGGGGTCTTTTGAAGAATACAGAGTAGGACATCAGGGAGAAGGATTCTGGATCCCAAGATGATCAAATCCATAGGCATAACATTATTAATGAAATTAAGGGCATGGAATTAGGAACCAAGAAGAAAGGGAAGATCTATATAGGTCTTGTGCTAGTGGGGTCTGGCCCAGATAGTAAAAACTGAAGAGTGAAACAATATAAAGTAACCAGTGTCCTTCAATTTCACTGCCTCCCTTAAGAGAAGAGACTTCCTCAAAAGACTCAAAGTGTCGGGGAAAGTAGACCCAAATTAATTACTGGGTAGCCTGACCATGCTGGCTCAGGGATCTAGCTAACATAAGCTAATTTCTTTTCATCTAATTGAATGTTTAGCAAGTTTTTGATACAGAGTATCAAAGCTGGAATCATCTAGACCAATATTCTCATTTTACAGAGTAATAAAATAAATGAAATGCGAGAAGGAAATGATTTGCCCAATATTATACTATTTGAAAAATAAGAGGCTGAGGGAAGAACTAGATTTAAGAGACTGGTATCTCTGGCTTAGATTTTGGCCAAAAAAGCTGAAGGAGGCAGTGAAGAGAGAGAGAGCAGAGGGGCCTAGAGGGTAAATTTACCCTCTGAATAATTAAAATTTAGGATACATGTGTTTAAGGTATCCATATAATACCACTTAACTGTTTTAAAAATGTTTTCCCCAAACATTTCCATATTGAATTTCCTATATGATTATTCTAATCTCACAACATAACAGAATATATTAACTCGTTTTATAGAATGCAAGGTATTTTCAGTGAGTCTCAGAAAAATTAAGCAAGTTGCCCCATGTCACACAGCAGAGGGCCTTTCTTCACTAAACTAATCCTAGGAGTCATTAAACCTCAGAGATGCTAAAAGGGATGGGGAAGGTAGGTTGAGAAAGACAAAATGGAACTATGAAGGGGAAAGTGGTTTGGGCTTGGGTACCTGGCCCTTGGGGATGGAGGGTGGAATGAGATCCAGAATCCAGTTTATAGGGTAGGGAGATTTGGACTGATTGATTGACTGGTGCAAGGGAAGGGGTGAGAAGGGGGAAATTTTGCTTTCTGTCCCAACACCCAAAGGTTCATCTCTCAAATCCGCTTGTTTAAAAAGCTGAGGTAACAGTGAGTCGAGTAGGATGAAAAAACACAGACGTCAAGAATTGGCCACACACACCTTTGGTACAAGAAGGCACTCAATCGAACTCGCTTCTCATCCTCTCTCTCTCTCTCTCTCTCTCTCTCTCTCTCTCTCTCTCTCTCTCTCTCTCTCTCTCTCTCTCTCTCTCTCTCTCTCTCTCTCTCTCTCTCTCTCTTTTCTCTCTCTCTCATACTCTTTCTCTCTCTTTCTCTCTGGGAATAGGGGCCCTAAGGACAAAAGCAGGACCCCAGGAAGGGGGTACAGATGCATCTGTTACAAAGGCAGAGGGAAATAGGTCTATCCAGCACAGCTCCTGCGAGGGGAACAAAATCTTTGGTATCAGACGTGATTTCTCCAATCACAGAAGTGAGAACGCAGTGAGGTAGCCTTAACCTTGGGAGTAAGGGAAAAAGGAAGGGGGCACAGGGCAGGAGGATCTCATTAGAAATGTCTTTTGCATTCTCAGGGAGTTTGGGACTGGGGCACCCCCTCCCTGGGTCTGGAAAGGGGGGTAAGGGGAGACATAGGGTTGGGGGAGTCTCTTTCTGGCCTCAAAGCCCTTGAACCCGTAGAGGTGATGCTGGCCACCAGAGCGCAGCTTTGTCGCCACCACAAGACAAGATCATTTAGGGGGAGGGGTGCAGAGAAGGAGAGAGAACAGCTCAAAGTGGGTCAAGTAGCTTTTCCCTCCATTTCAACCTCTCTCTCCCACCTTCCCTTCCCCAGCCCCTATTCACAATTTTGGCAAAACAAACCTAGTGGATTCTACCAACTTCAGTCAGTTTCCTCCTCATTGTAGGGAAGGAGGGAAGGGGAGAGAAAAAATTAGCCTTGTTGGGGAAGAGGAGAGAGCTTCCAACTCCAGCCAAATCCCTTTGCCTCTCTCCCTGCCCCCTAGCTGCACCCACCACTGTCACTTCTTCCCATCCTCCAGGATGGGCATGGGGAAAAGGCCCCAAAGGTTCATAGAGAGCCCTCCGTGACATCAGCAGGATTCAGACCCTCAGTAGCATCAGCAGATTTGACTTTTTGTCTCTCTTATTCTCCTCTGAGCCCTCCCCCCCCCCCCCTATCAAGGTGCCTAAGTAGGGATGTAAAGTGACTGGGATCCAGATATGGGGCTGAGAGGTGGGGAGTGTTGGGTAGTGGGGAAAGGGGCACCTAGAATATACCTGCTTCATGTTTGAGCTCATAGACATCCCCTCCCATCCCCCCTAACCCCAATCCTACCTTCTAATAACCCCTCCAGGCAGAAGTTCCAGCCTGGGTGGAGGCAATTCTGGGAGCTAAGGGGAGAGACCTCCCCTTTTTTTTAGGAGCTGGGAAGTCAAGGAGAGGGCGGTGGGGGGGAGAGCTGGGGAGGAGAGCTCAGCCCAGAGCTCCAGGCCTGGGAGCCCTGGGGGAGAAGAGGGTGGCTGGGCCTACTCCCCAGGATACTCAGGAAGGAAGGAATGGGACACTGACTCCCAGGCGGGCCCCTCCCTGCCCAGGCTGGGGTTTAAGGCAGGTAGCTGATCTTGGCACATCGTATTCTGGCCACTGGGGAAAGCAGGTGTCTGCAGCTCCGATGGACCAGTTCTCTCCTTATTAGGGGTGCTGGGGGGAGGGGTGGGGTTGCCATTGGATCTGAGTTTTGTTTTTCTCTTTTCTTGGGTGGATTTGGGAGTAGTCCTGGCCCTGCCTGGACTGTGCACTGGGAATCCAGTTGGGGTCTTTGGTAACCGCCTTGGGTTTAGGGGTCAGATGAGAAAAGGGAGGGCTGCCCCAGGCCCCAGGGGTGGTGAGGGGAGAGGGAGGTTGCCCCAGGGAGGCTTTCCCACCTTCCTTGATTTAGGAAGGCGATGGATGGTAGAAGGAGGGGGTATTAATTTTTAAAGTTCTTTTTTTTTTTTTTTTTTTTTAAATACCCGGTTTGTATTCCTATTATGTGCTTTTTGACCCGCTTTTGGGGGGAAGGGGACACCGTGAGATGTGTTTTCCTCAGTGTCCCCTGGACACCCTGACTGGAAGTGGGGAAGGTGGTCGGGGACCCCCAATCCTTCCAAGGAAAGAGGAAGGGATGTCTGTTTCCTTTGGTTAGGGAGATTTCTTTGGAAGAAGTCCAGGGGGTGGGGGAGGCTTCGCCCCTAGGAAGGACCCCGTTTGTGCACTTGGGCTCGGGGGCATCCCTTTACCCTCCCTTCCGGAGGGCGGCCTCGGCTCCCGCCACTTCCCCCCGTCCCCAGCCGTTGTTTCCACCGGCTCCGGGGGCTCCACACGTCGATCTCTAAGCGTGTCTCGAGCCAGTGTCGGAAGAGGACGGAGGCAGACGGGCTCCGCCAGGCGCGCGGGGGTGAACCCGGCTGCCCTCGCCCCTCCTGGGCCCATTCCAGCCCCATCCCCTCCGGCCCGTAGCTCACCTGCTCGGGGATGTGGGGATCTCGGCTGGGACTCCGCCTCTGTTCCGCTCCCCTCCTCCCCGGCAAGCTGTACCCCAGTGCCCGGGAGCCAGGAAGGGAGATGGGGGCCGAGGACTGGGGCCCGCCCCCACAGCCCGGCTGTGGGAACCCACGAGGAGAAGTCCCACGGAGCCGAGCAGTGGACGCAGAGGCCAGGGGTGCCCCAGGGAGTGGGGAGGGGGTGGCGATGTCGCTGTGGGGGAGCAGACGCCGCCTGGGTCCGGTCAGGCTCCCCCCACCCCCGGGGAGGAGTGAGGATGGAATCGTCCACCCCGGGGGGTGGGGAAGGGTCGCTCGGGGGCGGGGCCTAGTGCCGGGGGCGGGGCGGGGTGGGGCTCATGCTTTGGAGAAGGTGCCGGCCGCGGCGGCGGAGGCCGAGGCGGAGGCGGGGCCGCCGGGCTCCTCCTGCCAGCGGTTCATGCAGCGGCGCCGCGCGTTCATGAAGAAGTTGCTGACGGTGTTGAGCTCCAGGCCGAGCTGCTGCGAGATGGTGACCTGCATCTCCTTGGACGGCCGCTTGTTCTCCTTGAAGATGGCGATCAGCGTGCGGCGCTGCAGGTCCGTGAAGACCAGGCGCTGCTTCTTGGGCTGCAGCGTCCGCTCCTTCTGCTGCTCCTGCTCCTTCCGCTTGCAAGCTGGCGGCCGAGGGGGCGGTGGCACCGGGACGGTGACCCGGAGGCGGCGACACGGGGCAGACAGCGACGGGGCGGGGGAGGGGGAGGAGGAAGAGGGGAGGGGGAGGAGGAAGGGAGGAGGGGGGGAGAGAGAAACACAGAGAGACAGAGAGAGAGAGAGACAGTGAGAGACAGAGAGAGAGACAGTGAGAGACAGAGAGAGACAGAGACAGAGAGTGAGAGGAGAGAGACAGTGAGAGAGACAGGAGGAGGAAGATAGAGACAGAGAGAGAGAGAGGAGACAGTGAGAGAGATAGGAGGACAGAGACAGAGAGAAGAGAGACAGACAGAGACAGTGAGAGAGACAGGAGGAGGAAGATAGAGACAGAGAGAGAGAGAGGAGACAGTGAGAGACAGAGACAGAGAGTGAGAGGAGAGAGACAGTGAGAGAGATAGGAGGAGGAAGATAGAGACAGAGAGAGAGAGAGGAGACAGTGAGAGAGGTAGGAGGACAGAGACAGAGAGAAGAGAGACAGACAGAGACAGTGAGAGAGACAGGAGGAGGAAGATAGAGACAGAGAGAAGAGAGACAGAAACAGAGAACCAGAGAGACACAGACACCGAGAAAAACACACACAGAGACAGAGAGGAAAGACAGAGACAGAGACAGAGAGAGAGAGACAGAGAGACAGAGAGAGAGAGAGACAGAGGAAAGAGAGACAGAGAGAGAGAGAGAGACAGAGACAGAGAGAGAGACAGAGAGACAGAGAGAGAGAGACAGAGAGACAGAGAGAGACAGAGAGAGAGACAGAGAGACAGAGAGAGACAGAGAGAGAGAAGGATGGAGGAAGGGAGGGGAAGAAAGGAGAAGAAAAAAGGACAGAGGGAGAGAGTGAGGAAAGATGGGTTGGGGGCACGGTGTAGGGAGACACACGGAGGAGAAAAGAGAACAAGGACAGTAGAGTAAACTTCCCCTTCAGGGCCCCGTCCTTCCTCTTCTTTTGCCCGTTCCAGGTGCCCTTCCAACATGTTGGCCCCTTCCTCAGATCAACATGCCTTCTCATGGGCCCCAGGGCTGGCTCTCTCTTGGGTTTACAAAGTCTAAGGGCAGGACTCAGTGGGTTGGGGTGAGATAAGTTCAAAGAACTAGCAGTTGCTCACCTCCGTCCCACACCTCCCCTGAACCCCCCTGGCTAGCCTGAAGTAGTGAGCCTGCCTTCCTAGGTTTCTGGTCTCAGAGCCCCCAGCTCTCTGGCTGATCCTGGCCGAGGCTGGATGAAGGTCCTTTTTCAGACATGGGTGGTCTGACAGAGGTAATCTTAGGGAAGTCACTTCCTATCCCAGGATTTATTTCCTTATATACAAAATGAGACTAGATGGATGTTCTTCAGTGGCTCTTCCAGGTCTGATCTTCTGTCATCACTACTGAACTAGAAAGATTCCCAGAGATGGTTTCCCAACCTCTCTTTTTTACAAACGGGGAAACTGAGGCCCAGAAAGTCTCAGTTGACAGAGCTGGGACTATCACCCTTGTCTAATGACTCTCAGTCCAGGGCTCCTTCAAGACCAAATCTTAATAGAAACTGGAACCTAAGATGAGTTTCCCATTATAGCCTGACTATAGCCCTCTGTGCCATCCTCCTTCCTGGAACAAATGTATTTCAGCAGGGAGGAGGGTGGAGGAATCTTGCCAGCTGGGAGGAAAATCTGCTTGGAATGAGATTTCCTGCCCTTAAAATCTAACCCACTCTTACCCCTGATGCCTGATCCCTAAATTGCCTGAGAATTTGATCTGTATCTCTTCTCCATAACATGTCCTAGGACCTTCTCTCCCTCTTATGGGGTCTCCTGAGCTAAGGTCTAATAAGGTCTAATCTCCCTCTTGTCCCCAAAGGTCCTCTGAACTAAGGCCCCAAGTCTATGATCTTCTCTTTATCTCCAAGGAATCCTTTGAACTTATAACCAAGGATAAGTCTTCCCCCATGGAGTCTCTGAGCTGGGACCTGGGAATGGGACCACCCCTTTTCCCCTATGGGGTACCCAGAGCTGAGAGCCACAGGATGGATACACTTTGGGAAGGTTTGGGCCTGAATCCCTTGTCCCAGGGACCCACCCCTCCATGGGGGAGGGTCTTCTCCTTTTGAGTATGAACCTCCCCACGGGGACCAGGGGTTTGGGGAAGGGCAATGGGGGAGAGAGGGCACAGGGCAAGACCTACCCTATGGGCATCAGATGCTTGCAAAAGAAACAAACAAAAGGAATGTTGTGATTGGATTTTGGTGGTATTTATGGGCTTGTGTTGCCCACCCCACTCCATCCCTCCCAAATGCTTCCCCTCCTCCCTTCTCTTCCCTGCTCTTCCAGCCCTCCTCCCTCAATTCCCCAGTTTTTTTCTTCAAAAGTCCCTCTGTGTCCCACCCCCATCTCCCACCATGTTTGGAGAGAAAATATAGGCATTGTCTCCACAAGACCCCTATGAAAACACCTAGTTTCTGCCAAGAAGGGCTTTAAAGTTAGCCTTTCCTCACTGAGAAAAGAAACATTTGACATATCTATATGTAACAATAATAATTATAATGACTGTAGAAAATAATTATGACATATTTGTATAATACTTTGAGGTTGACAAAAACTTTTCCTCATAATAACCAAAGGTGAGTAGTGATCCAAAAAGAAGCAACCAGCTAATATTGTGTCATAACAGAGACTTAAAGGCAGTTTTCCATCTGTGACATACTTACTGGGTTAGGGGGAGAGATGATTTAAGGGTTAAGGGGGTTAGGTTATTATATGAGAAGAACTTATCCTCTAAGGGCAATGGAGAAGAAGTGGAATGGAGTCTTAGATCATCAGTGGGCTTGGGAGGATAGGAGATGAGAAGGATATTGGAGAGAAGTATCACTTGTTCTGTCATTCTCAGCGAGTGTTCTATACATAGATACATCTGGGACCCTGACTACAAAGTCAGGGAAGAAAGGAAGCCATCTTATGGTCACAGCACTGCAAAGATACCCTCTTCCCTGATTAACTGCCAGCTGGCAGGCTGGGTATACTTTCTCCGCTCAGGCTGGCTGGGATGCTGAGTAGATGTCTATGTCACTGACCTGGCATTGCACCAAATTCCAATATGATGACTCTTGTACAATGCAGATACTATACCTCACATCCCTCCCATTCTCTCCATTCAATGGGCTATGACACTAATTTAGGTCTTTATCACATCTAATGTAGACCATGGCAGTAACCTCCTAATTGGATTCCCTTCTTCAAATTTCTTCTTTCTCTGATCCACATCCCGTCCCCCAACAGCTTCCAAGTAGCTTTTTCTGAAGCACAGATCTGACTATGCTACTTGCCTGTTCCAGAAGCTCCAGCTTCCTATTGCTTCTAAGATTAATTACAAACTCATCTGATTGGTGCTTAGATATTTTCATAAGTCTGGCTCTGCTCCTTCTTTCCAGGTTGATTACATACTGTTTCTGTTTATATACTCTTGGCCCTAATCAAATGTACACCACATTGTTATCATCACCATCATTTTTATGTGGCATTTCATAAATATTTTATTTTACTCTCACAATGACCCTAAAAATAGATACTATTCTCATTTTCACTTACAGATGGGGAAACCGAGGCAGGTAGCAGTTAAGTCACATGGAGCTATTAAGTGCATGAGGCTCGATTTGAGCTTATTTTCCTTCTACATTCCATCCTTTAATTGTTTGCCAGGCTTGGGACACTTCCCCTCACATTTGATCTTAGCCTTCCTCGGGGCTCAGAACAAGGACCATCTTCTCATCATCATTACCCTTTCCATCACCTTTCCCCATTATCTTACTACCTCCATTCCCACTTTGGTCACCATCATCTCCACTAGCATCCTTATCATTACCCTTGTCATCACTACCACCACCACTGGCACTATCATCACTTTCATTCATCACTGATGTGATATGATGCTAAAGCCAATCCGTGCCCCAGAGCCAGTATCAATGTGACAATGTTACAGCATTGATAACGCCAAACTGATCATCAATAATCCCCCTCAATGACCTCAGTCAATGCAGTCCCAGTTCTAAATAAACACAGGTACCATGCCATCTGGACACCAAAATGTCATGATCTTGAGTACTGATGGGATGGAGCTCACGTCATAATATCCAATGAATCTTTGTGGTGAGGATGGCTCTTGAGAGTTAGTGTGCTGTAAGTTTAATATGAGCCAACATTTGAGCTTCATCGAGAGGCAGAACATCCCAGGATTCAGTCTGACCTCTGCCATGCTTATCTCAGAAGAAAGTAAAGAAGAGAAGAAAAATAAAACCCACCAAAGTAGCCTTGAAATTGGCGAGAAGGGGGACACTATGCTGGCAGGCAGGACCAAGGTGAGCTTGTTCAGAATCACAAAGGACCTCAGCTATCATCTAGTTGCCTCCATCTCCTCCCTCACCATCTCCACATCTATGGATGTTTCCCTGTACAACACTGCACAACACACGTAAGTGGTTGGTTGCCCATCCTCTTGACCAAATATCCTCAGAAAGGAGGAATGAACTGCCCTAGTGAAATATCAACTGGAGTACTGTGTTTAGCTCAAAAGAAAGTAAAAAAGCTAAGAAAGGATGAAAGTATATCCAGAAGGAAATGACCAGAATGTGAAGAGTTTCTAAGTTAGGCCATAGAAAAACTATTTAGCATAAATTTAGTGTGGAGGAGAGATTTAGAGGAACTATGATTAGTATCCTGGAAAGTGGATAGTGGATGGTGCCATCAGTCACATTCTTTTTGATCCCATGGGATCCCAGGAGCAGTGAGTCAAAGTTGCGAGCACGCGTATGCACACACACACACACACACACACACACACAGAGAGAGAGAGAGAGAGAGAGAGAGAGAGAGAGAGAGAGAGAGAGAGAGAGAGAGAGAGAGAGAGAGAGAGAGAGACAAGGTTAAGTTTGATAAGAAAATCTCTAAGTCATTAGAGCTGTCCATAAGTGGAATGGGCTGATTTGGGAGACTCCTCCTCTCCGAGGGTCTTTGGTCAAGAGAATGGACAATTAAGATGTGTTGTGCTGTGTTGTATAGGGGAGACACCTGTATATGTGGAGATGAGGGAGGGGATAGAAGTGACAGTGATGCTGTGTGGACTAGTTGATGGTTGAGATCTTTCTAAATGAAATCTTGTGCTTCTGAGTAAACCCACCTTGGGCCTGCTTTGGTGGGCTTCCTAGGAGCTGCAAGCACTCAGAGGGGGACCTTAGCAAACCAGAGGCATAAAAAACTTCTTTTCTTGCTGAGGCAGCTAAATCTGTCCATTTTCCCCTCCCTTCCCCCCATTCCTCCCGTTCAATCTAATTACAGCTCCTTGGAACCAAAATCAATACTGGCTCAAGTCAGAGCTATTTACAAGAGGGAGTGAGTGCCCAGCCTGAGGGAGCCTTTTCATCTTGGCCATCACCCATGCCTCTCTGCAGTGGCCTAGATGTCCCTAGCCCCTAAGGACTGGAAGTACAGAGATCTGTAGGAGGAAGTTCTGTCTAGGGTTATCATCAGGGTTAGAGTGATCCTCTTCCCAGTGGCACTACATGACTCCCACCTTCCTTGATCTCTTCCTTTTTTGCACTAGGCTGCATTTTCTAATGCGTTTTCCTAGATTCAAAACCTTTTTTACAAACTGCCCTAGTCTCTCCCTCAATCACATACCCTTAACCTGCCACCTATCAATTAACAAATATTTATTACATTCCTCTATGCATCAAGTATTATGCTAAGCATTGGGGATACCAAAAAAACAAGATAGTCCTTGCCTTCAAGGAGTTTACAATCTAATGAGGGAGACAACATGTAAACACATCTCTACAAAGCAAGCCCTATACAGAATAAATAGGAAATAAGAAACAGAAAGAAGGTACAAGAATTAGGAGGGGTGGAGGGTCCTTGAATCCTAGAATCTCAGAGGTCTTTTGGTCCAACCCCACCACTAACTCACCTAAGTCACCCTGGATAAGAACAATATTCAAATCTTTCCCAATCACTTTATTCCAATGTTTTATCTCACTGGTTGTATGGAAGTTTTTCTTTATTTCTGACCAAATCTTTTTTCTGCTTTCATTTCCCTTCATTCTGACTAATGTATATTTTCAGTTGAAGATGTCCTTCAACAAAACCCCTTATGTACTTGAAATCTGTAATCATGGTCATCCTTTAGCTTCTTTTTAGGAGTAAACAGGTTTTTAAAAATCACCAATATCATGTCATCATATCATCATCTAGCTTCATCCCCAACCCCATTTCCATGACTATCATCACCATCGTTATCCTCAACCCTATGACAATATCACTATGGAGCTGTAAAGCAGGAATTCTGTCACCTGGGACAAATAGAGTTGATTTGAAGGTGGGAGAAATGGAAGAGTGAAAGGTAGGAAGTAGGGCTACTTCTGTTCATGACTGAAGTGAGCCAGAGACAGAAATCATGGAAATTAAGTGGTCAAACAGAACTGGATTTGGAATGCAAGAGAAGAGTACAGTCTTGTTGGGGAGGAGGGAAAGTGGCCAGGTGAGCCATAGTTGCTCACAAGGATCTAGACAAAATGAAATGAAGTTTTAAGAAAGAAAAGCCATAAGGTTTTAGGAGAATAGATTTAGATTTAGAAGGGACCCCAGAAGTCATTGGATCCGATCTCATCTTACAGATGAGAAAGTCTGGGGTATTGATAGACTATGTCGATATGTATGAAGGAATTTCTTTGTTATTAAAATTTGCTTAATAGGGAGGTAGTCGGAATAGCAAATTCATTTAAAAAAACCTTGTTATTAAAAAAGCATTTTTAATTAAAAAAAGATTCTCTCTCTCTCTCTCTCTCTCTCTCTCTCTCTCTCTCTCTCTCTCTCTCTCTCTCTCTCTCTCTCTCTCTCTCTCTCTCTCTCTCTCTCTCTCTTCTTTTCTCTCTCTAAAAAAGAAAGTTGAGTCCCAGAATGCTTTGCCCTAGAACACTCAACTCTTAAATTGTCATGTCATTAAATGCCATTCACCCAAGTACAGCAGCTCTTTTCAATACGCCATGCTGTCAAGTCTATAATTCTAATGCTGTAATTGTCGAATTCTATGAAAAATTAGTCCCAAATTCCTTTGATTATTAATATTAATAGTCTATAAGCCAAAGCTTCTGAAAAAATAGCTAAGGGGTAAAGGGATGAAGGCAGCTGGAAGTTGGTAGTCGGGTATGATTTCAGAGATTAAACCTTTTATCCAGACTAAAAGCACTCAGATTAGTTTATAGGATAAAAGGTAAGTTTTCCTGAGTGGATACTTCGCTGCTAATTAATTACTTCTCCCGGTGCAGGTGAATCATTTACAGCTGGAAATTGAAGCTTTCCCTCAGATCTGGGTTCCGTGCTGGACAGAGGCAGAGCTCAGAGCTCAGGAAGGAAAGTCCCAGCCCTGGGACAAAGCTCCAGAGTGGGCAGAAGGTCATATTCCTCAGCTGATCTCAAAGCTCAGACGTGCAGCCCTGATTCCTTGTGTCGAGGCCCTATTGTCTATCACACACACACACACACACACACACACACACACAGGAATTTCTGGTCCATTGGGGTCTTATTCCCTTAATGATAGGGATGTAAAAATAGATTATTTACACGATTTTGAAGAGACTCCAGAATAACTAAACTTATGATCCCAAGGATTACTGGGACAAATAATATCAAGATTCAAAGCCTTTTATGTATAGAGAAGAAAACTTAGTACCAGGGAATAAAAATGATTTAGCCAGTCACACAGTTCATTTTGGGAAATCCAGAAGAGAATTCTGAGGTTGTCATTCCCAGCCCAGTTCTTTTTTTCAGTTGGATCATGCTGTAGATGTCCAATGGGCTTGGATGGGTGAGCCCCAAGCTCTAAGTAGTCTCAAGTGCCCCAGAGTAGAGCATACCAGTCCACTGGATGAGAACTTGGGGCCTTGAGTTCTAATTTTGGGTCTGCCTCCTGCCTCCCCTTGTGTTCTATCTTGAACAAGTTACCTCCATCCACACTGGATTTCCTCATAGTTAGAATGAACCCTTATGATTGCTCTCGAAGCTTCCTTTTAGTTTTGGGGGCCTCTAGCAATCAGAGTTCTGGGTGTCTCCCACGCTTGAGTTTAATCCTTTACTAGGTAGCGGGGACAAATCCCACAGTCCAGAGCGGACTGCTTCTTTTCGCCACTGAGAGATCGCAGATCTGTCCCCCTCCCCACCCCAATCCCGAGAACAATAGAAATGATGGCAGGCCGAGGTAAGCTAGAACGGGCTTCTGCGTCTCTGATCACACCCCATTCCCAGTCCCAAGGAGCACCCACGGGTGGGGCCGGGGTTGCGGAGCCCAGCTCCAGAAACCTCAGTTCTCCGTCCTCACTTTTCCCCTTCCCCCACAAACTCCCTCCCTCCCCCCACTTTCCACGCCTCTACTCTTGTCCTGGTCCCAGCTTCAGCACAACAGACAATTTTCTACCCACTTTTCTTAAGTGGCGGCGATTTGTTTGAATTACAAAAGACGGCTTTCAACTAGCTGAGAAGTGAATCTAGGGCAAGTGAGAAGGGGAAAGAGAAAGGAGTGTGGGAGAAGGAAAGGGAAAGAGAAAGGAGAAAGGGAAGAGGGAGGAGGGAGAAACCGAGGGAAAGGGAAGGGAGGAAGGGGAAAGATCCGGACTGTTTCCTTTCTCTCTATCCCATCAGTGGAAGGTGGAACTAGAATTTGAGCGTGGGGGCGTGAGCTGTGGGGAAATCACAGGGAGAGGAGCTTGGGAGGAAGGAGCATTCGCAGAGTGTATCCTCAGGGCCTCTCTGCCTGGCTAGCAGTGTCCTGCTTCTGCCCGATTCTGCCCTCAACTATGCGACCCTTGTGTCGCATCTCTCCCTGGTTTGGTTTGTGCTCGTGGAAGGAGGTGGGAGGTGGGAGGTTTAGCAGAGCTGGACCTAGCAGAGGTGAGAAGTCACTTCCAATTTAGGCTAAACGGTTGAGAGAAACACAGCTGAAGACGCCTGAGGACACAGAATGGCTTTTAGGGACACACACACCTTTTTGTGTTGGGAAGACTCAGAGCATTGAATGATAGAACAGAAATGGGGTGTTTCTGGTTTATTTTAGAACATAAATATCTGAAGTGTGAAGGCCTTTAGAACATAAAACGGGATCTGGGAGCACTTTAGAAGACCGAATGGTCCAGTTACTTGTCAAAAATTCAATCGAGAACCTAAATTTCCTGATTCCCGATTTTCTTCTTCCACTCATCCCACCCAAAAGGTACACACGTTCTGAGAGCTAGTGGCTGGCTTTTGTGTGGATTCAATTAGAAGCCTCTGGGGATGGGAGAAAAAAAAAAATTTTTTTTGGAAGGAGGTGGTGTCCAGAGCCCAAAGTTAAGCCATCAGGATAGACTTTTTAAAAAAGTTTTTAAAAATTCTAGAGCCGCTGGCACTGAAAACCTGAGTTCAAATTTGCCCTCAGACACTTGCCGTGTGACCCTAAGTAAACTTTGCCTCCATTTTCTTTTCTGTAAAATGATCTGGAGAAGGAAATGGCAAACTATTTCAGTATCTTTATCAAGAGAACCCAAAATAGAGTCAATAAAAACCAGACAGAGGGAACCACGAAAGTTGCAAGTTGAAATGTTCCCCAAAGTAAAAGAATTGTAAAATCAGAAATAAAAACAAACAAAAACAAAAAGAAAACTTCCACAATTTCTTTGATGCTAATATACATTCAAGTCTTCTCTGCCCTTTCTGTTTTGGCACCTTCATTTTATAATAGCTAATAAAAAATGACATTTTACATAATGCTTTGAAGTTTGCAAAGTGCTTTTACAAATACCTTGTTTGATCCACACAACCCTGAAAGAGATGTGCTATAGTAATCCAAGTTTTATGGCTAAGGAAATTGAAGCAACAACAAAAATAAATAAATAAATAAATAAATAAATAAAAATTAACTGACTCAAACAGAAAACACAGCTAGTAAGTACAGGACTTGAATTCAGGTCTTCATTATTTAAATTCCTAGGCTCTGTCCTACTATACTATGCCACCTAGTGACATCCGGTTTCTTCCCTTCTTTAGGACTCAGGTTCCTCCTCTGTAAATTTCAAGGAATGAACCAGAGGATCTTTGAGTTCCTTTCCTGCCCCAAAATTCTGTGCTCCATGAATTCTGGATGGCTTTGCTCAGTTGCAGTCCAGTTTGGCAATATCCATTCCCAACTTCCCTATTCAAATCACTGAAGAGAAAACACAGGGGCAATTTTTATATTAGCACAGTACTTTCATATCTGTTTTCCCATTTGATCCTCACCAGAACCCTGTGATCCTCACCAGAACCCTGTGAAACGAGACAGGATTCATCACTCTTCCATTTTATAAGTAAGAAAACTGAGTCCCAGAGAGGGGAATGTATATACCTAATATTACACAGCAAATTAATGGTGGCGCTGGGGATAACACCCAAGCCTTCTGATTCCCAGACTTAGAACTCTTTCCTCTGAAATAATCCACTTGCAAACCAGAATGAGCTTAGATTCACTCTCCCCTGTCCCCAGACTTGTACTATTTATCCCCGATTGCCCTGGCTTGGGAGGCTCCCTGCTCTTGGCAGAATAGAGGCTTTACTTTTCAGCAAAAGCGTAATGTCATAAAATTCTAAACTGACTTTTGAGGATCATCTTGTCCTAGAATCACTGAATCTCCAAGTTACAGAAGGGACCTCAAAGATCATCAGTGCCTGAATTGGAATTCCCTCTCCAATAAGATTTGTCTGGTTTTTGACTGCAGACCCTCAATGTGGGAATCCCACATACCAGTTGGGGCAATTCATTTCACTGTAAGAGGGTTTTTATCTTGCGATGTTTTTCTTCACATCCATTTTAAGCCAACCCTTCTGAAGCTTCTTCTAATAATGATTTCTAGTTTTGCCCTCTCAAAGTCTCTTCCCTCTAGTTTTTTTATCCTTTCTTCTCTCCTACCAATCTTCTCTTCTTCAGGTCCCTCAACTACTGCCCTCTACCTTGACCACCCTCTAGTTTCTTGCTTTTGTTGATGTCCAGAGAGGAGAAAGCATACACTTTACTCATCTTAAGAGAGAAGGAGGAAGATAAAAAGAAGAAAGGGAATGAAGAAAGTGGAGAATAATACAAGTAAAAAAAAATATGATATCTCATACTCTCTCCATATTGGCATCCAGACTATTGAAGGAAGTGCTTTCTTTTTCTGGCAAACAACTTTGGCTTGAGCTGTCTGGACGAATGTTTTTCCCGGCCATCTGTGTCACCATACCTATGGCTACATGTATTATTGTCCTCATGGCTGTTATCAACTGTTCCTGTGACCCCCTCTATCACCATCTTCATAGCTGCTTAAATCACAGCCTCTGCAGCCATATGTTTCATCATTGACTCTATGACCCTCGTTGTCCCTAACATAAATTATATCCCATATGTTTGCCTATATATTTGTTCCTTTGTATGCATAGGACTACTCCCATAGTTACCTGGAACATTGTTCAAAAAGCTGTCTGTATCAAGACCTCCCAACTTATTATTTTGTTGTCTCCATGATTGCCTTTGCTACCATCCCCATGGATGCTGTATCATTAAACTTTTAGTTGTGTGCAACACCGTTGGCCCAATGACTACATTATC
Source organism: Sminthopsis crassicaudata (assembly GCF_048593235.1). Taxonomy (NCBI): domain Eukaryota; kingdom Metazoa; phylum Chordata; class Mammalia; order Dasyuromorphia; family Dasyuridae; genus Sminthopsis; species Sminthopsis crassicaudata. The sequence goes on along the minus strand of NC_133617.1, from coordinate 53,122,247 downwards.
GTTCCTTTGGCTACTTCTCTCCTCATTCCCTTGCTTACCTGTACCACAACCCTTGAAGTTTTTTTTTGTTACTATCCCTTTACTTGTCTATATCACAGTCCCAACAGCTGCCTGTATCCCGATTGCCTCAGTGACAATCATTGTTCCAGTCACTAACTGCATCACCATCCCTGGAACAATGATTGACATATCACCACATGACACTGTCATTGCTCTCATAATAACTATATAATTAATCACAATGTTTGTTGTTATTGTTGTTGACTTGTTTCAATCACATCTCTACTCTTTATGACCTCTTGTGTTTTCTTGGCAAAGATACTGGGATTGTTTGCTATTTCCTTCTTCAGCTCATTTTACAGCTGAAGAAATAGCATAATAGCTAATAATATCTGAGGGCAGATTTGAATTTAGTTCTTCTTGACTCCAGATCCAGCAATCTATCCATGATACCACCTCAAAGCCCCACTGATCATGTGGTTGTCCATAATTCTGATCTCTGCATCTGCCTGCATCATTGTTCTCAAAGTTGTTTGTATCAAAATTACACAAAAGATTGTATCACAATCCCAACAAATCTTGTGTCTTTATTCTTGTGGCTTCCTGAATCACTGTTCTCACTCTCTTCAGCCCTATTTGATACTGTTATTATTAGTATTAGAAATGCTAAAAGAATGTCCTTTGTTTTCTCCACATCATCATCTGATGACTTCAGATGATGACAGTTCTAGTCCTAGGTCCCATCTCATCAACCCCAAAAAGCTGCTTCCATCTAGGGCATTTTGGTGTGCTTAGGAAACTGAGCTTCCAACGTTTGTCAGTAATGAAAATTCCACTTGATTAATTTTCTATAACAAATGGGAGTGTTCATCATTGGCCGGAGGCAGCAGAACCAAGTTTATTTGTTTTATTTTCCAACATATTAAAACAGGCTCAGCTTGGCTGAGCTAGAGGTGTCTGACTCCAATCAGGGAAATGGAAAAGAATTGGAACAGAACGATAATGTCAGAGTTGGGAGGACCCTTCCAGCATAGGATGTCAGGGCTAGAGTGGTCTATACAGATAATTTAATCTAACCTCTTAATTGTACAGAAGAAGAAACTGAGATGAATCAAAGAAAAAAATATTTGCTTAAGGTCACATCTTGAGTCAGTGTCAGAGAAAACTGCAAATAAAAATTGTCTAATGCCTTAATGTGAATATTTTCAAGTTGTTTTCATATCTTTTTTTAGTTCATTATAAGTCTGGGGAGATAAAAGTACTTATCACCATTTGGAATACAAGAAACTGAATTTGAGGTTTGCTAGGAGTCACAGAGGACTGGAATTCAGCTGATGGCCCCATCCCCACTTCTCTTTTCTCTAATTGTCTACCTGAGTCTCTTACGAACTTCCTGCCTCTTGTCCCTCAATAAAAAGGTCCCTTCAAGCCCACAGCCTAGACAAGCATTGTAATTTGCTGGGCGGGGGGGAAGGTTGGTTCAGGGATGAAGCATCAGTGGACTTGAACCACTGAGCTAGCCAAAGGAAGGAGAGTAGTCTTAAGGAGGAGTTTTGGGGGGCTATGTGTGAGGATATGAGCTTTCTTTCTCTCTTCTCTCTCTTTTCTCCTGTCTTTTCTCTTTTCCTCTCGTGTATTTTCTTCTTTCTTCTCTTTCATACTCACTCTCTCCCCACTCTTTCCTCCTTCCCCCTATATTATCTTCTCTGTTTCTCTGTCTCGATCCCTTTCTTTCTTTCAAGAAAATGAGGTAGAAGGTTTAAAATTCTTTTGCTTCACCCCAGAGGGAAGAACTTAGAGTAATGCAGAGGTGTGGAGCAGGAAAATATGAAAGGAGAAGATTTTGGTTCAGACCTGAGAACACTTAACTTGATAATCTATGAACTTATGTTTTTGAGAACATATTTTGAGAAATGTGTTTCAATACAATACATTGTAATCTTATTGTTCTACACATTAAAAATATCCCACTAAGCTCCAGAGTAACCCATTACCCTCAAGCTTAAGAATTCTTGCTCTGGAGATAGTGAGCTGTCTGTCACTGGAAGTATTCAAGCACAACCCAGCTCTTCCCCTGTCAGGGAGGGCATAGAGGGCAGGTGAGAGGTTGGATTTGGTGGCCTCCGAGATCACCTCTTGTTCTGAGAGTCCATGATTTGATGAGGTAGTATCCCCTTCCCTCCTGCCCCCCCCCAAGCAGGACAGCAGTCCAGCCAGGTACCAGGACTTTCCCCCTGATTGAATATGGCAGTTGGTAGGTAACCGGTTCAGATGTCAAGGGCTTTAGCCTCCCCTTGATGCGTTTAGGTCAAAAGGGGGAATCAATACACTCAATATCTGGTAGGAGCTGGCCCAGGGAGCTGTGGGTACCATTTCTGGGGATGAGGTGGGGGGGAGGAAGGGAAGATTCAGGACTAGGTCTAAACCCCATGGATCCTCCAGGGCCTTGTGGTTAAAAATGGTAGGAAAAGGCAATTCTGAGACCACCATGCCAAATGCTGGCCTCCTGTCCTTGTCTTCCCTTTCCCTGGAAAGATTTTTTTGATCCAAACCCTCCTCTCTCAGTTCTGGCTTGCTGGCCACTAGAGGGAGTGTGTGCACCATAGAGAAGAAATCCATGTATTCATAGACTAAGATGTCAGGGCTGGGAGTGCTCTTACTTAGAACACAGGATATTAGAACTGAGAAAGTTTTTAGAACAGAGAATGTCAAAGCTAGGAGGGCTCTTAGAACAAAGGATGTCAGAGTCAGGATGGCCCTTAGAACATGGAATGTCAGATCTGGGAGGGACATTAGAATATAGAACACAGAATGCAGGAGTTGGAAAGGATTTTAGGGCAAAGAACACAGAAAATCTGGGTTGGGAGGAACTTTAGAATAGAAAACATGCAAGTTCTGTCATTCAGGACATAGAAAATCACATCGGTAAGGAGCTTTGGAACACAGAATATTGGGGGAGGGGACATCTCCAATCATCTTGGTTTATATCTGTCCACTGGATTCAGATGACTCCAGAGGGAAAAGTAAGGCAGGTGATGATTTTGTACAGCCCTCCCTCACCTAAAATTAATTCACTGGATAACCTCCCTGATGTCATGGTCTGCTTCAAAAATGAAGAGTGAATGGAGCAGCTACTTGGTGTAGTCAGGAGGACCCGAGTTCAAATCTGACTTCAGACACTTAATACTTCCTAGCTGTGTGACCCTGGGCAAACTACTTTAACCCCAATTACCTCAGCAAAAAAATGTGAAGGACAAATAATGACAATTAGGGCAAAGAAGGATATTTTAGAACACAGAACATAAATGTTAGTGCTGGAAAAGACCTTTGAATATAGATGATAGAAGATAGGACATCTGCATTGGTATCAGGAAGACGTGAGTTCATGTCTGGCCTCAGATGCTTCCTGACTGTGTGATCCTGGCCATTAGCCTCTGTTGACTTCAGTTTTCTTAACTCTAAAATGAAGCTAATAATCTACTTCAAAGACTTGTTGTGAGGATCAAATGAGACAAAATTTGTAAAGTGCTTAGCATTGGACCTGACATGTAGTAGGCACTATATAAATGCTCATTCCCACTCCTGTCCCTCTTAAAACAAAACATGGACATTCATAAATGGATGTATATTAGAGTATAAATGGTCAGAACCGAGGATTTTAGAACATAAGATCAGGGCTGGAAGGGACCGAGAACACAAGATCAGAAATGGGAGGGATCTCAATACAAGATCAGGGCTAGGAGGGACTTGGAGCACAAGGTCAAAGCTAGGAGGGATCTAGAACATAAAATCAGAGCTGGAAGAGACCTGGAACACAAGATCAGGGCTAAAGGGGCTAGGGCACAAATTCAGGGCTAAGAGGACTTAGAACACAAAACCAAGATTAGGAGGGACCTCAGACCACAAGATAAGGATTAGGAGATTTCTAGAACACTAAGTCAGTGCTAGGAGGGATCTTGGACCACAGTATCAGACATGGGAGGGACCTGGAACATAGATTAGGGATAAGAAGGAACTGGAACACAAAATGAGGGTGGGAGGCATCTAGAGCACAAAATCAGGGCTAGGAGCGATATCAGAACATAAGGTTAGAGCTGACAAAATCAGGGTTAGGATGAACCTCAGAGCATAAAACATGGAGGCCAGGATGTGCTAGGGAAAAGATTCAGGATTTGTGGTGAGAAGACTCGTGGTCCCCCCAAATCTGAGCTCTGTTGTTACCCATGTGAGCTTGAGTCAGTCACTAAGCCTTCTTTTCCTCACCTTTAAAATGATGAGATTGGATGGATGGCCTTGAACACCTCTGGAGCTGAGAGCCAGATCATGGGTAGGGGAGTGGAAAGGGCCCTTGGGCATACAGGCTACAATGTCAGAACTGCAAGGCTCCTGCCCTCTTTAGCTAAGAGATGGGGCTAGAAAAGGCCTCTTCCATCCACAGAGGCGTCCTCTCCTCCCAATCAAGGCAGCCCGAGCTCAGCGGCTGTTCCTCTCTCCTTTCTCCCCTCCCCCAAGGCAAGGCTGAGGAGGGGCCCCTAGGGGCTGGGGGAGGAGAGGAGCAGCTCAACTCAGCTCAGCTCCGCATTGATCTAGGGGGCTGTCGATTGCATTGGAAGTCAGGGGCAACTTTGGCTCCAGGCTGGATTCTGCAGATACAGCTTGAGCTTGTGTGTGTGTGTGTGTGTGTGTGTGTGTGTGTGTGTGTGTGTACTGTATATGTTGCACATTGGGGGCATGTGTATACTTGATCTCTGTACATGTGACTGATAAGTGTGTATTGCATGACATCATACATGTACCATACCAGTGCACTACAAGTGTACGCTTTATGCATGTGTTTATTGTGTGTACCCAGGAGATGTGAATATAGAAGTAAAAACTAATTTGAAATCAACTGATATTGCATGCTTGGGAATTTTCTCCCAACCACAGCCTGGCTCTCTGAGTGATTCCCTACCCTGCAGGATTCTGGATAATCCAGGTCAGTGACAGAACCATGGAGCTGCAAGGGACCGTGGTCACCATGAAGTCTAACTCCTTCATTCTGTATTTGGTCCTGTATGAAGTCCAGAGAGAGGAAATGGTTGCTCAGAGTTGCACAGTGAGTCTGGAAGGACAAATAGAATTGAGGAATTCTTGAAATCAGGAATGTTATGGCTTCCAGAGATGATGGCCATGGTCAGTCAACAACTGTTTATTAATTGCTTACTCTGTGCTAGATATTCTGCTAAGTGTAGGGGACAGAAAGAAAGGCAAAAGTTGGTCCCTGTCCTTAAGCAGTTTGCATTCTAATGGAGGAGCAATTAGGTGGCACGGAGGAGCATGGAGTCAGGAAGACCTGAGTTCCAATGTGGCTGTGCAACTCCAACTTGCCTTTGTTTGCCTCAGTTTTCTCATTTGTAAAATGAGATAATAGCCCCTTCCTCCTAAGCTTGTTTTGAGGATCAAATGAGATAATAATTATTAAGGGCTTAGTTAGCACTGTCCCTGATACATAGTAAACACTATATAAATGTTATTACACAGACAAACTACTATGTAGCCAGGGAAAATGGGAGGCAGTCTCAAAGGAAAGGTACTAGCATTGAGGGGAATTAGGAAGGGCTTCCTGCCCAGCATAGGGTTTTAGCTGAGACTTGAAGGAAGTCGGGGAGGCCAGGAGGCCGGAATGAGGAGGGAGACGTGGAAGACAGCCATGGAGTCACAAGAATCACAAAACGGAGAGTCTTGCTCAAGGAAGGTGAGGGAGAACATGTCATAGAACAGATGGATGGGAATAAAGCGTAAGAGAAAAGTAGGAAGTTGCCAAGCTCTGAAGGACTTTGAAGGCCATTGACAATGATGCCAGGTCTTCTTTCTATAGCTCTTTGAAGTTCAAAATTATTTCCTCAGAGTCTGGTGAGGAGGGGATGCAAATGTGATTAAGTCTTTCTTTTTCTAGTTCTTCTCATCTTTGAAGTGGAGAGCAGGGGTGGACTCAATGGCTTCTCAAGGACTTCCAGACTTAGATTTTTTTTTCTTTTTTTTTTTTTTTTTGAGGCTGGGGTTAAGTGACTTGCCCAGGGTCACACGGCTAGGGAGTATTAAGTGTCTGAGATCACATTTGAACTCTGGTCCTCCTGAAATCAAGGCTCTATCCACTGCACCACCTAGCTGCCCCAAGACTTAGATTTAAGACCCCAATTTTTAGATGAGGAAACTGAAGCTGGGGCAGATGGCATTATAGCATTCCAGCTTCAGAGCTGGAAGGAACCTTGGAGATCATCTAATCTAATCCCATGATTTTACAGATGAGGAAAATGAGGTCTACAGAAGGCAAGGTGATTTCCCTAGAGTTAAACTTCCCAACAATTTGAATCTGGGACCCCTAACTCCAATGACTTTCGCCTCTACGTTACATTTGCTATAATATATAAATGTTATATAAATAGGAATTATTATGTTGTGTACTCAAAAAGCCAGGATAATAGACCATAAGGTTTTTTTCCCTTTATCCCCCATCCTCCCAGTTCTTCTCTCCTGAAACAATAATATATAGCCAATAAAAAACACTAGATTTCATGCCAGAAGACCTAAGTTCCAATCATATCCTTAACCTTATTACTTATGTAACCTGGATCTACATTTTTCTCTGGGGGCTTCAGTTTCCCCATATGTAAAATAAGGCCCTAAAAGAAAAGTCACTCTCCCTTCCCAATCCCCTTTCTCTTCCTGAAAAGCTAGAGCTGAAGGGGAGGGGAAAAGGCAGGAGATGAAGGAAAGATAGTTCTGGGAGCCAAGAGCACACTTGCTGCCTTCCTTCAGCCATCACCAGCTGTGACTCTAAATTAGTTGATCAGTTGCCAATCACATCTAGGGGATGGTTCAATTAAACAGGAACCCCCTACCCATCTTCTATTGGGCAAAAAGCAGTTGGCTCTGCATGATAGGTACCTGGTCTGGGTGGTGTTTCTAGTCACATTTATCTCTTCCTCTCTCTTCTTCTCTTCCCCTACCCTCATATTGGATTTCAATTTTTTTTTCAAAGAAACCATCATACAGTCTTGTATAGGAAAGGTTAAAACAACCTATCTGGAGGGTAGTTCAGAAGGCTTTGCAGCCATCTCCCTGTTGGTCATTGAGATCAGGCAGAAACTTAAACTGTCATCGGAATTAAAATATTTTTCAATAACTCGAGTTCATGGACCTCAGATTAAGAACTCCTGCTTTAAGGGCAGCGAGAGTAGCAATACTAGAGTTAGGAGACCTGAATTTATCTGGCCTTAGAGATTTACTAGCTGTGTGACCTGAGTGAGTCACTTAACCCCTATTTATTCCAAAAAGGAAGAAAAAGAACCATTGTTTGAAGGAGACCCTATAAAAATCTGGCTTTGGAGGTAATTTAAGAGAAATGAGCAAGCCAGCCTCAGACATAAAACTGCAGCAGGCTGGACCTAACCTTGTCATGCTCTCATAAGAATGAGAATGGTTCAGTACAATCCCTCCCCACTGCTGGAGATGTTGAGTTCAAAACCCAGCTGTCCATCCAGAGATTCATTTCTCTCTAGACATTCATTCATTGGAGTTCTACCTTAACAGGTAGGTGGCGCCATAGTACACAAAGCCCAGCCTGGAACCAGTAAGTCCTGAGTTCAAATGTAACCTCAAAGATCTTGTGGCTGTACGACTCTGGACAAATCACCTCTATTTGCCACAGTTTGCTCATCTGTAAAATGAGGACAATAGCAGCATCTACCTCAGTAGGTTATTTTAAGGATCAAATGGTAATTATATATATTATAATATCACTATATTAATATAATATATTTATATAAACAACACATAATTATATATAGTATATAATATTATATATTAATATAACATAAATATAATATATAATAATGTAATAAATATACATAATGATAACTATAAAGTGTTTAGCTGCAGTTTTATGTCTGAGGCTGGCTTGCTCATTTCTCTTAAATTACCTCCAAAGCCAGATTTTTATAGGGTCTCCTTCAAACAATGGTTTTAATTCCGATGACAGTTAAAGTTTCTGCCTGATCTCAATGACCAACAGGGATACACACTACTTCTTACAAATGTACATTTTATTTCTATGTACATGCATCATATTTCCTATATATATATATTCCACTACATAGTAGGCACTATTTAAACATTTATTATTATTAAAGAAACGATCATTAAGTCTTGTATAGGAGAGGCATATTTAAATGTTTATTATTACCTTCTGCATGAGGTCTTTCATTATTAGTTTTTTTCCCTAAATTGCTTCTTATTTGTCAAATATGTGTATTTGCATTTACTTACCTATGTCTCTCAATAAGATGTAAACTCCATGAGAGCAGGGATGGTTTCATTTTTATCTTCATTTGTTACCTGAGTGCATAGAAAAATGACTGGCACGTACTAGGTGCTTAATAAATGCTGGTCGAATTGATTCCTTCACTTCACAAACATTGATTAAGCACCTATTACATAATGTGCTCAGTGCCACAGGAGGTAGATGCTGGTCTGCAGGGAGCTTCTTTTCTAAGATGAACAATAAAATACTAAGTAAACCTGCTAGGTAGGACAACACATACAGTGCTGAGCTTAAAGTCAGGGAGACCTGAATTCAAATCCTGACTAGGTAAGTCAATTAACTCTGTTTGCCTCAGTTCCTTAACTGTAAAATGGGCTAAAGAAGGAAATGGCGAATCACCCTACTTAGTATAATTGCCTACAAAACCCCAAAGGGGGTCAGGAAGAGTTAGATGTAATTGAATAACAAGAGGAGAAACTGTGTGGTGCAGGGGCGAGAGATTTTGACTTGGCGTTAGGAAGACCTGAATTCAAGCCCTCTCTCTGATACATACTAGCTGTGTGACCCTGGGCCAGTCACTTCTCAGTGGTCCAGGCAATTCCTTTGGCTACAACTTATAAAACAGATGATAAATGAAATGAAATCAAATGTTTTGTGAAAGAAAAAGGTACACTGCTATGACATCAGATGGAGGAAAGATTGTATATGTGTGAAAATGGGTGTGATAGTGTGTATGTGTAAGTGTGTGTGAGTTATTGTGAGTGTGTATGTGTGAGTGTGAGTGAGTGTGAGTGTCTATGCGTGAGTACATGAGAGATAATGGTGTATGTGAAAGTGTGAGTGTGAGTATATGTATGAATGTGCTATGAAAGAGTGTGAATGTGAGTGTGAGTTACTGTGTATGAAAGCTAGTGTGAGAGTGTGTATATGTATGAGAGAGTGAGTCAGTGTGTATTGTGAATGTGTGAGTGAAGGTGTGCTGAGGGCAGCATGGTGCTAAGTATGGACAGATGGAGCATCAGGAGACTTAGGTTCAGATTCTGAGTCTGACCTTTACTGAAAGTCTTTTTACCTCTTTCCTCTTCTTTAAAATGGAGGAAATGCTCCATGGTCTGTATGAGGAGGATGCTCTGTAAAACTGGAGGTGCTCTAGAGATGGGAGCTGTCCTGGTTTTTGTCAGAGGAAAGTGCCTTTATTCAATGAGTACTTGAGGGATGGGAGGTGGGGAGGCTCCCTGCAGAGCTGGGCTCATTGCTTTTGTCCTTGCCAGGTTTTGGAGGGTAGAACACAACAAGGGAGAGAGGAAGCCATCTGCAAAACTCTGCTAACACATGAGGCAGGGCCTGGATTCTTGTTGCCCTTTGGAGCTGGAGTGTGTTGATTTCTCTGATTCAATCACCTGTCAGCAGATCAGAATGAATCTTGTACACTGAGCCAAAGGCTCCGTCTCATCCGATGATCTTCACTGAGGCAAGCAGAGCCGGGTACTGAGGTGAGACCTGCCCTTCTCCATCTCCTGCCTTCTTCTTGGGAGGTAGGGAGTAATTTGTGTGTGTATGTGTTTGAGTGTATATGAGTGTGCACGCACATGTGTCCATGTATGGACATGAGTCCATAGATATATGTGTGCATATCTATGTGTGTTTTTTAAATGGCTTGTGTGTGTGTACATGTAAGATTATAAGATCCTTGACCTAGGGGCAGCTAGGTGGTGCAGTGGATATAGCACCACCCCTGAATTCAGGAGGACCCGAGTTCAAATCTAGTCTCAGACAACACTTCCTAGCTGTGTGACCCTGGGCAAGTCACTTAACTCCTATTGCCTCAGCAAAAAAAAACAGAAACAAAATAGAACCTTGATCTAGACCTTGGAAAGAATCTCAGTCCAATTACTTCATTTTACACAAGGAAAAAAGCCCTTTTGGGATCGGTAGCATGAGTTGCCCAAGGTGTGTTTTTTATGCAACTACATCCATGTGTGTATATGCATTTGTCTACAATGCTGCTTTTGCATCATGTCCCTCAATGGAGACATGACCTCCAATAGTGTAAATCCTGACCCCTTCCTGGCTGCCCTTCCTTAAGGCTCTTATTTGAGCCCCTCCAATAATTCTGATTCTTGCCATACACTGCAGATTATTTCATATGTTTCTTCATTATACGGGTTTCTATGAGCATCATCACCAAATAATCAGTTCCGGGTGATGAGCCTCTTGATCTTTACCCAGGCGTCCTTAAGAGAACAGATTCATCCAGTTTGTAGAACCATATTTGAAACCGCTCTTAAATGGCTAAAAATGCTTTTAGAATCCAGGTTCTTCTCCCATAAACAAGGATCAAAGGATGGGAAAGAGTTCTCAAAAGAATTGCAAGCCATCAACAACCATATGAAATAGTGCTCCAAATCGCTAACAAGAAGGGAGATGCAAATCAGAACAAAACTTAAGTCTCACCTCACATTCAGAAAATCAGCAAAAATGACAAAAGACAGGGAAAGTCAATGTGGGAGGGATTGTGGAAAGACAGGCACATTATAGCTTTTTTTTTGGAGGGCTCTGAAATTGTACAACCATTTTGGAAAGCAATATGGAATTATGTAAATAAAGTGGCTAAAATGTACTATACTCTTGGACTTAGAGATTCCATTACTGGGCATATACCCCAAGGAGTTCAGTGATGAAAAGAAAGTCTCCATATACACCAAAATATTTATAGCAGCACTTTTTTGTGGCAATAAAGAACTGGAAACAAAGTGAGGTCTATTGATTGGAAATGGCTAAGCAAATTGTGGTACATGAATGTAATGGAATATTACTCTGCTGTAGGAAGCAATGAACACAATGAATATAGAGATTCATGGAAAGACATACATGAACTGATGCAAAAGGCTAAGCTGAGCCAAGAAAATAACATACTAAATGACTCTAATAATGTAACGGAAAGAATAACAGCAAAATAAAAAATGTTGCAAAATTGCAAAGAACAAGCTTGGACCTAAAGGAGAGATATGAGAAGACATATCCCCAACCTCTTCTTTGCCGGGTACTGGGGGTAGGGGAATGAGTGTAGAACATTGTCTATGTTGTCAGATTTTTAAAATCTATTGATTAGTTTTACTCACTTTTTCCCTTCAAAGATATTATTTTTATATGAAAGGACTCTTTGGGAGGGCCAGTGGAAAAGGGAAAATCTAAGTAATCTAAAAACAAAAGATATCAATACAATTTATGTATTTTTAAAGCACTCAAAGTTATCTCTAAGCTACGATGAGGAATTGGGTCAAGACTTCCTGTTCTTATGTAGTGATGTATAATTTATTTTAGTCTATCACTTTATCATAGTAGGGAACTACTATGAAATGAATTTTACTGATGCAAATGTGTTTCATCTGAGATTAATAGTGTGAAAGAACTGTTTAGGTCACTGTAAATTAGGTGACTTGCTCAGGGTCATGCAACTAACATGTGTCAGAGACAAAATGAATCCAAGAATTCCTGACTCCAAGGCTGATTCCATGCTATATCTCAAGTTATAGCCAATACTAGAATGTGATTATAAGTTGTGTGAGGGTAGGAACCTTGTTCTATTGTCCTCTCCCCACTCTCAGAGATTTGGTATATGGGTTTTAGAGGAATGCATAAATAATTCTATATATAATATCTACAGGTGATGATAATGATGATGAATTCATGATATATAATGAATAACAGAGCTGGCAAACTTTTATTTATCACCTAGTCATTTTACAGCAGGGGAAACTGATGTCTTTCTGGTGTGTGTATATCTGGATCTGTATCTAGATACATGTCTGTATATTCTACACAAGTATCTGTATTCTTTGTGGGAGAGAATTTGATTCAACAAGTTAATGGCAAAGCCTGGTCTAGAATCTAGGACTCCTTATTCCCTGTTACTGTTCAGTCATGGCTCCTCATGACCTCATGTGAGGTTTTCTTGACAAAGATACTGGAATGGTTTGCCATTCCCTTCTTTTGTTCATTTTACAAATGAGGAAATTGAGGTTAAGTCAGGAAGATGAGTCTTCCTGACTCCAGGCTCAGCACTCTACTACTGTGCCATCTAGTTGCTTTATTTATATGTGAAATTTAATTCACGGTAGCCAACAATGTACCCACTCTGAAAACAAAACTCACAGTAGTTTTTCTTTCTCCTTCTCCTCCTCTTCCTTTTCATTTTCATCATTTTCCTTCATCATCATTTCATCTTTTTCAATGGGATTCAGCTAGAAATGACTCTAGGATGTCATTCTCCTGCTCTTGGTTTTTTTATTTGTTTGTTTGTTTGTTTTGTTTTATATCTAATATTCTGTAGACTATTACACAAATGGATAAAATTATACTTTCTGTAACTGATATTTTGGGATTTCAGCTCAGGCATCTTTGGGACAGCTCCCAAAAATAGACAGGATGACAGGGTGAGGGTATGTACCTCATCTATTCCTGTACAAATGTTTTTTTGATTTCTTCTGCCAATGCTCTACATTTGAAAGCTTTTTGTGTCACATGCCTTGAAGATTTTGACCATTTTGTATGGTGACATCTCTTAAAAAAAACATTGCTCTTAAATTTTACTATTATTATTTAGATAATAATATCTATCATTGTTCCTCAGATGTATTTAGTGCTTCACAATTTATAAATCATTTTTCTATATACATTTTTCACTTGAGTTTTTTGAACTGCTCTTTTATAGGAGCCTGGAACTACTGGATTTATCTGTCCGCTAGGGATTGTTTTGGGGTGTGTGTGTGTGTGTGTGTGTGTGTGTGTGTGTGTGTGTTTGTGTGTGTGTTGTGTAATGGGGAGGAAGGAGAGGAAGGCATACTGATGGGACCCATTATCAAGTATTCCCCACATACTGCTCCACTATGGCCAAAGCCCAAACAGCTGGCCTGGAACCTGGTAGGGGCTGGTGATACCAAGAAGGGAAGACTAGGGACTGACATGGGGAGTGAGATTGGCCTCTGTGCTTAACTATATGATGAGCTATTGGATTTGCTGGAGAGGAAAAGTCAATAGTCAGTATGGGATTCCAGCTGCCTAGCTGTATAATGGTTTCCTTGACAACATGTCCCCGCCTCAGTCCCCCCCCTCCCATCTCCCTCCATTCTCTCTTCCTGCCTCACACCCTGGGGCTCTAGACAGTGAGGAGGGATAACTTACTCCTTGCTTTTTTTTTTTTTTTTTTTTTTTCCCCTTTAGCTTAACGGGGCTAAATTAAGCTTCTTCTAGTCCTCCTCCATCCACTCTAATTCCATGATAATCAAAAGATAATTTTCCCCATTTACCTGAAAGAGAGACTGAGGTCCAAAGAGAGGACTCCATTTCCTCAAAGTCACATGGAGAATAAGAAGCAGGATTAGAAACAGAACTTGAGTGCCCAGGGCTCTTTCACTAGGAAGCACAGCATATAGTTGCTTAGTACTTATGTTTGTGAAATTAGCTTGGTCTTTGGTCCATTCCCAGAAGATTCTACCTCTGTCTCCCTACATATGTCTAAACATCTGGATGGGACAGAAAAACATTCAAGCCATCAACCAGTGATCTCTCCAACCATCTGTGGCTGCTTGGGAGTAATAGATGGGACAGCTTGTTTCCTTTCACCTAGATGTTTGGATCAAACAACCTACTAGCTACCATGTCTGTCTGGGAAGCAGGAGCATCACTAAATTCAAGATATCGTCATGATATGCTCCATAGCCTACTGCTCTCTGACTTGTTTCCCTCCCTTGCAAAAACAACGGATATATTAACAATCTGACAGTGTTTGGGACATAGTGCCCCTGTTGCACTGTTAGGAGAAAGAAGACTATGATCTCTTTGTTTCTCTCTCCATCTCATTGACTCATACAATTAGAACTGGAAGAGATCTTAGAGGTCATATAGCCCACCTCCTTCATTTTAGAGAATAGAAAACAATTTTTGAAGATATTAAGTGATTTGCTTAAGCTCATAAACTCAAGTTTTTTGTTTGTTATTTTTGGAAAGCCAAGATGTGAATTCGTACCAGTAACATTACGAAACTCTCTCTCTCTCTCTCTCTCTCTCTCTCTCTCTCTCTCTCTCTCTCTCTCTCTCTCTCTCTCTCTCTCTCTCTCTCTCTCTCTCTTTCTCTCTCTCTTTCTCTCTTTCTCTCTCTGTCTCTGTGTGTGTGTCTCTCTCTCAGTCTCTCTCTTTGTCTCTCTGTCTCTGTCTCTCTCGCTCTCTCCTGCCTTCCTCCTACCCACCTCTCATTTTTCCCCTTCTCTCTCTTTTCGCTTCTGTTTTTCTGTCCATTCCCCCCTCCCCTTCTCCTCTTTCTCTGTCTTTCTCTTTCTACTTCCCCATTTTTTCTTTTACTCTTTCCTCTTCTCTCTTTTTTTGGGCTTCCTACTCTTGCCCTTTCTGTCTTTTATTTGACTTATTTGTTTCCTTCTCTTTCTGTCTCCCCATCTTTCTGTTTCACTCCCTCCCCTTGACCTGAATGTTTCTGGAAATTTCTTGTTTGCCTGGATCCCAGCTTGGCCCCACCTGCTATCTCCAGCCTGTGGGGTTGGGCCTGGACTCCCTGGGCACGATGGGATTTTAATGGAGGTATTTTCAAATTAGTTCTGGGCCTTTCAAGACTTATCAGTTAAATGGACTTTTTCAAATTGATTCAAAGGTCACCTAGAGAGCTCCCTGCCCTGTTTTCTTTGCCTTAGGGTGACACCCACAACTGGTGCCCTGGGATGAAAAAGTAAGACACAAACACACACCCTGACAACTGCAAAGATATACATTGCTTTATGAAAACTTAGCTGATCACACTAATTTGACAATGTCTGAGATACACACATAAGGCACACATACACAGACATTGTGACATAGCCTCTAACACCCACATCGACAAAACCCAACACAAAGGAACACACTGGCACCCACATTGACGCAGGCACACCAGCTTAGACATACGTCACATGCAGACCCACATTCATGGAGAACACATCAGGTTTCCATTCGGCAAGCTAAATAATAACATCCAGATAATAGATTTGATAAAGATGACAAAAGGAGGAGGAGAGAAATAAAAAAAAAAAGAGAAAATGGAGGAAGACTGGGAGAGGAGACAGACAAGAGAAGGAGAATGAGACAAAGGAGAGGGAAAATACAGTAGAGGCAGAGATAGGAGACAAAGGAAAGAGGAGAGACAGAGACAATGAAGAGAAGAGAGGAGACAGAAAAAAGAAAAGATATACAGAGAGGGAAAGGCAGATGAGAGATAGCAGAGATAGCAGAGAGAAGAGAAGAACAAAATACTGAAGAGAGAGGAAAGATACTCAGGGGAAAAATCAAGAAAACTGGACAAAATAATTCTAGGCAGCTTCAAAGTGGGGAAAAATCAAGGAAAGACCAATAAAATAGATAAAGAGAGGAGTGGAAGAGAAAAAGGGAGAGAAAAGGGAAGAAACGAAGGTCCTTAGATTCATTAGCATAGCCCTCCCCCCCCCCCCCAATAACCAGTTGTGAGTTATCTCTGCTTCCAAGTCCTCTCCCTTGCCCTTCCTTCTGCCCCTTCTCCCCCTTTCCTCCAGTTTTGTCCTTCCTGCTTCCTTCCTACCGCGTGGAGCCCTGAGTCAGAGCTCAGCTTGGCACATCTCTGTCCCCCTAACAGTCCCAGTACCCAGAAGCCTGCGGCAGCTATTTCTAATGTCCCGGTGGCCTCCAGCCAACATAGTCCACTGAGCTGCCCTGGCGCTCTGCAGGGGAGGGGAGGGAGAGCTGAGATCCCTGCCAGCAGTCCTGATTCTGCTGAGGTCCGGGGTGTGTGTGTGTGTGTGTGTGTGTGTGTGTGTGTGTGTGTGTGCGCGCGCGCGCGCGCGCGCTCGTGCAAAGAAAGAGACAGAGAAACAGAGACAGGGAGTGAAAACTTGGATAAAAATTGATGAGACCAATTAGCACGAGGGGGCCCGAGGATTCACGGGAAGGAAATGAGTGTAACTTCGGTAATCTCTAAACTCACCCTCTGGAATCCTGAATTGTGCTCACTGGGACCACGAAAACCTTTGCACAAAAAGGCAGGAGATGTGCCGTCTGACACCCACCCTGATGTTTTCTACCTGGAAACCAGTGCGGCGAGTTGATCTTACTTTTTCGAATCTCATTATTCTCGATGGTAAAATTGAAATACTCTTCCATACGAACCTCCCAGAATTCTCTGGAAGATCAAAGGAGATATCTGTAAACTGCTTTACAAACCTTCAATTATGACTAGCTATATAATCTTCCGTGAAGTGCTTCCTCTCCCCAACCTCATTTTTCTCCCTAAAGTGGGAATCATTTTGCGCACGACTATTTCAAACAGTTACTGTGAGGAAAACACTCAAACACTGCTTTAACTCTACCCCATCTCACCCCTCCCTACACACACACACACACACACATACACACACACACACACACGGACCGCCTCTCTAAGGACCAGAACAATAGCCCCAGGCCACCAAGCCGAGGTTTCAGGCAGGGCTATCCCTTCCTGAGCCCTTTCTTCCCGTCTGCCCCCGCAATCCCACAACCCGGGCTAGGGGAAGAGGATGGAAGGGGTGGGAGGGGGCAGCTCTGTGCCACGGGATTGTGAACGTGAGCGTGTCCAGCTGCCCCGTGTCTCTCTTGTGTTCACAAGGGTATGTCTGCAAAGAACATTTCCACTTAAATGAGCTTTGTGAAAATTTTCCCCCATTGATGGGCCATGCCCATATGAATTGTGTGTCTGTGGATTTGTGCAAAGTGTTTCCAAGTCTTTGTAAAGAGAGAATATGGTTTCTATCAGAAAATCTCTCTGCAGTTGTGTCTGTGTAGATGGGTATATCCCACATGTGGACATGCATGCACTGAGAAAGTTTTCTGGGGGGGCCTGTATACTTGTATTCGGATGTTTGGGCAAAAATAAAATAGTCTGTGGGTCTCTATGGACTGTATTATACAGAGGTGTGTTCTCTGTCCTGTTGTGCTGTTGTGTGCATATCTGGATTTGTGTTTATTTCTATGGCCATGTTTAAATAGGTCTGTGCAAACATTTTGTGCACAATGTGTTTCTCAATATACTATGTCAAGGGTTTTGATGTGCCTGTGATTTGTTGGTGTAGTTGTACATGTGTATTCGTGTGCCTTCGGTGCATGTAGTGGAAGAAGTGTAAGATCTAGTGGAAAAGAAATAAGAAGAGGGAAGGACCTACTTCAAAGGGACTGACTGCTCAACCTCTCCTTCCTCCTCAGTGACAGCAGTTCTTGGCTCTGGTTCTCACCTCTGGCATGGAAGGACTATGGTAGAAGGAGGAAACTGAGGCACTTCTGGCATACACAGCTCATCACAAACACATTCATGCTAAGACACATAGGAAAATAGACTTCATACACCCCAATACCCACAGAGATACTGGACAGCCAATGACAGGAGCTTCAGGTTTCTCATCTGTAATATTTGAGAGCTGGACTTGATGACCTCCAAAATTCTATTCTAGCTCTAAATATAAAATCTTATTACTATATTGGGAGGGTCAGACAAATGGTCTTGAAACTTAGAACAGAGAATAATAGAGTTAGAAATGTCCTTAGGATACAGAACTTCAGAATTGGGAGAGCCTTTAGAATACAGGATGTCACAGCTGGGAAGGCCCCTAGAACCCAAACTGTCAGAGTTGGGAGGATCTTTAGAACACAGAATGGCAGAGCTGAAAACATGAAAACATCAAAGGCCTCTCAGCTCTTACATTCTATGACAATGGACACATAGAGAGAGACTTATGGGGTAGAAACACACAAAGATGCAGACAGCCACACAGACATATTTAGTTGAGGGCAGTGGGAAGCCCCGCTCCTCTTCTTTGGAGATAGACAATGCTGCTCCCTCCTGATCTTCCAGATAATTCACCATCCTTCTCACCCTCGCCCCCACTCCTCCGCGCTGGGGCAGGGGACCAGCAGAAACTCAGGACATCCCGTATCTATACAAGACATCCTGTATCTATACAACCTCTTTTCCTAAGAAGCCAAGATCTCCTGCTTTTGGAGGAAGACCAGTGCTTTCTTAACTTCAGCTTGGTTGTTTCCTCCCCAGTCAGGATGCCAAGCCTGATGATTTAACCCCTAAGTTTTGGGGAAAATGATGCAACACATCCCCTTTCTCCATAATTGTGCCATATCTCAGAAAAGCATAACCTCTTGCATAGGAATTTTTGAAAGACAGTGATAGAGGATAAAAAGCTGCTGTTGGAGTCAGCAAGACCTGGGTTCAAGACACCACTGGGGTGGCAGAAAAGCCACTTAAATTCTTAGTGCCCCAGGTAAGCTATAAGAATACTTAGATTGCAGCAACTTTTCAAATCCTAAAGAGGTTTCTCTCTCATCCAGCCTAGTCTTGTACCTACAATTCACCACTGTGGTCAAGTCTTTTTATTTTTCTGAGACTCAGTTGTTGAATTTGTAAAATGAGGAGAGAAGATAGTTTTAGGTTATAGAAACACCACAGGATGACATTAATTTTAACATTCTCTGTTCTAAAGGCCTTCTCAGCTCTGCCATTCTGTCTTCTAAGGGTTCTCCTACCTCTGACAGTCTGGGTCCTAAGTATTCTCCCAGCTTTTCTAGTCTGTGTTCTAAAGATCCTACCAACTCTGACAGTCTGCGTTCTGATGTTGTATATCCAAAGAATTCTTTGAACTCCACCATTCTCTGTCCTAGAGTCCTCCCAGTTCTAACATTTTGAATCCTAAGGATTCTCCCAGATTTAGATATCCTATGTTTGTGTGTTTAGGGCACTACCAGATCTGAAAGATATTCTAATATGTATTTCAACTCTGACATCCTCTGGTTAATTCTGAGTGTACTTGAAAGCAAGGAAAGGCAAAGATTATTTTTTCCTTTTTTTCCCCTTTAAGATGGAGAAACTGAGACCTCAGAGAGGAAGCAACTCTTAAGTTATACAATAAGAAAGATGATTATAGAATCTGGATTGGAATCCAGACCAGTTTTCTTTCTGGTAAGCCTTCTATTTTTAAGAAATCACAATGGAAAACTAAATTCAATTTTATGTGAAGTATAAACCTGCTTTATAAACTAGAGATTCTTGCATCACACTGTAATGCTTTCTGCAACTTGCATTGCATTGTAACATCTCCTGCCTTTGGAAGCTGGGCACTTCAATTCGAATTCCAGCTCTTTTTGCTAACTAGCTGTATGACCTTGGACACATTGATTCCCATCTCTGAATTTCAATTTTCCTGCCCAATCCTATAAAGTGAGGGAATGCTGGAGAATCTTTAATTCTCCTTTCAACTGTAGGTTCTATGATTTTGTCATGCTTTGGAATGGGGTTTGAGCTGTAGTTAGGGCCTCTCAGATCATAGTTCTGGGGATTCCCAGGTGAAATGCAAATCCGGAGACCTTTGAAAATAACCTGGGACAGACAGTGCAGCCCCATGGTGCAGAAACTACAAACCCAGCTATAGGGCAGACTGTACTGAAGGAGCCCAGGGATAATCAGAATATGTCAGAAATGGACATTAGAGATCATCGAATCCTGTGTTCCCATTTTACAAATGAGAAAATTGAGTTCCAAAAAAGAGGATTGTCTTGTTTCAGCTATCACACTTGGCGAGTAGTGAGAGTTACAATTTTTACATAAATCCACATACAGAACAGCTGTCCAGTACTTTGTCACTCTTTTCTATCTTGCTAGGGGGTGATTATATAGCATGGTACATTTTTATGTATGCCTTATTCTTGCTCCACCCCTGAACTTTGATCTCCATGAGAGCAAAGACCTAACTTATCTAAACTCTGTATATCCTGAAATGCCAAGGGAAAAAATATGCAAACAGTAAGTACTTAATAAATATTTTTTGAATAAATATGTAATAGGTCTATTGTGTATACTATATAATAATTCTGCTAAGATAGAATAGAATGGGATGGGAAGGGATGGAATGTGCAAATATGTATAATCAATACCCACAACAGGGTATATGAGTGTATATTTGTATGTCAGTACTTAAAAGAATACACCCTTATGTAGTTCCTAGCCCCTGCACCTTAACAGTCTCTTGGAATTACTGTGCCTCTCACTAGGTGAACCACCTTCCAGAGATGAGCCTCTTTTCCACATTTATTTTGTTCTTCGTCTGAAGACAGATGGTGATGGGCAGGGCAGAGCTTCGAGCATTTCCATCTGGGGAAGATGTGCCAAGCTTGGGCTCCCTTGGCACAGTCCAATGAATTGAGCCCCGTCCCCCTGCCCTGGAACCAACCTGAGATATTATAGGAGGAAGTTACACATGCATCCTTCACTGGAGTCCAACTCCAGAGACAAACAATCATCTTGGCATGGCGCTTAGCGTCGATAGCTCCGCCAGCTGAACTCAGTCCTGATCCAGCTGGAAAAACTTCAAGTACTTGCCTGAGTATGGATGTCATATCTGTGCTCTGAGAACCAGCCTAGTTCGTTTTAGAGGGGCTCAGTGGCTGGCTTGGCGAAGAGGCGGACTGATACACTTCCAATCTCAGCAATTCTGGAGCACAGTGTAACAAGCTGTGCAGGGAATGTCGGCGAAGTACGCAGGACAGGGGGAACCACAGGCATGAAATCAGAAGAAATATCTATGCACGTATACATTGTATTCTTTCCTTTTTAACATTAGGCGAGTAATATTATCAGTTCGTTCGGTGGAATCTTAGCGGAGGGTTAATGGTGGAAGATAAATAGTTCAGGATGGAGGATGGTGGGGGGGAGGCTGCGTCTGTATTGCTGACAGAAGCGCCAACTGAGAACCGCGAGAAGATAACGGATCCAACGAAGCGAGCTTCCCTCCCCCTCCCCAGTAGAATCCAGCAGGTGCATTGGGGAAAGCCCTTCCCTGGGACAAAGGAAATGTAAATCTCTATTCCCAGCTCTGCCACTAATTCTGGGGCCCTGCGGCAAGCCATTTCCTTTCTCCGACTCTCAGTTTCTCCAAATGGAAAATGGAAAGGCAGGCGGCTACACTGCCTCTCCCCGGGACGTTATCGTAGGACTTTAAGGGTCAATAAAAATGGGAGACTCATTCTATATATACATAAACATATATATACGTATATACATACAGAGATAGGGAGTTGTGAGGGGGAAGGAGAGGGATAGGAGGGAGAGAAAGAAGAGAAGAGAAAGGAAAGGGGGGGACAGAAGGGGGAAGGGAACGAAGAAGAATCTTACATCTGTTTATTAGGACGTGCTTCCCACTCCCTATTGCCGCCCCATGAAGAAACCATCGCACGTAGTGTCATATAACTGCGTGTGTGTTTATAAGCCATATCTGCTCCGAGGTACCACGCCGAGTAATGCTACCGCAGATATAAGCGAATCTCCCTCTCCAGGCCCGCAAGGTCCACAAGCAGCTGCCCTGCCACCAGAAGGCGTCCTTTATCGTGTATCCCAGGGGTCCGAAAGGAAGCCGTTCAGCGCGTTCGCTTAGTAAACCTATATCCTACTCGCCAACCTTCAGCGATGTGATACAAGCTGGGGTTTCTAACTAGCATTCGCTAGCTTGGTGGTGTTTTTATTTTTTAAAATTATAACTGTGTTTCAACATAATTGATTTCCTTTGTGATCCTCCGTATTTATTCCATGCAATTAGCATGATCGGGTTCATCAGACTGATTGCCAAAGGGGTCCACAACACACAAAAGAGGCTGAAAACGCCCGCGTTAAGAAGACACTAGAAGTAATTCTGGGAACCGACAGGTCAGACAGGAGATAAGGAAAACAGAGGTGGAGTTTGGAGTCAGCAGGGCTGGCTTTGAATCCAGGCTCTCCCTCTGAGTCACTTTGGGTAAATCTTTCTGGTTTCCCAAATCTGTTCAATCAGAGGGTTGACGAGATGATCCCTGGGTTCTCTACCAGTTCTAAAACGACTCGAGGACGGCGGATCCCAGGCTGGGCTCACGTCCCGCCTCCCTAGTGCCCGAGTAGGCTCATGGCTTTAAGCTTTCCGATTGAAGGAGGTAGCGCAGCTGGGGGCCGCTGTGGGAGTAGAGGACGCGAGATCCTCTCCTCCAGCGGATGCCATGATCCAGGCCCGGTGGAGGCTCCCTATTCCACTTCGGACGATGAAAGGGGCAGTAATTCCGCCCCCCTCCCCGGCCCCTGCAGGGCCGAACCTCTGTGTGCCGGGAACCCGGCGAGCTTTCAGAGTTCCGCGAACGTCCGCCCACTTCCCTACTCCAGGCTTGTATCCATTACCCCCAACTCTGTTCTGGTTCTGGTTTGGAGGAGGACGCTTTCCTAACCACATTCCGGGCTAGAGAGCTCCCTGGGGTTATCTACAGCCTCAACAAGCACCCCAGGCCGGCTCCTGCTTCCTAATCCGGTGCGTAATGGCTACAGCAAGTTAGACTAGGGTAGAGTCCCTGGGCGTGGGCCTTGGAGACGCTCCACACAGCAGGGCTATGTCCTTGGGCTCACCGCGTGCTCCGTCGGTCCGTCTGTGCATTAGGTCTCGGGGATGGGATTGACCCTCGAGGGATTTTGGAGGCTTCGGTGTTGTGGCTATAACGCTCCATTGCGGCCTAACGGAGAGGCAAAAGCCCTTGTTGTGGCCGCGGGGACCTGAAGAGCAAATTGGCTTAGTTCTCAGACCTGAGGTGGGAGCGATTGTTCACTGGTTCGTGCTTTCTCTTTCTCTGTCTCTCTGTCTCTGTCTCTCTGTTTCTCTGTGTGTGTCTCTCTGCCTCTGTGTATCTCTGTCTCTATGTGTCTCTGTCTGTCTGTGTGTCTCTGTCTCTGTGTCTTTCTCATTGTGGTTGTGAGTCGGGTCTTTGTGAGTGTCTGCAGATCTCTGTCTCTTTTAGTTAGAGCTGTTTATAATTTAACGTTTGATAGAAGTTATTGTTTAAATGAGAAGTAGCCTGAAGTTGTGGGTAGAAAGCCAGCCTAAGAGAAGGGAAAGCAATACTTTTGTTCTAGTCTTGCCTCTAACAAATACTGGCTGTATAACTTTAGGAAAATCAATTAACTTGGCCCCGGCAACTAAGATTTGGAAATGTAGACCATACATTAGTACTATGTAAATAAATACCACTGAAACTGGTATTATGAATTATGTTTATGTAAAATTAGGGGCTCTAGAAGAACCTTTTAAGATCTTCTCATCCTATTCTCTTATTTACCAAAAGGAGGAAACAAAAAGATCTTGAGGCAGTTCCATGACTTTGGGCCTGAACCTGTTTTATCCTTTGTAAAATGAGGTTTTTGATGGGTAGTTTCGCCATTAGTCTCTTTCAGCTCTAGCATTTTGAGTTCTATGTTCTAAGATTCCTTCCAGCTGTGACATTCTAGGTTCTGTGAAAATACCTAGCTGTGGTCACATCACAGGGTCTCCAGGGTCTGTGGTTGGCCAGGAGATATTATTTCTAACTCCAATTTCAGGGACACGATTATACTCCTCTCAGACATTTTAGTGGTACCTGGGTGACTTAGCCAGGCCAGAACCACCTAGACTGACAGGTTTCCTCTCCCCACCCATTGGGCAAAGGTCACCACTTTCTTTAAGGTGACGGAAGGGGAGGAGTGGGATTCGTTGTGTCCCCCAGTTGTATAATAGAGAGGCTTTGGACAGGAAACTCAGGCTCCCTAATTCTTCTTCTGGCAGGAAGGCAGCCAGGATTGCTTAGTCTAGGACTGAATGAAGATGTGGGGAGATGGTGATTTGGGTGGGGGGAGGAGAGCTAGGAAAGGGGAAAAATAGTTTGAGCAGCAGGGAAGGCAAAGCAAGGAGGGGGATCGATACAGATTCAGTTCAAACCAGTTCCAGATCAGTTCAGGAACACTGCGCAGCTGCTGCTAGGCTCACCAATGACACAGGCTGCCCAGGCTCCAGTTCCTGGCAGCCCCAATTTCCCAGCACTCTGAGCAGAAGCCCCCAATTCCCTGCCGTTGACCTCTTCTCCTGAATACAAACAGTACACATCCTCACTGTCACACCACATACTCACAGTCTTGCACTATTACCGTGCACTAATATACGATTTGCTAGCTGGAATGGAGAATGCTGAGCTAGAGACCTTAGAACATGTGATCATAAAATCTGAGCCCGAAGAGAAAATGATTTTAATCCCCTCATTTTAAATATGAGAAAGAAGAAAGCCCAGAGGGGTGAAGCAACTTGGGTAGCAAGGCTCAAAGGCAGAATAATACCTCCCCAACATCTGACTTCAAATGTATCGCTTGGATCTTCACTGTCATCTAAATGGGAGTTAGCCTATTTTATGATACTTCAGGATTGATAAAACTCTTCCCCTACAGTTCTTCCAAGTCAATAGTGTAACTATGATTGAATCCACTTTAAAAAGGAGAAAACTGAGGCTCAGAAATTAGGAAGTGACTTAGATTCAAATGGGACCAACAGGGACAATAGTCGAAGATATTGTCACTTTCCTGGCATCCAAAGCCCAGTGTGTTTCTGTAGAGTTTAAAGACAGAATTTAACCCCCTCTCCTTTCCTTCCAAAATTTTACACCCATTGTACCACACTGCCTTACTCTCTTAAGTAGGAGAGAATTTACATCTTTGTGAAGTTCAGTCTCATTTTTGTTATAGCCATTTTAAAGAACAGCAAACTGAGGTTTATTGAGGAGAAGTTTTCATGTCTTTGGAGGGGTTTTATGGAAAGAAGATTTCTGTCTAGCTTATCTAAACCTGTGTTTATATCTATGTTGAGGGTTTGAGGTTGTGTAAAGTCAGTGATATCTTCAGAGTGGGTGGGGCATACATCTGTCTAAGGGGCCAGTGGAGTTGTGCAGAGACTGTGGGCTTCCAAAGCTATTTTTTGCTTGAGTGAAAAACAATTCACCTACAATTAGGTGTGCACATGTTGTGTTTGTGATCCATAGAGTGGGCATGCCTTTGTAGGGTGTATAGTCTTTGTATTGTATACTGCATCTAAATTGGATGTGTGTTGTGGCATATTGTGTGTGTGTGTGGGGGGGGTTTCATGGGGTTCATACCATGTGTATACATGGTTAAGTGAAGTGTAAATGGATGTTGGTTGGGGGGAGGGGAGTGCATCTAAACCGAGTTGTGTTCACAGGACTGTGTTTTATATGTATTTACTGATTCACCCCAGCATTTTCAGGTTCTCCTCCCTCTTTAGCCCTAAGCCAGGGTGGCAAAGGCCGGGTAGATGGACTATCTGGCTACAACAGGCAGACTTGGGACTGTGGGGAAGGAAGGAAGATGAAAGAAAGGGAAAAGGAAAGGAACGAAAAAATGAAAGGGGGAAGGAATAAAAGGAAAAAGGAAGGAAGGTAAGAAAAAAAGGAGGGAAAGAACCAAAGTAGAAGAAAGACAGAAATGGAGTACTTGTGGAAGCCGAACCTTACAACCTGTTTCGGGTAGGAGTGAAGTAATGCAGCCTCTGTACCCTGCCCAACTAAGGAAAGCCCAAAGATTTATGGGAAGAAATGAGGGCCAAAGGCATCTTGGACCAGTGACAGGGGTAGCAAATGAAGGAACCAGACCAAATGAACATTTCCATAGGAAAAATGCATGTTGTAGCTACTGACTGTCTCTGCAACCTTTTCTCTCTCGCTTTTCGGTCTAAATTTGTCTCCATCCTATAGCTCAGGATTGCATTTTTCTATTTGTCAGTGCGATCCTCTTCCATTATGCCCGTCTGTGTGCCTGTCTTTGTCTGTCTGTCTCCCTTATCTATGCCCTTGCCTTTTGCCTTTCATTCTCTTTTCTCCTCCCTCCTTTATATTTCAACTTTCGCCTCGCCACCCCCTGCCACTCCCCCACCCGCCTGTAACCCCCTTTTTTCATCCCTAGTTTGACGTCCACAGCTTTATATTAAAGGGACCGAAGCTCGGGGAAGGGACTCCCGGATTCTGTTCCCCAAATCGGTGCCTTTAGGAAAGTACAAGTTACCTCTCGTCCATACATATTATCTATAATAAAATTAAAATCGAATAGTTTTGTGAGACCGGGGAAGGAATCCTAACCTGGGAGTCAGGATCCTCAGGTTCCTCTGAATCTCAGTTTCCTAAACTGTCAAATAGGATAATAATCCATTTTATTCTTCCTCCCGCACAGGGCCGTTTGTGCGACTCATTCAATGGATTAAAAAAAAAAAAATCAAACAAACAAACAACTTCATGATCTGTAAAGTGCCAGACACAAGTAAATATATGATCTGATATATGATATACTCTTATTGACTGGTCCGGTTACATAATACAATAATTAATGTGTGTGTGGATGGATTCCACGAGAGAATGGAGTCGGAAAGCCAGAGGTCTTGTTTCTGTCTCCACAGTCAGTCTGAAAATTATTTTCCCCATCGCCGAATCCAAGGTGCCGTTTCGGCCTCTGCCGTTTCGGCCTCTGGTAGACCTGGCCTCGGCTCGCCTCACCCCCAGCCCAGAGACAGCCTGACTCCCGTGGCGTGGCTGGGGGCCGCGCACGGGCTCCCAAACGCGTCGGTCCCAGCTTCCCCAGGGGTTGGGCCCCGAGCGGCTTTCCCTTCTGCTTCCTCCGTCATGGATTTTGTTTTTTATATTTCAGATTTTGATCAGTTACAAAAATAGTTTGAGTCCGGAGCTGCAATTCCGACAATATTTGAAGCGGGCCGAGCACGATCGATCCGCGTGACGGTGATGAATTAGAGATAGTAATTCGAATTTATCGATTTTGCGGCCTGAAGGAGCCCTCCCCCCCACCCCAAACCAATTCCACTTTCCATATAATTACTGTTTTAAATGTAATCACGGAAAGGAGGCCCCCAGTCCGTGCTGGGCCGGATCTGCACAGGGACCAGGTTACGGAGGAAGTTCGTGTGAATGGGAAGGCCGGGAGCGGGGTGGTGCTGGAGAGACTCCATAAGTGAGGAGCTGGGGGGTAGAGAGTCTGCCACTAACTGACTCAGTTAGTGAATTTGGCCACAGTTTCTCCATCTGTGAAATGAAGGAGCCGAAATAGTTCCAGCGCTCCCCCTCGAACTTTGACACTGAGCTTTCGGTAGAAAGGGAGTCCTCTCTACATTTCCAAACATGGGGCTTTTATCACTTGCAAATGTGCCAGCCCCGGCATTCAAATCTGTTACCAAATTTTACCATTTCTAAAGCGCTTTCTTACTAATTCTCTTGTTCCTTTTAGGGATTAGAGTTATCAAATAAATTAACCTAAGCACTTCGCAAAACACTTCGCAAACCTAGTTATTATCCCCATTTCATCAAACACACTAAACATACTAAAACCCGGGGGGGGGAAAAAAAGTAATTTGTTCAAGGTCACCCAGGGAGATGGTGTCAGGGGGAAGTGGGAGAATACAAGCTCCTTCTTCCTAAACCTGCCGGGATTAGTGTTGGGATACACTCGGTCCACACTTGACGCCGCCGGTCCTGGGATTCTGCACAACCAGAATTCATCCGCAGGGTGATTTAGGCAAAGAAATGGGCACAGCCAAATCAAAACAACAGCAGCAACCGCTAGAGCCCAGCCTCTTAAACTACAGTATCGATATCGCTACAAATAATCGAGGAAGCTTGGGAGCTTGAATAGCTTGATCTGGCCTCGGGGGAGGTGGGTGCATTAATTCCCTAAAGGATGAGGAATGTTCTTGCTGCTGCTGCTGCTTCTTCTTCTTCTTCTTCTTTTTTTTTTTCCCCTTAGAAAGCCGAAGGCTTACTACTCTTCCCTTCTAGTGCTTCTCCGCTAGTGCGAGGCTCCCAGGCTTACCCAAGGGGGTGTGTGTTGGTGGTGCTGATGCTTATAAGGCAAATATGGAAGAAAATGAAGCTGTTCGTTTAGTTTTGTTTTTTCTTTTTTCTTTTTTTTCCTCCTAGCCATCAGGCTGTGTAGCCGCGAGGACTAGAACAACGGGTCTGCGCCCTCCAGAAATTGGTCCGCCCCTATCTCGACCCTGTCAATCTGCTCTCCCGCTCACCTTCCGGAAGGAGCCTGGGTCACTTCACGCCCAGCACGCAAGGATTGAGGACCAGAAACCCGTGCGGCCCTCGGGGCCAATCTCGGGATTTGGCCTTTTGCCCTTTCGAATCCCCACCTCTTCCTCCAGTGGCGTCGCTGAAGGGCCTAGGGAAGGACAGGGGGAAAGTGCTCGATAGCTCACCTTTAGCAGCCCCAGAAGGCTGTGTGGGTGGTATGTGCCCACCTTAGCCAGCCTTCAGGAAAAAGCCTCAATTCCTCTCTCACCCCTTCCCTTTTCTTTCCTTCCCTTACTCTCCCTCCTTTCTCCTCCTTCTCCTTCCTTTCTCTTTCTTCTCCTTCCTTTCTCTTCCCGTCTCCGTCCCTTCTTTCTCGTTTTCGTCTTTTGTCTGACTCTGGGGTTTTCTGTATGCGGCTCCCCACTTTTTCTTTTTCTGTCCGTTCGTCTATTTTTCTGCCTTTACCTCGGAAGGTTTCTGTCTTTTTCTGTTTGCTTTTCTCGGTCTTTAGTGTCTCTTTATGTCTTGATTCCTATTTCTGTGCGTTCTTTCCTCTATCATTCTTCCTTTCCTGCATCTTCCTGTCTTTGTCTCTTATTATTTCTCTTCCCAGTTTTCCGAGTTTCTGGGCAAGTGGGGCATTGAGGGGAAATGTGGGAGCAGGGCACTGGATCTGGAAGGACTGGCTCAGTGTCAGTTGTTCTCTAAGGCTCGGTCTCAGAGATCCGAGGCCCAAGAGAGGCTCGCCTTCCCAATTTTAAAGGAAAACGGAGCCCGAAATAGGAGCCAGATTGTATCCAGCGTAGAAGATCGAGCGCCTATACTGTGTGTGTGTGTGTGTGTGTGTGTGTGTGTGTGTGTGTGTGTGTGTGTGTGTGTGTGGCGTTGGGAGGGCGAACAAGGAAGCTAGAAAGCTCAAGTCTCAATCACCCCAGAACTCGGATGATATCTGAAGCCTTACCATGGATGCAATTTATTTTCTTGGGGGTCGACTTGGAGGGAGAGAAGGAGTGGTTCACAGTCGAGGCGGAGGCTATGGCATACTCCATCAGGTTTTCTTCTTTTCCCTCCCGCCCTCAACCCCTGTGGCGGCGGCGGCGGTGGAGTGTCTGTTTGTACTTCTGTTCCTGTTCCTGCCCTGGGCTCGGACTGGAAAGGTATCACCCAGTGCAAAGACACCCGCCGGGAGCCCTCCGCCCCAGCGCCTACCCCTAGCTCAAGGAGTCGAGATGGGCTGGCTCTGGTGACGGCGCTTAAATCTCGATTTCCTCAGGTCTCGTAAAGCCGAGAGCGATTTGCATTCTATTAACTGCTTTTCAATAGCGCATTGACCGGAACTAAAGGATGGCGCGCGCCGGGTCTAATTACCAGCCACCCCCGCGCGCCGTACTCCCGCAATCCGGCCCCCCTGACCCCGGGCTCTGGGCCCGCTCCCTCCTGGCCAGCTCCGGACTCTGCTAGTTGAGGATAACAGGGACCGCGAGGCCTGGGGACCCTGAAGAGAGTAGACAGAGGCCAAGATTCGGGAAACCAGGACCCAGGTCCTCGATGTGCAACTAGTTTGATAGAGAAAGAGGCTCCCGCGTGGACCGTGAGAGTGTCAGTCACAAGGGATGTGTAACAGATGTCGCCTGCACATCGCTAATTTTAAACACGTTCTCTAGAACAGGGACTTTATAATGTTTAAGGCTGATTCCGAGATTGAGCAAGGCCCTTCTCCTCCAGGGGCCTCAGTTTCCTCATCCGTAAAATAGGAAATTGGACTAGAGGTTTCAAGTTTCTCACAGCTCTAACATTCTTCGTTCTAAAGCTCCATTCTGACTCAAAGATCCTTTGTTCTATAATCTAAGTTAGTGAGGGCTCCGACATTCTGTGTTGTGAACACGCAGTTCAATTCCGACGTTCTTTGTTCTACGTTCTAAGGTCCATTTCAGCTCTAACGTACTGTAAACTAAGGCCTCCGCCAGCTCTGACATTGTGTTCTAAGCAGCCATCCAGCTTGAACCTTTTGTCCACATTTTCATATCCATTTCAATTTAGAATTCTATGTTCTAAAGTTCCTTTCATTTTGAGTCTCCACTATGGTGTAGACTCGGCAATGTAGGATATATAATAAATGATTTTTTCCCAAAACAGGGAATCCAGTAAATGTTTGTGGGATTTAATACATTTTATGCCAAAAGGTGTGAGATGTAATATATAATGTTACAGTAGCGTGCTAAATAATATGTGATTTCTATTAAAGGACTCAGAATGTGTAACATATTTAAAAATCTATAACATAATGCATAATGCACAGGTTTAACGTAGCCCATAATATATTACACAACTTAATATTCAACCAATTTAATATAAAGCCTATACACTGTGATATGAAATACGTAATGGAGACCAAGAGTGCTATTACAAACTATCTGTATAATTATGATAGATTAATTAACTCCATGAATAATGGCACGAATATTAGTGACTCGAGTTTCTAGTCCTTCGAGGAAGCAACGGGGAAGCTGATTGAAGAAGAGACCTCCTCTCACAGCTCGGGTCAACTTCAGTTTCTCTTTGCCCCTTACATTGCTTGGTGTGGGAGAGGGATATGAGGTGTGCATGTATGTGTGTATATGTGTGAGGTGATGCTGAGGGAGCTCAGAGGTTAGAGAAAGTCTAATCCTCTCCCCCAGCGCAGTCCTGCTGGGTCTCATTTGTTGGGAGTGGGGGGACTAGGCTCTGATCCAAAGGGGCTTCTGGGTCCTTAGGCCCCCGCCCCCCACCCAAGCCTAGAGACACTGCAAGCTGCTAGCAATCATCGATCGGCTGCCGAGCAGAGCTGCGGCTATTGTCCCCAGCTCCCAGCGGGTCCCCTGGCCCAAGGTCCCCGAGAGCGGAGGAGGGAGGGATCCGGACTGCGGAGAACCCCCCCCAAGAGGTGCCCATTAAATGGATATTGCCTGTGAAGAGATTGGGGGGTTGCTAGGGCCAGATGTTGCCTCCAGCTGCTGACCACGGGCAAATCTCTCCTGGGAGCTATGGCGTGGTGTGTGTGTGCGTGCGTGTGTGTGTGTGTGTGTGTGTGTGTGTGAGAGAGAGAGAGAGAGAGAGAGAGAGAGAGAGAGAGAGAGAGAGAGAGAGAGAGAGAGAGAGAGAGAGAGAGAGAGAGAGAGAGAGAGAGAGAGAATCAGCTATCTGAATTTAGATTCAGAGAGACTGAGAAAGAACGGAAGATTAAAGGAAGGTGAACAAAGAGAAGGGATGCTGAAATTCATAGATAGAAAGAAAAAATGGAAAGAAAGGAGACAGATTTAAATGAGAAAGACAGATATTGAGAGAAAAGATAGAGGTGTAGATAGAAAGGGGATGGGGGAGAGGGAGAACGAGGAAGCTCTGCGTGTGTGCGCGCCTGTGTGACCTGGTCAGGGGATGAATCTAGTGTATGTGATCAGTGAGCTCGCCAGGGATACACTCTCCACACGTGGGCCTTGGCGGCGACTCCAGATGCAAGTGGGTGTCCCTAGTGGGTTCATGCCTAGCGCTCCTGTCTTTGTGTGTCGATTCTCTGGGCACTTAGTGGTCTTGTCTCTCTGGCTCCCTCCCGGAACTGTCCTGTCCCCAGCCTCGTTCGTGGGTTCTCCTCTGACCTTTGCCGCTGGCCGCGGGGCTCTGTGGCTAGGCAGCCCCCGGAAGCCCCAGAAGGCGCCGCTCTCGGCGGGCTGGGGGTGGGGATTGATTGCCGGGGCCATTTGTAGAGAAAAGCTGGAGCCAGGGGATCGATGGAGCAGAGTACGAGGGATGGGGATGGAGGAAGAATAGCGGCCGTGAGCCCTTCAGAGCCAGGCCAGGGAGAGTAGAGTGGACAGGCGCTAGGGAGAGGGAAGCCTTCAGGCTATAACGCGGTACCGACAGACCTCTTCCACAAAGATCCCATAACATCCCAGAGCACGATTCTCCAGTGCAGAGGTTCCCAGGGCAGCCAGGCTTACCTCCCTCTGCCTCACGCCCCTACCCCGATACAATTCTCCCAAGCAGCTCGGGCCTAAGAGCTCCGGGGACACCTCTGTGGGGCTCTAGCTGAATCTCTCCTCTCGAAGTGGAAAAGGAGAAGGGAGGAGAGCGGGGGCGGGTGGGTGGTGGACAGATTCAGAGTGGGTGGTGGGAGGAAGGCGTTTTAGAGAAAGGGGAGGGAGACTTTCCCTTCCAGGCGTCCTGTAACCTACTCCACGTTGGGAGCGTGGGGTTTGTGTATGAGGATGGGGAAAAATTCTCTGTCTATTCATCTCATCCCCTTTCCCTCCGCCCGACTCCGGGACACGGAGCGCCTGTTTTGGTCACAGTCCCGGGCTCCCGAATCTATCAGCCACAATACTCGGCCGCCTCCGTTCCCCAGCCCCCTGACTTCCTCCCAATTTCCAGGTCCTGCCCCTCTTGCCCACCTGTGAGTCTCAGCATCTCCTGCTGCCCAGTCTTCTATCCTAGCGCCCTGACTGTGCCTTAGGGTTCCCCTAACCCGACTCAGCCTTCCCTCCTGTCCCCAACTCTGGCCAAATCCTCTCCCTGTGCGCTCCCCCTCTTCGGCCCAGCGTTGGCGAGGAGTTTAGCTCTTGCCCAAACCTTGTCCCGTCCTCTCCTTTCCCCAACCAGGGTCGGACCCTTATTTCTGGGACTCTCCGGTTCCCTTTTCGCCCCGCCCTGCACCCGCCCCGGCCCCCTACCTGCGAGTCTGAGGGCCGACATCCTCTGGAACTCGGGCTCCTGCAGCCACTTCCACATCCTGCGGAAGGTCTCGCGGCCGGACTTGAGCTTACTCCAGGGCTTGGGGTTGCGCAGCAGGTCGGAGAGGGTGCCCTGCGAGCGGCACAGGATGCGCTGGGCGAAAATGGCCTGGGGAATGCTGTAGCGCTTCAGCTCGGCTGTGATTCTCTGCGCCACCTCTTTGGTGTTGATCTCTTCCACCTGGCCGGAGCTGCCCGCCTGCGAACCCGACGCGGCCGCCGCCGCCTGCCGCTCGCGCTCGGCCAACAGTCCCCCTCCGCCGCCGGCGCTGCCACCCGGACCCGCGTGGTGCCCGTGCGCTCCCAGCCCGTTGAGAGGCGCCATCAGACCCGCTCCGGGTGCCCCGAGGCCGCGGCCCAGCGGATCCTCAGCCCGGGCCAGCATGGCCGCGTGCGGCTCGAAGGCGGCCGCGGACAACATCTTTTCCCCGGCCAGGTGCGGCCCGGTGCCGTAGGTGGCCAGCGGGGGCGGCGGCGGCGGCGGCGGCGGCGGCGGCGGCTGCTGTCCGCCGTGCAGGGGACCCAGCCCGTTGGCTAGGGGGCTCAGCGGTTGCCCCATAGC
Organism: Sminthopsis crassicaudata; assembly: GCF_048593235.1. NCBI lineage: Eukaryota > Metazoa > Chordata > Mammalia > Dasyuromorphia > Dasyuridae > Sminthopsis > Sminthopsis crassicaudata. The sequence goes on along the minus strand of NC_133617.1, from coordinate 53,088,667 downwards.
CGGCACGTCCTTGGCATAATGGCCGTAGAGATTGCCCACGGAGGCCAGCCCCCGGTCGTCGCGCATGAGGGTGAAACTGCCGCTGACGTTTGCGGGCAGACGCTGGTGGGGGTGGGCTCCGTGGGGCGGGGGACCCGCTGGGTGGTGCGGGTGCGGGTGGTGGTGTGGGTGCGGGGGTGGGTGCGGGTGGAACTTGTCGGAGACAGCCGAGATGGGCGGCAGATGCTGGAGCGGCGTGAGGGTAGTGTAAGAGCCGCTGAGGCTGAGGGCCGGGCCGGGTGAGTCGCAGGCCAGGCTCATGGCTGGGTGCAGCGGGGCGGCCAGCTCGGCCCGGTAGTCAGCAGCGCCGCTCTCCAGCAGCGAGGCCACGCCGGATACCATAGCCGGCCGGGCCGGTCCCCCCACCAGGCCTCGATGTGGGCCGGGCCGCGCGTGGGCTGGACTCAGCAGCTCCCCGGCCGCCTGCGGATGCGCCAGCCCGCCCAGGTTGTCCAAGCTCAGCTCCATGGCGGCCGGCCGGCCTCCCGCCGGCCCGCCGGCCCCCCGCCGCCGCCGCCTCTGGCCGCCCTCCGAAGGCGCGCCCGCCGCTACTCCATGGGGCCGGCTGGGCGCACTGGCAGGCGGCGGCGACGGCAGAGCGCGGCCCGCGGGGCCCCCGGGCACGGCCCCCGGCCCCTGGCCACGATGCTCCGGCCTCCTGGCCCCCCCCGGCCCCGGTCCGAGCCTCACAGCGCCGCTGGCTGCCCGCCCGCTCGCCTCCCCGGGGCTCAGGGATGCAGCTGCGAGCGAGCCCGCTCCGCCCCGGCCAGCGCCGAAAACGATGTGGCAGCCGACCGCCCGCCAGCCTTAGCCTCGCAGCCAGCGCCGCCTGACGTCAGCAGCTCCCAGCTCATCAGGGCCCTCGCCTGCCTCTCTCTCTCTCTCTCTCTCTCTCTCTCTCTCTCTCTCTCTCTCTCTCTCTCTCTCTCTCTCTCTCTCTCTCTCTCTCTCTCTCTCTCTCTCTCTCTCTCTCTCTCTCTCTCTCGTTTTGCTTGCTTCTCTGTTTCTATCAAGTCTCATATATTTCTCTCCTTTCTCTTCATCTCTACTCTGTCACCCCCACCCATCCCCATTCTCTATGTATTTCTTTCTTATCCACACTCCTAGAACATCGAGCAAAACTACAACAGGGAGAATTGCGGGCAAATCGACCTTCTAGGATTTGTGGGCTCCCATTCCCCCCCACCCAAAATGGACACGGAGCTCTGTGTGACCCCCACTCGAGAGAGAAATCAGAGCTATCTGTAGGAATCCAGAGTCCCAGATCCCAACCGTTCAGTGAGGGGCGTTCATGTGTGCATATGCGTTTGAAAGGTGGGCTTGGGGGAGACAGATAGAGACAGAGTGTGCTCTGAGATTCAGAAACAAAGAGGATTAGAATGGATTTCGCTCTTTCGTCTGGAGAGGCACCGATCTCCCTGGACACCTTTTCCCATAGACACAACCTGTTTTCGCTAAGTGTTACACAGTGATCTTTGATATTTGTGCCCGAGCTGCTTCTGCTAACCTCTACACACACACACACACACACACACACACACACACACACACACACACACACACACACACACACACACACTTTTGAATCCTGGGAAAGAAGGCTACAAGGGCCCTCTGCGCATCTTGGAGGGGAAAAACCCCTGGATGTGTGTGTGTGTGTGTGTGTGTGTGTGTGTGTGTGTGTGTGTGTGTGTGTGTGTGTGTGTTGGCATCTGTATCCGTGCTGCTTCACGGATTGGTAAATGAAAGAGTTTGGAGGTCGAGGGTCTGGTTGAGGTGCTGCAGCTTAACAACATCTGGAACACCCAAGGCTTGGGAAAACTTAGCTCTGCCACTGGGATGTTTCCTGTATGTAGTCTCTCCCCTCACTCCAGCCAAAACTCTCCCATGTTTGAGTCTGCACTCACATATGTGGATGTGCATTTGTGAATATTTGTGTTTCTATATACATGTGTATATATGATTTGGGGTGAAAATGGCTAGATGGATTATAGGTCATTGTATATTGTATTTATATATAGGGACATAGGTAGACTTTTGAAGAGACCCCTTTTAAGCTCTTTAACCCTCCCAGCTATCCATAGGTTCATTTCCATATTCTGAAGTGGATTACAAAAGACACAGAATCACACCTATTCCTAAAGACTTATGAAGGAATGCACCTACTTCTAATGTTCATCTAACTGGTAAAAAGGAAGCTTCTTAAAATTGTTCTGGGAGCTACTGGGCCAGGAAAGGATGCTTGTTTGAGAGTGCTGATCTTGGTTCTTGTTTCTGACAGAGCACTAAGAAGGTAAAATTAAGCAAGGTATTCCATAGGTCTCTGTCTTCTCTTTGATGAAATGAGGGGATGACCCCAATGTTGTGTAAGTCCCGTTTGTGCTAGCCTTTGATGGTTTTAAGGATAAGCTTCCTCCACTCCCCTGTGCTAGGATAGATCTCAATAACTCTAGGCTTCAATGCAAACTACAGAGAACTTGGATTTGAGCCATCTTCTGCATCCACTACTTACCAAGATGCCTGGCCAAATAAAGCTCTGAATGTGTGTGTGTGTGTGTGTGTGTGTGTGTGTGTGTGAAGGGGGGGGACTATTATATAAATAATTTACTCCCCATTCTCTTGAACAATCAAGCTAATTGATGTAAAAATGAATCATTGACCCAAGTATCAACTTCTTAATTTCCTCACTTTACAAGAATTTGGAACCCATCCCCAGGCTGTGTTTACTGGCCAAATACAGTGTTCACTCTAGGGATTCCCGCTCATCTCATGGGTAGAAAGACAGATGGATAAAAAGAAAAGACTAATATCATGAATATAGATGGACAGATAGCTGGACAGGTAGGTAACGTGATCTGAAGGCCAGAGGATAAAAAAGCAGTTGAAGAAATCCTTTGCCTTCTTTCCCAAATACTCTTAAAATGATATGTTCAGGGAGACAGTTTCACGTAAGGCTTCCTCTTTTTCTTGGACTATTCCCTTCTACCTGGAGAAGAGCAACAGGGGGGCTGGACGGACTGTGGCTGGAGCTTTTTGAATTTTAAGTGGAAATCTGGAGGCCTGCAGAGGTGATCCCAAAAGATGGAAAGGTTGGAGGGAAAGGTGGGATTGAATTTTGCAAGGAGCTGGCAGCTAAAGTGCTTGCTGCCAGATCCCTTTTTATCAAGAAATTCTCCTCCCAATTTCCAGCTCTGCCCACAATGCAGAAGCCCAATGGACTAGTCTTACCAGCAAAAATAACAGCTTATGGATGTATGGAGAGGAGCTTAATGGAAAGGGAAAGTTCTATGAGGAAGGAACAGATTCCCTAAGCATCTGCTGTGGGGACGTGAACATGGGGAGGAGTGGTACTTAGACCTCTAAGCTGGAAGAGATCCTTGGAACATAAAATGTCAGAAGTAGAAGATACCTTGGAATATGCCTGAGCATAAAGCATAAGGCATAAGGAGCTGAGACAGTCCTTAATGATCATTTTAGTCTTGTCATTTTACAAGTTTTAGACAGAAGTTCCCTGATAAACAAAGGTCATAATATTTTTCAGAGGCAGACCTCAGGATCAGAAACTTAGGTCTCTTGACTCCCACTTCAGAGTTGTTTCCACTGCACTACTCTATCTTGAAATGTGGGATTTTTGTGCAAAATGCTTTCTCGAAACTGCACAAGGAAATGGGTGTTTGAGGGACAGATATTAGCACAGCCATCTGTGTTCCACCATGTTCAGAGTAACTATGCTCCAAGCTGGGGAAGATACAAAGTTCAGATGAGGGTTCCAGAGCTCATAGTTGTGGGGTGGGGAATAAGCCATCTACTACAAAGGCACTCATTAGAGACAAGATTACATAATGTTCTCAATGCCCCTCCTTAGTCTTTCTAGCTCTTTGTCTCATACTACCTTCTGATCTTTTCTGGTATCATGGAATCACGGCATTTAAAAGAATCTTAATCCTAGCACACCTAGTCTTATGAGGTAGGCAGATTGAAAACTATTATCCCCATTTTACAGGTAAGAAAACTTGACCTCAGAGAAGGGATGTGACCCACTATGAGTGTTAAGCATCTAGCTAGTAGGTGAATAACAACCCCCCCCATGGAGGGTCTTCAGGTTATGTTTAGAACCACTCTATGCATCGTGTCTATTTCAGAATCCCAGGTCATTCAGATCCCTTGGACACTGCACAGACCTCTTTGAAACCCCTTTCTCATTTCTGCCTCTTTCTTTCCCAATCTGTAACTTCTTTTGAGAACACAGTTTAGGTGCTATCTCCCCCTGAAGACCACCACTCATCCCCTCCGGCACTTACTGCTTTCTCCCTTCCAAAATGACTCACGTTAAAAAGCAGCAAAATGGAATAGAAGATTGGAATGGTAGAATGAAAAGGGCTCAAGATTTAGAGTTAGTGGCCTTGGATTCAAATCCTGACTCTCCATTTTACTGTCTGTGAGACTGCCATTATTCCTCTTTAGGTCATTTCTTCAAGGAGTTAGATTTCATGACCATATACCATTTCATACCAAGGTATGGTCCCTTCTACCTCGGAATCTACTAGGGGATGGACTTTGTATTTACTTATCTGCCCATATGTTCAATTCATTCCCCTCCCCCTCCCAATAATAAACTCTTTGAGGACAAACAGGAATTATTTTCAGATCTTTTGGTCTCCCGTGCATACTGCCTTGCACACAGCAGTTAAGTGACCAGTGTTTGAGCTGAATGCGATTCCCACTTTGAGATTCTCAAGTTTTGAGCTGCTTGAATCTCTGAGGCGTCCTAAGGTTGGAAAGCTCAGTCCCTGCTGACACCTCAACCTTTTCATTATTAGATAACGGCCCTCAGGGAACTCTGGCCCCCTCAGAGATGAAATCTGCCTTCTTGGTATCCTCTCGAGCACCTTACCCCCCGCCCCCCGCCCCAGGCCCTGGGAGCGTCCTTCTAGAGAGAATGCTAAAGTTACTGGGAAGCTTGTGATGGGGCCGAGGGAAGGGGCCTTTACCTCCTCTCCCCTCCCCTGCCAGGAGCCGGGCGAGCAGCCTGTTGTAATTAGTAAAATATAATGGAGAAGAGGGAGCGAGCGTGCCGGCTCTGCTACACCCAGCGCCCCCGTAGATCGATGCCACATCATTAGGCAAATTGCGGAACCCGAGTGGGGGAGGAAGCATGGGGGCTTCTCCGACTGAGACCAAAGGGGACAAGATCCCCCCCTTCACAGTGGCCTCGGCCCCCTACTCTGGGTTCAGAAATCTTGCAATCCCGCTTCAGTCAGAGCCCGGAACCCATCGGACGCTCTCCAGTTTCCGGAGGTCCAAACTCTTCCCCCGTCACCCTCGAAGCTGAGCCCCATTCAACCAGTCTTAGAGACAAGAGCGATTTCGAATCTCGGGCTCCCGGCAGATCCTGAGAGATCTGGGCCAGGCGGGAACCATCTCTGGGCCGGGGCCCAGGTCGCTTCCCCGAGTGTCCATTCATTCGAAGGCTGGGTAGAGTTTAGCGTCTTCCGATAAAGAAAAATTGGGCCGAACCCTAACACTTCCTGCTGGATGTAAAAAGGCAGCTTCTAGAGACCCCCCCATAGAATGTCCCCAAACGGTGGGTGTCCCTCCAGTCCCAAGTCATAAATTTCCTAACTCCAGAGAGCTTGATTCACCCCCCCCCCCTTTCTGATCAATATTATTTCTTTCTCTTCTCTAGGGCAAAGGCTGCAGTCTCCTGCGGGTAGCAGAGCTGTCCTTTTCCTCTGTTATTTTGGGAGAGGAGATTGGGTCTCCCAAAGTTTCTGATTTAAAGACCTGCGGCGCCCCCCCCCCCCACCTCTTTCTCCCACACTCTCCCTTCTTCCGACCCGGAGATCCGGGGCCGGCCTCAGATCCCGGCTCCCTCGCTCCGCCGCCAAGCTTGGTTTATTGGATTGCTCTCATGTAAATGGAATTAAGCGACCACCCCGTCCCCCTCCCCCCGCCGACTTTAATTACACTTGGATTTTAATAAATAATGGCAATTTAAAAAACACAGCAGACCCAGCCTCGCCGCGGTTCCAAACGAAACCGGATCCTTCCCGTTTCTCCAAAGCAAAAAAACATACGAAAACGAAAGAATAGGGAATTTAACCAGCCGAGCTCAAGCATTTGGGAAGGGAGGGGGGGAAAAGCCGGCTCGGGGCTCTTTCCCTTCCTTATTGTAAATTTAAAAAAAAAAATGTACTCCAAGACATATATGAACACAATACAAACATGAACGATAAAGACTTTATTTAGATAATTTTGTTTATAGACTTTTCGACGTTCCTATGTCCGGAGACGCTGGCGTTTATTTTGGATATTTGGGTATTCTAATGTTCTGAAATCCAGACATTCTGGTGGCCGAAAGTTCGAACTTTCCGAGACCCGGATGTTCCGAGGGTCGGAAGTTCGGAATTTCGAAGGTCCTGGAGGTCGGTGGAAAGTTCGGAAGTTCAAGCGTTCGGACCTGCAGCAGAACAGGCTCTCTGGTGTCAGAACCCTCTCTACGGCTTCTGCGTTGGGATGCTCGACGTCCAGGCCTCTGGGGTCCGGCCGGCCAACTTTCCAAATGTGGGGGAGAGTGGGTGGCGAGCCCCGGCCAAACGAGCCGGGGGCCGCCACAATTAGTCCGAATGCAGTTGTTCATTTTCTTTGCTGTTTCTCTGTTCGACAGCTGCACCCTATTGATTCCCCTCTTCCTCTCGGGCTTTTTTCCCACCCCCTTAGCTTCCCCTCTCTCTATTTAATCCTCATCTCTCTCTATTCTTCGAAGCCGAGCCGTCATCTCGGCAAACAACTGGGTTGTTTGCGCGAGCCGGGTGAGGCTGGGCGGAGGGAGGGAGGCTTCCTGGGTCCGGCTCCCCCGTAGGCGGGCTCGGGGACACCGACAGAAAGGGGAGAATAGGTGGGTTAAGCGTATGTGAGGGCGTCAGGTGGGGAGAAACCCTGGGATGGGGGGACGGGGGTCTGGGTGGAGGTGCGGGCCGATTCTCTCTAAGGAATCGGCGGCGGTGGCCAGGGTCACGGAAGGACCTGGAACTTTGCTACTTGAGTGAGAAGCTTTGTGTGGGCCCGTTTCCCCGCTCCCCGTGCTCCTGGATTCCCCGCCAGCCCCCAGTCGGGTCGGAGAAGGAATAGGGAGAAGGGGTCAGGAATCGGTAAGGGGCCTTACGGCCTCCTGGCTGCAATTTCCGATACATGAGTATCTTTTTCTCTATCTCCCGCCCTCACCCACCCCCAAAACACAGTCCCCACATAGCCACGGCCCTTAGCCGAGCCCGGCTCGGAGGCCTGCTTTCAGCCGCAGTTCCTCGTCCGAGTTCTTCTAGACATTGACAAAACCAACTCTGCAGTGCATCTTGACTATCGATTTTCCGGGCCCGAAGGGGGCCTACCACCGGGCTCAGAGGGGACAGTCACCTTTAAGGAGGGACTTGGGCGATCAATGGCCCAGGCGGGGGCGGAGGGGAACTGATAAACCCGGGCTGGGTTGCCGCCATGCCTCTCCCAACTCCAGTGTCGCCTAACCCAGCTGCTTCTCACTCGGGGGCCCTTCTGAAGCGTCTGCTTCTCTTCCTCACCTCCCCACCCCCACTTCCCAGCCTCCAGGCTTGGGAGGGCGAGGGTCCGGGCAGAGCTGGGACCTGGGGCTCTGGCCTCCGAATTAGCAGCCACAGCCGCTGCCGCCTTTCCCAGCTGCCGGACTGCTCCCCCCCGGGTGCCCTCCTGCTTTATTTACCCGGAGTGGAAAACGGCCTTTACGGGCTCGCCTTCATCTCACTCTGTTCTGTACCATATCTGTTCACAACTCCTTCCCAAAGCACAGCACATCGGGACGAAATGGAGCCTGTAGCGGAGAAGGCTTGGCGGGAGAGGAGGAGGAGGCGATCGCAAGTTTCTTCCTAATCCTTTCCCCCTCCGCTCAGCCAGGGCCGGAGGCGGGCGCAGGGAGCAGGAGTAGCCGGTTCCTTTTCCTCCGCAGAGCCTAAAAGGGGCCGGGGACTTTAAGGTGTCCCGCTCTTCGAGGGCCCCAAGAAAGCTTGGCTAGGCGAGTGCTAAGAAAGGCCGGGAGGTCTTCCTGCCATTCTCCCTCACCCGGCTCTTCAGCGGGACCCTTCCCTTGCTGCTCCGGGTACTCCTGGGACCCTACGTGGTAGAAGAGGTCGGAAGAAATTGTCGCCACCCGCCTAGGGGTGGGACTCCAAGCAGAAACAATCGCAGAATCTCGGAATCACACAGTCTTAGATTCTTGGAGCCCCAGGACTTTTAGATCCTAGAATTTTAGAAATATAATGTTAGAATGATAGATCTCAGAACATAGACTGAAATGATGGAGCTGGAAGGAACCTTAAGCATCCTTTTGAGTCCCATCTCCTTTATGAGACACATGAAGAAAATGAGTGGAAGGGGCTTGTCCAAAGCTACAGATAAAAAAACATGGTAAATTAACAAGACCAGGCAGACTAAAAGGCAAACCATTTGTTCCCCTGCTTAAGGAATAGGTGGAACTCTGGCAGAATGGGCCTGCTCCATTCAGGAAGTCACTAGTGAGAAAATAAATATGAAGCCCCCAAAAGAGGCAAAGTGGACCACGATAGAGAAAGCATACCTAGAGAACCCCACTTCATCGTTTAAGGGGGGTCTTTTTCTTCCAATATGGCCCTGGGGAGTGTAGTAAAGGCGAGAAGCTGAGATTGGATGTAGATTGAGATTGGGGGGGTTCTGAGGCGTTCCAGAATCATTATCCTCCCACTTTGATCTCTGCAGTCCTCCAAAGTTAATTGCCTCTGATCAATCCACTCTCTATTCCCCTCTATCCAACCCCCAATCTTTTCTAACTTTTTCAGAGAACCTGAACACAGGGCCCTTGGAGAGCTTGTATAAGCTCCTTGTTTGCAAATGAGGAAACTGAGGCTGAGCACATAGAAGGGATCAGCACAGTTCTCTCTCGCTTCAACCTCTCTCTGAAGGAGAAAAGGCAGAGGAGGAGAGAAGAGAAAATTAGCAGAAGGCCTGGGTTCCAGTACTGGTTTTTCCACTTGGCAAGCTTATCTCCTCTCCATGACTTCATTTTCTCCTGCTTTTGAGCAGTTTTCTTCTCCTCCAGCCTAGAGGAGGAGCAGGAGCCAAGGTGGTAGTTGTGTGTGGGGAGAATATCTGTGGGAGAAAACTTGATTTTGGTAACCGGGGGTTGGGGAGGGAGATTGTGGATTGTTCCTAGTTATCCCTCCCCATTGTTGGTCTGCTGACCTTGGGAAGGAGCTTAGGGTCAGAAAACCAGGACCTTGTTAATCATTAATGAACATAGGCCGGAAGAAGTAGAATGGTTGTGTGTGTGTGTGTGTGTGTGTGTGTGTGTGTGTGTGTGTGTGTGTTTGGGAGGGGATTTGCTGGGAAAAGTATTTGGGCTTTGCCATTATAGGGTGGGGCTTACCCCTGTAAGCCTAGAAGCAGACCATTTGCAAGAACTGGTCCTCCACATGCCATCCTCCCCCCTTTCACTCATCTCTCTCCAAACTGTGCCCTTTCACCTTTCAGGTTTTCTAAATGCATTCTAAGGCTCACAGCTCTTCTTAGGTCAACCCCTCCTTTGGCCTCACTCTCCTGAAGGAGCTATATTGGCTTTTACCTTCCAGGTATAGCCCACTCCAGAGAAAACAGGGCAGATCAAAGAGAGCTGGTCAATTCCTTTTTCAAACTAATTCCACCACCCCTTTTACATAGCTAGCAATCCTACTTCAACTAAGTAGGATTTCACTTAGGTATATGTTTCAGAAGTATATCTAGGGAGATAATAAGGTCTCTGAATTACATGAGCCCTCACTTCTCATTAGAGAGGAAGACAGCGGGTTGTAGTATAAAAAACATTAGATTTAGATTTTGGAAATCAGGGTTCTGATCTCAGATCTAACACTGACTGGCTGTCACTTTTTACCTCTGTGACTCGGTTTCCTGTCTGTAAAATGAGGGGGTTAGACTAGATAATCTCTTCAGATTCCATCTTGAATTCTCAAGGGACAGATTAGGAGGAGCCTAAAGAGAAAGGTCATGAAAGCCAAGGGCTAAGGCCCAGCTGGAGGATGGGATTGAATTGAGATACTAGATTTGAGAATCATCTGGTCCGCTACTTGCCATAGGATTTGACTGTGATCCTACCCCTGCAGGGCCTTACTCTTGGCTGAGATGATTTAATAGATCTTCAGAAGACTAACATTCTAAGAGTCTTCCATTCTATATCTATTACTAACAGTTATAAGAATTTAAAGGTTGCTAAGGGGAAATAGATATCATTTCCCTGAAATTCTACTGGAAGTTAACTTACTGGCTTTCTTTTTCTTTCCCCCTTTTCCTTTCCCTGCTTCTCTACCTTTTTCCCTTCTTTACTCTTTCTTTTCCTATCTTCTTTTTTTTCTGAATTGAGATGGAAGGACTGAGGGAAGAAAGAGGATTTGTGAACATAACTGGCAATATTTGCTAACTCAATGAAAGAAAAAGGGACAAGATTGGGGGAGACACTTCCTCCCGAGCTTATTCTAATGTGAGTGGTGCCTTTCTTGTCCAAAATCATCCTCCATCTGCCTCAATTTCTTCATCTATAAAATTAGGGGGTTTGTTCTAGGTGGTCTTTAAGGTCTCTCCCAGCTCTAAATTTATAAAATCCCATAGTCTCCGCCACCCTAGCTTGAGTTGAACACACCGACCCCAACCTAATTGCAGGAAAGAATGATGATAGAAAATAGAACATTAAAGAATGACAGAAATAATGTCAAGGCCACTGGGCAGCTAGCAGGCCTGAGAAGCATCCCATGTTTGTCTAATTCTTATCTGAGTATATGACAGAAATGACATCAGAAGTAATTATTACTGAAGAAGAGATCCTGAAAAGACAAAAGGAAAGAGAGAAGATGAGAACTATTAGAATGTCAGAATTAGAAGTGTCCTTAGAACAAAGACTGTCAGAACTGAAAGGAACTTCAGAACATAGATTACCAGAACTAATATAGACTTCAGAACATAGAATGTCAGAACTGAATTGACCTTACAACATAGAATCTCAATGCTTAAAGGGTCCTTCAAATATAGAATCCAGAGTTAAAAGTAGTCCTTAGGACACAAATTTTTGAACTGGGAGGAGCCTTACAACAAAGAATGTCAGAGCTGAGACAGATGCTAAACAAAGAACATATGGTAGAGTTAGAAGAGACCTTATAACATAGGGTGTTATAAGATAGGGAGGATGTTGGATCCAGTTCCTTCATTTAAGTCCTGGATAAGTGTCCTCTGTACTCAATTAGGTAAAATGTGGCTTAGTGGGACAATGGTGGGGCAGAACAGGGTTGCCAAGAAGATGTATTTGCCACGATTCTATGGTCTGTGGGCAAATGAGAAATCCAAGATACTCTGCACAAATGGAATTCCCATGAGAGTATTTACATATCTTTGTTTTCTCATCCTGTCAATTGGGTTAGTCTGCTCTTCTGCCCAAGAGAGGTAAGCCACGGGGTCAATAAAAAGATGTTTCCAAGAGCTTTCACAACTAGATGAAAGGGTTTAGGATTCTTTTTTCTACCATCTAGGCGTAGGAGCCTCTTTATCCTCCCTTTAGCCTAGCCTCTACAAAGTCTCTGGCCCCGAAAAAAGGAAATGGAGATCTAGGAAGGAATCTGGGTGGTATAATTGAAGGAATATTTAGTCAGGACACCTAGGATCAGATCCTGGCTTGGCTATTTACTGTTGGTGTAACCTCAGCCATGCTTTCTTTCTCGGAGAATTAGTTTCCTGAGCTATGAAAATGATAAGGCGGAAATGATGAGCTCTAAGAATTCATCTAGTCTTAAATTATATCAATATGAGGAAGGCGGGTGGGAAAAGGTCAGGTAGGTGATATGTTATAGGGGACAGTCTTTTGGGGGTTTTTTGGAAGGGAAAAGGGCTGAGTCTATAAGATTTGTTTCCTGGCGTTTTCTTTTCTGATAAGAAGAAATGGGGCATATAGCAAGAGGTAAATAAAATTTTGTTGCCTCATTGACTGAAAGAGAAGCAGAAAGAGACTGATAGAGGCAGTTTGAAGGAGACAAAGAGAAGAACTAAAAGAGATTCAGGGATATTCTAGCTCTGCTGGTTACTCTCAGTGAGAGCCAGGTTAATGAATGGATGGACAAAAAAGCATTAAGTGCTTGCTTTTTGCCAGGTGCTAGGCCTGGGAATACAAACACAAAAAGCAAGATCATCTCTGACCTCAAGTAGCTTATATTTCTAACGGGGGAGAAAACACATATATTTTACTATCTCTAGTCATAGGAAGTAGCCTTCCTCAGAGGCTCAATTTCTTCATCTGAAAAATGAGGGTGATGAACTAAATTATTTCTAAGATTACTTTGAGTTTTGAATCCTTTGATTAGAAACAAAGAAAGAAGCAGAGAAGGATAGAAGTAAAGAAAGACAGAGAGCAAGAGAGTGACAGACAAGAGACCGAAAGAAATGGAGGGGTAGGGAGAGAAATAGATTGAGACAGAGAAAGACAAAAGAGCTGGAGAAAGCCAACGATGAAAGACAGTGGGAAGACAGAATGGGGAGAGAACAGGAAGCCCTCAAACTCAAGAGAACAGGAAGTCCCCATATCCCTGGACTGAGTAAGTGAGAGCCTGAGTCACAGCTCCAAGGATTGATTGGAAATTGATTCTGCTAGGAGGGGAGTCAGGAGCAAGAGAGGGTTGGTTGTCAGGGAGAGGGGGTGGGGAGGGATTGTTACTGAGGAAGTTGAGGGAGAGCCTGAGTAAGGAGGAACCAAACTGTCCAGAAAACAGGTTCAGGAGGAATGACTTGGTGGTGAGTGGTATTTTTTTTTTTTTTTTGAGGGGTGGGGGTAGAGGGAAGGAAGGCACTCTGATTGGATGATGATGCACAATTTCTTTTCATGGATGCTCTAAGTATGTATTTGTGTTCTTAAGGAGGACTAATAGCAGTTTAAGTTGTTGATTCTTGTACTTGTCCTTCCTCATGCACAAGACATACACATCCACTTCCCAATCTTCCATCCTTTACTCTTATATAACCTTTCATTTCACAGGCTGCCATCTTTGAACCCAACCTCTTCTTTTGTCTCCTCAGTGGCTGCACTGGGTGGATCTGTGTATAGGAAGGAAAAAGATTCTTGAATCCCAATCTCTGAGCTATATAGGATGGCCAGTTCTAATGAATTTATAGCAATCATAATTTGGGAAATATTAACATTTATAATCATCATAAATTGAAATCAGAACCTTTGGGATTTCAGATCTTTAATTTTGGAACTTTTTGAATTTGGAACCATTAAAATCTCTAGCTTTTAAAATATTTTTTTGAGGGGGAGACTTGTTCATCAGAAAATCCTTAGACTGAGCTCTGACTCTAATTCCAGACTGAACTTTGACTCCATCCTCTTACTGAGACCTGACTCTGGGTATCTTACAATATTACAGTGTGTTGTGGAAAGACTCAAGAAATCCAAAGGAGAGGAAATTTGGGGAAAGAAGGCAAAAGTATAGGTCAGAGAGGAAGTGACACCTCTGACAAGGCACTTCTGAGCGTCAGTTAACAAAGGGAGCAACCACTTGGAATTCCAAATCAGTTCATTATTTGGGCATGGAAGTGGACTTCCTTTTCAAGAAAGTTGCCCTTCAGAAGTCTGCAATATTGAGGGGAACACAGGGGGACTCTCCTGTCAATCCTCACACCCCTACTTTACAAACATACAAACATAAGTCTTTAGTCACAAGAGACTGGATGGTTCATGTACTGCCAGTATCTGTTGCTGGAGATCTAGTTAAGAATCTATGTCTTCTTAAGGGAGAGAGTGGGTAGGAGATTCATCTTACTTTTAACAGTTTTTCCTCTCTTCTAGGTCTATGAGGCTGATCATGACTTGGAGTCTTTATAATGATTCTATTTGGTTCTTTTTTAAGTCATACTCTTGGTACTGGAAATTTTCTGGGGTCTTGGATCCAGATGGCTCCTAGTATAGTCCTAATAAGCTTGTCAGACTCTGGGGAGATGGGATTCCATAGCAGCCCATTTTATCCTACTGTATATTTGGAGAAGGATCCGAGAGTGAAGGAAACCAATTTTTCCACTGGGCCGGGGCCAGCCTGCCCTGGGTGAAATTTTCCTGGTTGGATTTCATTCAGGATTCGGGAACACCACACTTTCTGGCCACAGCATTTTCTGCTCAGCCCACAGATCAATGCATGCGTGTAAAGCATGTTTGTAAATGATTATTTATGATTATTATCCACTCCTCAGACCTGTCTCCAAGTTTAGAACCAGAAACAGGATTGTATGCATGCCAGGGATATACCCCATTCCTGCTATGTATATTTGTGCAGCTGTTTTTGTAAGCATAAATCTTTACATAAATGTTTGTGTGGGCTCTCCTGAGTGTGCATGTTTGCAGATTATTTCAAAGAACCTTCCCATCTCTGATATTCTATGTTTTAAGGATCCTTCCAGCTCTCACATTCCCTTCTCTAAGGATTCTCCAAGCTCTGATATCCTCCCAACTTTGATATTCGGGTTCCAAGAGCCCTCCCAGCTCAGACATTTTATGTTCCAAAGATTTTCTCATCTCAGAAATTCTATGTTCTTATATTCGATGGAACTCCTTGTTCTGGCACATTCTATGTTTTATTGTTTCTTTTATCACTCATATTATAAAGAGACAAGGAGCCAAAATGCATGGTTCTGATCTTGGAGACAGGAAGACTCAAATCCAATTTCACATATTTAGTGGTTGCATAATCCTGGACAAGTAACTTAATTTCTCTCAAATTAAGTCGAGAAGTACTTATTAATCAACTACAATATTCCAGGCTCTGGGTTAAATACAAAGGATACCAAAAAATAGCCCTTTTGCCCTCAAGAAGCTTACAGTCTACTGAATGAAATAGTATACAAACAACTATATCCAAACAAGTGGTATACAGGGTAATTTGAAGATAACTTCAGGGGGACGGCACTAGCATTAACATGGGTCCTAGGGAAAGTTTCTTGCAGAAGGTGGGATTGTAGTTGAGATTTGAATGAAGTCAGGAAACTGAAGGGGCCAGGAGGTAGAGATGAAGAGGAAGAAAATTCCAGGCATGTGAACAGGAATAAAAGTACCCAGTGTTGGGAGATGGAGCATTTTGTTTGAGGAACAGCGAGGAGACCAATGTCACTAAAATAAACATAATAATGGCACCTGCCTAATAGGGTTGGTGTGAAGTTCAAATGAAATAAAGCATATAAAGTGATCTTTAAACCCTAAAATGCTAAAAACAAGCCCAAGTATCCCCATCATCTTCTTGTTCATCATTACCATCATCATCAATACCACCATTATCATCATTATCTAAAATCCCTTTCAGTTCTACCATTCTGTGCTTTCAGATTTCTTTCAACTCCTGAATGTTATATTCTAGATTCCAAAGATTCTCTCAATTCTGTTTTGTGTTCAATGGTCTAAGACCATTTCAAGTTCTATCATTCTACATTCTAAGGCCCCTTCCAGTCGACATTCCATGATATAAATCATAGACTATCTTTGCATTATTAGAACTGCAACTGATTATTTCAGAGCCTTTAAATGTATATTGTGTAGGATGGTTTAATGAAAAGGACACTAGCCTGGGAATCAGGAGATCTAGGCCCTAGTCTTTACTCTGAATCTCCTATCCTCACCTCAGTTTCCCCATCTATACAATTAAAGAGTTGTTGGAATATATCTTAGTCCTTTTCCAGTTTGAAAATTCGCCAATTCCCTGGTCGACCACAGGCAATAAAGGACTAAACCTCCCATGCTGCCTTGCTCCCCTCCAGGCCCCCATCCCAGGCCCCTTCAAACACTTGGGCGTTTTTCATCCCGATCACTCCTATCGATGCGGGGGAAGAAGCAAAATTAAAAATAACTTTAAAACGTATCGATGCCTAGAGCCGCCAGCAGCACCATGCCTTCATCCCTGCCAGGATTAATAAAATCGTTCGGGGCTCCAGCAAGAAGTGTGAGCATAAAGGCTTCTTGTGTGGTGGGAGGGGAGGGGGTGCAGAGCTGCCGCCACCACATTAACCCACTCAGTTATTATAAAAACAAAAGCCGCTGTTTGGCTGCAAATGGATTTGCTGCTAATGTGCGGAAGGGGGATGTTGGGGGTGAGGTGGGGAGAGAAGGAGCAAACCTATTAGGATGGAGTATTACTAGGGAGGGGGTAGAGGGAGGGAGAAGGCACTGGCAGTAGAGAATACACACATTTACAAAAACCATCACAAAAGAAGAGAGGAGGAAAAGACACATTAAGCCCATTATCAATATTTTGCCTGGAAAAAATGGAGAAAGCATTTTCTTGTCTGAAAAATTAATAACCTGGCTCTGGTTGAGATGGGCTAGTTTTGGGACTCTGCACTTGGCTTCTTACCACTCAAGCCCTCTTCTCCCTCCCCTCACTTTCCCCCAATCATCATAGCCTATTCCAGGTTGCGGATCAGAGGAAATGGAGGGGGTAGCCACAAGACCAGCCACAGATCCTTGATGGGGCTCTTTGATGTCTGTGCTGAGCAGACATCCCTTGGACTGGGACTAGGGCTCAGGCAGGCTTTCCACTGTCTCTATTGGGCTGATCTTCCTTCCAATTATTGGGAAGAAATGGGGAGCAAAAGATACAATTGATAAATATAGAAATGGCCTATAGTCATGATTCAGAGGTTGGCCACAAAACTGGTAAGGACCAAGGTATAGAAATAAGGAGAAGCTACAATCTCCTTCCACTAATTTTTCCACATATAAAATAAAGGGATTGACTGTTTCCCATGTTCCTTCCAGTTCCAACACTCTTTGTTCTAAAATCTCTTCTACCTCCATCACTTATTGTTCTGTGTCCTAGGTCCTCCCAGCTCTGACATTTTGTGTTCTAAGGTATCTTCCAACTCTGACATTACATATTCTAATGGCTCTTCCAATTCTGACAATCCATATTCTAAAGATCCTTCTAGTTCTAATATTCTATGTTCTAGGGTCCTCCCAATTCTAACATTTCCATCTCCTATATTCTTGTGCCAGCCAAGTTCTTCCCAAACTTGTAGCATGATTTCTTCTCAGTGCAGCTGCAATGACAGTGGGCTGACATCATACACAATGCCTGATTTTTTTTCCTTGACAGTGGGAGGAGAGTAAAGAGGGAAAAGAGGAAGGAGCAAAGTCCTAACCCCAGGCCTACTGACATCCCCCCTGCAGACATCTAGGTGATGGGCTCACCCAAACTGAGCAAGGGCTGAAGAGTTAGGAGGCCTAAACTGCCTCTCTGGTCCCAAGGTTACAGCTTCTCACATCTTTCTGAGTCTGGACTCCTCAAGGATGCTAGGAACATCAGGAGAAATTACAATAAAAGCTTGGAGACCAAATGGAGAGTAATCTATTCTCAGCCTAGGAAAAAAGTGATAGACAAGGGGAGGAAGAAGATACCAAACAATAACTGGGGCCCCTTCCTCTAGGGAGTCTAATGGGATATAGTAAAAACTATGGTGGTTTTTTCCCTATGTTCTGAGATCCTTCCCACCTCTGTCATTCTATGTTCCAAGGTCACTTCCAGCTCTTAATACTTTATGCTCTGTTTTCCTTTCTTTTTAAATAATAGCCTTTTACTTTCAAAATACATGCAAAGATAATTTTCAACATACACCCCTGCAAAACCTTGTGTTCCAAATCTGCCTCTCTCCCTTCCCTACCCCTCTCCACTAGACAGCAAGTAATCCAATATATGTCAAAAATGTGTAATTCTTCTATACATATTTCCACAAATATCATGCTACAACAAGAAAAATCAAATCAAAAAGGAAAAAATGGGAAAGAAAATAAAATGTAAGCAAACAGCAACAAAAAGAGTGAAAATGCTATGCTGTGATCCACACTCAGTTCCCACAGTCCTCTCTCTGGGTGCAGATGGCTCTCTTCATCACAAGACCATTAGAACTGGCCTGAATCATGTCATTGTTGAAGAGAGCCACGAATATCAGAGTTGATCATCATATAATCTTTCTATTGCTGTGTATAATGATCTTCTGGTTCTGCTCTTTTCACTTATTATCAGTTCATGTAAATCTTTCCAGGCCTTTCTGAAATTGTTCTGCTGATCATTTCTTATAGAACAATAATACTCCATAACATTTGTATACCATAACTTATTTAATTATTCTCCAATTGATGGGCATCTATTCAGTTTCCAGTTTCTTACCACTACAAAATGGGCTGCCACAAGCATTTTTGCACATATGGGTCCCTTTCCCTCCTTTATGATTTATTTAGGATACAGTAGAAATACTGCTGGATCAAAGGGTTTGTGCAGTTTGATAGCCTTTTTGACATCGTTCCAAATTTATGCTCTATTTTCTAATGTTTCTAAACTCTAATATTTTTGTTTTGGGTTGTAAGATGATCAATATTTTCTGTGTTTTTAAAAAATGTTCTGTGATTTTAAAATTTCTATGAATCTTATATCTTTGATTAAATTCTAAAGTACATTAGTTTTCAAACCCCTCTCATGTCTCTGATTCTTTAATTCACAGATGCTCTGATTCTAAGAATCTAAGATAGTCATCATTCTTTGATTCCAAGAGTACCATTCTGGAGCTCTATCCCAAAGTATCAAAGATGTATTTTTCAAGGAAAAAAAGTTTAAAAACCCACTAATATAATCCCCCTATCCCTAAATAAGGATGTGGATCTTAATTAAAAGTTCTCTTGAGTAAAAGAACCCTCATTTTCTCCTATTGCCTTATATATACACCTCCAGAAAGTCTTTTCTGATCACGCTAATCCTTTCATTGATGGTCTGCTGTTTTTTTCCCCTTTTTTTTCTTTTAATTTATATCATTTATGTTTTTTAATTATTTATTTTTTCTCAATATTTTTTTATTTTTACAAATACATATAAAATTAGTTTTCAACATTGATCTTTTTGGTAAGACTTTATGTTTCATTTTTTTCTCCCTCAATTCCTTACCTCCCACTCCCCAAGAATGCAAGCAAAGCTGATATGTTAAAACTGTACAGTCTTTTTTTTTTTCTTTCTTTTTTTTTTTGCTGAGGCAATTGGGGTTAAGTGACTTGCCCAGGGTCACACAGCTAGGAAGTATTAAGTGTCTGAGACCAGAATTGAACTCAGGTCCTCCTGACTTCAGGACTGGTGCTCTATCTACTGTGCCACCTAGTTGTGCTGTACAATCCTTTTAGTCATATTTCTTTGTCATGTTGTGCAAGAAAAATTAAACCAAAAGAGAAAAATCCATGGAAAAGAAAAAGGTAAACAAACAAGCAAACAAAAAAGGTGTAAATAGTATGTTTTGATCCTTATTCAGTATAGATAGTTTCTTTGTAAATGCAGATGGCATTTTCTAAGTGTATTGGAATTGTTTTGAATCACTGTATTGCTGAGAAGAGCCAAGTGCATCACAGTTGATCATCATATAAACTTGTTATTGTGCAGGATGTCCTCTTGGTTCTGCTCACTTCTCTCAGTAACAGTTCATGTAAGTCTTTCCAGGCTTTTCTGAAATTAGACTACTCATCATTTCTTATAGAACAATAATATTTCATTACTTTCATATACCATAACTTATTCAGCCATTCCCCCATTGATGGCTATCCACTCAATTTTCAGTTCCTTGCCATTATAAAGAACTGCTACAAATATTTTTGCACATGTAGATCATTTTCACTCTTTTGTGATCTCTTTGGGATACAGATCCAGTAGTGAAACTGCAGGATTGAAGGGTATGCACAGTTTGATAGCTCTTTGGACATAGTTTCAAATTGTTCTCCAAAGTAATTGGATCATTTCACAACTCTACCAACAATGCACTAGTGTCTCAGTTTTCCTATATAATCAGTTTGGTCAAATGAGGAGTGATGGATAAAAGTTGAGAAAAGGAAGATTTGAGCTAGAGTTGTCCCAAAGTGGAATGGTTTAACTTATATCAGAAGACCTATTTTGTCTGGAGATTTCCTAGAATTTAGAGTTGGACAGCCCTTTCCAGATAACTAAAACAACTTTTGCAGTTCATAGATGAGGAACCTTCAAGTCAAAGATATGAAGGGATTTCCACAAAATAACCTCACATCACCAAGGTATGTCATAGAGTTGTGATTTTGTACCCAGATCCCCTCTTGGAGACTCACAGATTCTCAGAGTGGGAATGAAGTCCCCAAATTATCTAATTCAACATATATTTGAAAAGGAACCCTTGCTTTCACATTTTTTACAAGTGCCATTTTAAGATCTCTGGTGATAGGGAGTTCCCTACCTACCTGATCATTAGTAAGTTTTTCCCTTCACCACGCTGAAATCTTTCTCTCTGAAACTGCCCTCTGTTTCTAGCCTCAGCCAGTCCAGCTGGCTGACTCCTCATATTGCCTTCTTGGAATGCTTTCTAAAGGTTAGAACTCATAATTTGGCCTTTGGAATGTTTTCTAAAGGTTAGTGCCCAAAATTTGCCTGTTAATCCAGATATTATCTGACCACCACAAAGAACAACAGGCACATAACCTTCCAGTGAAGGTCATTTTAACCTTTTTGACGCCATGACACACTGTTGATTTATATTTAGTTTGGAGTCCACTAAGACTCCTAGATCTTTTTTCACAGATGTTTTTTGCTATCCAAGTTTCCTCTATTCTGGATTTGTCCATTTTGATGTTATGCAAAATTTCACATCCCTATTAAATCACTTCCGTACTAAATTTCTATTTATTAGATTCATCTCATCTATCTAGCTTGTCAAAATCTTTTTGGAATCTGATTATGTCCTTCAACATGTCTCAGTACTGTGTCTGCTGCCATTTGGAAAACCAGGCCATCTATGTCTTTATCCAATTCATTGATAAACATGTGGGACAGCATATGGCCAAAGAAAGATCACAAGATTACTTCACTAGAGACTTTTGTCCGAATAGACACCGACCCATTAATAACTACAGTCTTTTGAACTTTCCCATAAAATCTTTCTTAATGTATAGAACCAATGTAAATTAAGGGTTGAGTGCTGGAACTGGAGTCAGTGCTGACACTGCTGCTGACACTTATAGTTGTGTGACCTTGGTCAAGAAAACAGCCTCCCTGGGCCTCGATTTTGTTGTAGTTCAGTCTTTTTAAGTCATGTCTGATTCTTTATGACTCTGGAGTTTTCTTGGCAAAGGTAGTGAAGTGATTTCTCCAGCTCATTTTACACATGAGGCAACCCAAAAAGTGTCTGAAGCTGAATTTGAATTCAGAAAGGGATGTTTTCCTGACTCTATTCACCATATACCTATAATCTATTTACCTAGCTAAGCCTCAGTTTACTAGATTATAAAATTAAAATAATGCCTATAATATTTGCCTCTCAAGATTATTGTGAAGCTCAAACGCCTTATTCTCTTTAAAATGTTATGCAAACATTAAACCACTATGTTTTTCAGTTATGATGATGAGCTTACCTCAGGAAGTATTTAGTACAATCTAGATGAACAGGAATCCTATTGTGACATATATTCCCCACAAAAACATTCTGCCCTATACAGTAGTTATCTCCAGATGGTTAAACTTCTGAGAGCAAGGTTGATATAATTTTCATATAAATCTTCTTCAGGTCTCTGGACATTCCAGCACTCTGGCATAATTTGTCAAATTGAGTTGAAGGGAATAAAAGTGCCACTGAAGAGAATAAAAGGAGGAGGGGCTAGTAGGAGGATAGGATATAGAATAGGGTGTTTGCTAGTAGAGTATAAGGAGCTGTCTATGGTACTGAATATCAAATGGGATAGAGGCACAATTTTGAAGAAAGACAAAATAATTATGGACTTCATAACATTGGAAAAGATCTCTAAGCATATCCTTAAAATCCAGCATTTTACAGATATGGACACTGAAGTTCAGAGAGATTAACCGATCTGCCAATAGTCACACAACTAACAAGAACTAGAGCCTAAATCCTAAAACAGATCCTCAGATCCTCTGAAGAAGACTTGGTCTATACTGATAAAAATATAGCATGAAGATATAAGTCTTAGTTTTTGCTTCTTTGAAATGGGAATATCATACTTGAATTGCTCACTGAATACTTGTTGATTATGCAATTGGTTTGTTGATTGTTTCGTGACTTACAGGGGATGTTGTAAAGGAAATGCCTTACTAACTTTAAAATGCTATAGAAAAGAAATCTGTTATTATTAATATTTCATTTCTTATGTATCTTTCAATGGACCAGTCTGTTTTCTTTTAAGAAGCCACACATAAACTCACAAAGGAGGCTGGAAATGAATAAGTTAGAAATAATTCCCACTTTGATGGATACTCTCTCTTCCTCCTTTGGTCTCCATCATAAAGGATAAGCACATAGTAGTAACCCCTAATTTTATAACTTGAAGATTATGATGAAATTTCTTTTCAATTACTCTATTGAACTCAGAGATATGAATTGACTTGCTCAGGGTCACACTTTTATTGAGAAGCATAGTTAGTGCTCAATTCCAGGTGTCTTGACTATGAAACCAGGAATCTTTTCTAAGTCACAATGCCTCAGTCAACAAAAATCTATTTTTATTCTTTCCTCAGACCTGAAGAGCATTGTGTCAGGATCCCTAATCTTTGAGGGATCCCATTCTAGCTGGGGAGATAGGACTTACATATTTGTGATAATTGAAGAATAATTAAAGGCTCTACTAATGATCACTCTAAGTATTCCAGAAACTCAAAACAATGGGAAATCAGTTTGCATTGGAGTGATAGAAAAAGTTTCCTAACAGAGATATAATTTGTGCTGTACTGATATATGCATAGGATTTAATAGAAGGGGAGAGGAAAGAGAAAGGATATTCCAAACCAAAGGAATTGTTTATGCAAAGGCATGGAGGCTAGAATGAAGCTTGGATAAAGTCAATCCACAGCAATGATAGAATTATAGAATCTCAAAGTTGGAAGCCCAACCTGTCTTTGAAGAAGAATATCTTCTAAAACAAACCTGGCTAGTGTCTATCCAGCTTTTGCTTGAAGACATCCTAAGAAGGGATGTTTATCACCTCACAAAATAGCCCGTTAAACCTTTAGATAGCTCTAATTATTAGGAAATGATTTTTCTTAAATTCTATATCTGGCTCAATGCAGCTCCCACCTATTGTCTTTTTCTACCCTCTTGGGCCAAGCAGACCAAGTTCATTCCTTGAATACTTGAAGATGGCTATCACGGGCTCCTAATTTTTCTCTTTTCTAGGTGAAACAACCCTCAGTTCCTTCAGTGATCCACAAATATAATGAACTTGAGGTCCATTATCATCTTGTTCCCCCTCTTCTTCATAATAGCTCTTTAACTATCATCATCTTTTCTAAAATCTGAGATCCAGACCTGATAGCAATACTCCAGTGTGCTCTGAGCAGGACAGAACACTATATTTATTACTCTGGACTCAAGATTTCTCTTAAGGCAGCCAAACATTGCATTAGTTCTTCGGCCTACCACATCACTTACCCATTCATACACCTAGATCTTTTCTGAATAAATTTCTATCTATCTAGGTATTTATCTGCATTATAATTAATTTTATAAGATTTAATCTAATATCCTAATCAGTTAAGTTTTTTTTTATCCTGGCTTTGTCATTAACTATTCCTTTTAATTGTATCACCTGAAAATATGAGAAAATGAGGCATGTTTGAAAGGAGGGAAGAATGGCAGATAGCTGAATTTAATCTGATCTGGAAGTTCAGGTAGAGAATTTATATTTATATCATATTGAGGTGGGACTCCAGAGGTCATTTAGTGCAACTCTCTCATTTTATAGGTGAGGAAACTAAGGACCAAGGAGGAGAAATTACACAAGTAAATAGAAGAGTTGGGATTCCAAGACCCTCTAACTCCAAATCTAGGACTCCTCTCACTTGGGAAGGGAAAGACAAAGAATACACATTTATTAAGTACCTGGTATGTGCTAGGCATTGTGCTAAGCTACTTACAAATATTATCTCAATCAGTTCTCACAAGAGGTAGGTACTATTATTACCCCCATTTTGTGGTTGAGGAAACTAAAAAAGACAGAGGTTAAATGATTTTCCATGTCATGGGGCTGGCAAGTATATGAAACTGGATTTGAATTTAGGTCTTCCTGACTCCAAACCCAGGACTCTATTCACTGCAGGGTATAGTTGATATATATGTTCCCCCAAATAGTTACTCATTTTCTTTATTAATGTGACTAATGAATCAAACTAATTAGGAAAGTTGGGTCTTAAATAAGGGAAAGGAGTTGAAATTGGAAGGAAGGAAAGTTCAGCTGCAAGGAAATGAGAAAATAAGATCTTATAGAGCCACAGCTCAGATCTCCACTTCTCCCCAGGCCAGCAGAGGCCCTGTCAGATATTGAGCATGCTTGTCAATGCTTGCACTCTAAGTGGAAACAAAAAAAAAAGGAAAGAAAAGAAATCAGCTAATGGTCTTTGGGAGACTTTCTCCTGATGGGTAAATGCTTCAGAGCCTAGGGATAGAAGCAAGGGGGAGCAGACCTGGGGTTTCTTAAAGCATTGGTGTCAGGCAGAGAAGATGTAACATTTCCTGGAGGACAGATAAATGCTTATAAGGTCAGAACTGGGAGGGCTCTTGGGACACAGGATGTCAGAACTTGAAGGAATCCTGAAAATTAGACTCAAGACTATAAAATATAAGGGGAATCTTAGAACATAAGTCCTTAGAGGACTTACATATTAGCTCTGGAAAAAGACTTTAGAACGCAGAACATAGACTGTTAGAACTAGGAAGGATGAAATATAGAGGTGGGAAATACTATGTCTCCTCTGCTTAACCTTCACCCTTTTGGGTGACAGAAAGTTAATCAGAATGAACTGGTCTTGGGGTTAATTGGTCAATATTATCCTCCTAGTTAACATTTCTGAATATTAGGTCTTCTGCAATCACCTGAAAGGGATTTGACCAGTTAAACAGTGACTCAGTTTGGATTGTAACCGAGATATTTTCTGTGTGCAAATATAGGGTTCTTTCACTATAATCCAGTTGCATCGCTTAATATCTTTAATCAGAAGTATAATCATTTTTGTTTCTTTCCCTACCCCTCTCCACCCCTCATTGTTCCCTCCTCTGGATCTTCCCAGAGGATGAACATCGACTATGCTTGAGGGAGGACCTTGTTAGGGTTGGTCAAGGGGAAGCTTTTCTTAACCTCTCTACTCCCCCCACCACTGCCCATCCCTTTCCTAAGCTGTAAAGAGGATTGCAACTTTAAGCACCTTTGTAAAGTTCTTTTGAAGAACGTGATATATAAAGCCAATAAATAAATACCTCAATCAATCAATCCAATTGGGTTAATAATGCAGCTGGACTGAGAGAGAGAGAGAGAGATTCGGAAATCTATCAACAACTGACATTTTCGCCAGCCTGCAAAGCGTTCTCTCAGTCCTTCCCAGGGTCTTAGCTATGGCATGACTGAGAGCTCAGGTCTCCTTTCCTGAAGGGCAGATCCTATACTATAGTGTGAGGAGGAGAGAGAAGACATGCTGGGGCTCTTTGCAATCTCTCTGGGTGACCCTGTCAAATGCCTCCCCATCTGTGGCCTTCAGCTTCTCCCATGAAGCAGTGATAATAACACAAAGACTGCTTTAATTGGAACCAGGCAAATGAATCTCAGGCAAATCAGTTTCCTTCTCTAGGCCTCAACTTCTGTATCTCTAAAACGGAAAGAATGGGGACTTGATAACTTCTAAAGCTCTTTCCAGTTTTAAATTTGTGATCTTTTAACTGGATGAATTTTAGGAACACTTCTAGGAACTAAGGAATGGTAGGGAGAAGTGAAGAAAGGGCCTTAAATGTTTTGAGTTTCTCTTCCAACAATCAAGCACTTATTAGACATCTACAATATAGACTTATTTTATAAGTCCTGCAGATATGAAGATAAAAATATACTATTCCTGCCCTCAAGGAACTTACATTTATGTATGTAATTTGCATTAAATATATTGTTGTAGTTGAGTTATTCAGTCATGTCTATGTCTTCACAGGTACATTTGAGGTTTTCTTGGCAAAGACACCAGAATGATTTATCATTTCTGTGAAGTCGGGGTTAGCACACTGGATGCCTTAGAATCAGCCGGAGTCAAGATAAGCAAAAGTTCTTGGTCTTTAGGGGGAGAAGTGAAGGGGATGGACACAAGCTTTCCACTCATCCCTTATCTTCATCCACTGCAAAAGTGACCCTGGCTTGTCTTACTCCACCCCCTAATCTCTCCAACAATTATCTGTATACACCAAAAGGTCCAAGCCAGCACGGAATAGTGGGAAGGGCCATTTTCCAAGCATATACAAGTAGAGTATTGTCCAATAGGTAATTAGCCTTAAGTGCTCAGTTGTCTGATTCCAGTGCACCTACTCAGTTTCAGCCCTTTACACATTTCCTTTTCTTACCCATTTTACAGATGAGAAACAGAGACAAACAGGGTCAAATGACTTGCGCAGAGTCACATAATGTCTGGAGACCAGATTTGAACTCAAGAATGAGTCTCTATCCACTGTACCGCCTGGCCATCCCAGCCATACATATAAAGTTACTCAAAAGTGATAAAAGGCGATGGAGAGAAATGATTAGGTTGGCACTAGTAACTGGGGAAATCAGGCAAGGCTTTGTGTAAAAGGTGGAGGCTTGGAGAAAATTTCTAAGTTTTCTAATAACATTATAAATACTAGAATCCCAGAATTACAAGGAATTTTGAAGATCATTTTTCTGAAGTTGGAATTTTTGCTACACCTATCAATCAATCAACAAGCATTTATTGGGGCAGCTAGGTGGCACAGTGGATAGAGCACCAGCCTGGAATTCAAGAGGACCGGAGTTCAAATCTGGTCTCAGACACTTAACACTTCCTAGCTGTGTGACCCTGGGCAAATCACTTAACTCAGGAAAAAAAAAAAACAAGCATTTATTAAGCATTTTGATAAGCTAGGTATTGTGCTAAGAGCAGGAAATATAAGTTCGATAAAAGGAGCTCGAATTCTCCTGAGAAAACACCATTAAATCCGTACTTACCATTGTCATGGGTACCTGGCCAGTGGATCTCCCATTCTACAAAACATACAGAGAGCATGGAGGAGACTCTTACAGAAGAGGTATTAGTAGCTGAGGGGATGAAGGAAGGGTCTCCTGAAAAAGATGAGATTTGAGTTTAGTCTTGAAGGAATTTGGGGAAACCAGGAGATGGAAGTAAACAGAAACAGTGTTCCAGGCATGGTATACAATGCCCGTCCAAAGACTTTGTATGGAGTCTGGAAATGAAGTTTCATGTATGAGGAACAAGACCACGAGTGAACCTGGACTGTAAAGTGCATATAGACAGGAACAAAAGGTAAAACGTCTGGAAAGATAGAAAGAGGCCAGGTTCCAAAAGTTAAAAAAAAAAAAAAAAAGGACTTCATCTTTGATTCTAGAAGTAATGAGGAGACACAAGGGCTTATTGTGTTAAGGGTGGATGTGATATGGTCAGATCTGTGCCTTAGGAAAATTGATTGGAAAGCTGAGTGGAGGATGATTTGGAGCTCAGAGAAAGTTGACTAATTAGTCAACCTATTGAAGTAGTCCAGGAGAGAGGGGAATGAGGGCTTGAACTAGGGCTGTGTCCATGTGAGTCAAGGGAAAGTGACAATGAAAAGTAATGATGGTAGAAACGACGAGATTTAACAAGAAATTGGCCATGTGTGTCGAGTGAGAGGTGAAGATGTTAAGGACACAGATATTGTGAACCTGGCAGTATAGTGGGGCCCTCAAGCAGCCTTTAAAAGTGGTTATAAAGTGCAGTATATTTCTAGTAGCCTATTCTGATTTATGAACTATTGTCCTTTAATTTATTTAAATCTTTCTTGAGTATCTTGTTTTTTTATTCTAGTAATACATTCATTTACATCTATGTATATATGTATCTATCCATCATCATCATCATCATCTCTGTCTTTAGCCAATCATCATCTATTCATCTGTCTATCTCTGTCTCTAGCCATCAATCGTTCATTTCTCTCTCTCCCTCCCTCTCTATCTACCCATCCATCCATCTCTTTATCTCCAGAGAGAGTTAGTTGACTATTGGATTGTAGGGCATCCAGGACAATTGAAGCTCTCCATTGAGAGCCATGATGTCTGTCTAGGACATAGAAGATGGCTATTTCACTGGACTGGATGATAGTGCTCTGGCCCTGGTCCTACATCTCAAGAAGGACATTGATAAACTAGAGATCAGTGTGAAGAAGGTGCCTAGGATAGTGAAAGTTCATACCACATAAGAATTGGTTAAAGGAGTTGAGGACATTTACCGTGGAGAAGAGAAGATTAAGGACCATGATAGCTGTCTTTAAGTATGTTGAGGGGTGTTATTGTGTGGGGAAAAGATCATAATTGCTCTGTTTGGCCCCAGAAGGCAGAATCAGGAGCAAGAGGGGAAAGCCATACAAAAATATATTTAGGTTCCCTCCAGGTGAGGAAAACCTTCCTAACAATGGAATGAATTACCTTGATGAGGGTGAGGGGGGACACATCGTTTCCTCTCACTAGAGACTTTTAAGAAAAGTCTTGATGATCTTGTAAAGGAACACCTGTATGCATGGGCAGCTCTAGATGGCCCCTTTCAATTTTGAAATTCTGTGGTTCTGAATAGCCAAAAGTACATGATGACCAGCACCTACCTCCCTGACTGATAATACTTGAACTTGCAGAGTTGTTGGGGGAAAGGAGTACAATGAAAAAATTAAGTGGTTATGAAATTCTGAAATCTGAAAAGAGTTTTCAGTTTTTATGGGGAACAAACTTGATTGGTTGGTGAATCCTCTCAGCAGGAGTGAACCAATGACATTTAACTGCTGGGTTGAAAACAATCCTACTGAGGGTAAGCTGGAAAATATCAAATTATTTTACCTGAATTTAACAAGCCATCTTCAAAGTCATGGGTAATCAGATCAAATTTGGCCAGTTGTCAAATATGTGGATTTTAAGGAAACTCAATTAAATTAGTTGTCAAAACAATTTTTGTTGTTCAATTGTGTCCAATTCTGTGACCCCATTTGCTCTTTTCTTGAAAAGATTATGGACTAATTTGTCATTTCCTTCTTCAGTTCGTTTTACGGATGAGGAATCTGAGGCAAACAGGGCAAGTGACTTGCTCAGGGTCACACAATTAGTAAGTGTCTGAGGTTAGATATGAATTCAAGAAAACCAATCTTCCTGACTCCAAGATCAACACTCTATCCACTGCATAATGTAGCTGCCCAAATAAAATTAGCTTAAATTAAAATAATTAGTTTTTAAAAATTAGTTTTAATTAAAATAATTAGTTATAAAATTAGTTTAATTCAATATGGCAATTAAAAAAATAAGAACAATAAGAAAATAAAGTAAATTAAGAAATTAGACTAAGCCCCTCAACTACCCTACAACAGAAAACTCCATACCTGTATGCAAGAGTATCAATATGTGTATATGGTTGTGGATGTGAAAGTACAAGTGTATGTTCGTTTTTTTGTACAAGCATAGACATAGGTGTCTGTCACAATGATGGATTTTTCACAGCTATTCTTTAGTCTTGTCCTACCCTCCCTTAGTCCACTATCTCTTTCCCATCCCACCTTTCCTTTTCTGGGGGAACTGTCTCCTTCAGAGAAGACTGAAATGGGATTTTTTAGAAGGGACTATATATACTAAAAACATTCTGAGCAGTATGTATTTGTGTGTTTGTGTGTTTTTTGCATATGTATGTATGTTTGCATGTATGTAGAAAAGATGTGATGATTTCATGTCTATCAATACCTCTAGTAAAAATGAATTCACCCATTAATTCAACAAGCCCCTGCTTAATAAATTGCCAGGCAAGTGCTAGGTACAAAGGATGGAAAGGCAAAAGTAAGCCAGCACCTATCCTCAAGGACCTTATTTTAAAAAGTCACTGGGTAACAGGTGTATAATACAGTGGCACTGCTACTGGATTGAAGCTCAGGGCATTCTAGTTCAAATTGCAGCTTGTCCACAGGTAGGAAAATGCATGTATGTCTCTCTCTCTCTCTCTTTCTCTCTCTCTCTTTCTCTCTCTCTCTCTCTCTCTCTCTCTCTCTCTCTCTCTCTCTCTCTCTCTCTCTCTCTCTCTCTCTCTCTCTTGATACAGTATATCTATATAGATACAGTAATAAATATAGAGTGATTTGAGGTACACTGACAACTAGAGCAATCAAAAAGGACGTTGAAGGCAGCCAAGCATTCCATGAGCACCAGGTGAAAAGTAACGACATTTTGGGTATGAGGGACCATCAGTGCAAAGGCAAGAAAATGGAAGATGAAATGTCATGTATAGGGAACAGCACTCTAGGCAGCCTAACTGGAGGGGAGAGTGAATGGAAGGAGAAACATGTAATCAGCCTAGAAACATAGGCTGGATACAGATTGTGAAAGGATTAAAATGACAAATGGGGTTGGTATTGGGTTTCAGTTTCCTTCTCACAGAAAAAAAGGGGGCATGATGATCACTATCCCAAATCAATGGGGAATCTTCTTGAATTGGGGAGTGACATACACAGAACTGTATTTTAGGAATAGCATTTAACAGCGATTTGGAGATTGAACTGGAGAAGGAGGGGAAAGGCTGCATTCAGGGAGGGTGATCGGTTAAGAGACGATTAGAATGGTTTAGGGGAGGGGGCCTGAGGTGGTTGGTAGGTGATTAGAAAGAGATTTTGAAGAGGTAGATCGACAAGACTTTGTAACTCATTGGATAGAGAGGGTAAGAGTGAAGGATAAGGAAATGGCTCCTATGTTTTGAAGGCAGATGACTAGGAGAGCGGCACTGCTCATGACAGAAATAGGAAAGTCAGGAGGGGATGGATGTAGAGGGAAATACAATAAACTCCATATTGGATATATTGAGTTTGAGATGTAGAGATGTTTGGCAGGGTGTGGAGACTGGGGACTGGATGGAGCTCAGTGGAGATGAGGGCTGGCTATGCAGATTTGGGAGTATAGAGATAATAATTGAACCCATGGGAACTGATGAAGGAGGAGAGGAAGACAAGAAGGGGGAGACAAAGAGAAAGGGGGAGATGGAGAAAGAGAGGGGGCAAGAAAAGAAGGGAGAGTGAAGGAGAGGGAGGAAGATAAAGAGGTACAGAGAGAGAGAGAGAGAGAGAGAGAGAGAGAGAGAGAGAGAGAGAGAGAGAGAGAGAGAGAGAGAGAGAGAGAAATTCTGTGATTCTATGGACAAAGAATCAAAAAACATAAAATACGGAACTAGAAGGAATGTAGCTATGTCTGGCCGGAAGGGAAGAGCATTTGGAGTCAGAAGACCTGGATTCAGATCGAAGTTCTGCTCCTTAATACCTGTGTGACCTTGTACAAGTGACTTCTCCTCTCGAAGTTTCCTTTCCTTATCTGTGAACAATAAGCCCTGAATAGAGAAGCATTTTTACCGGAATACCTCCTAGAGACAAGCCAAGTGAACTTTCTCATTTTATTTCCTTGAGGAGACTGAGGGCCGGAGAGGGAAGCCGTTTGGGAAGAGTCCCTGTCTAAATGGCCTCGGCGTCAAGGAGGACTAGAAATCTCCTAATTTCCAGCCCCGCTCCCTGGGTTTTGAATGAAAGCATCTAGATTCTAAGCCCAGTTGTACTCCCGACTCGCTGTGGGATTTTGGGCCAGCCCCATCCCCTTTCTGAGCCTGTTTCTTCCCTGACAAAAAAGGGTGAGGGGAGGCGATGACTTAAACTCTAAATTCCATGATCCTATATGGATCCCGGACTCTGGAGAAAGGCAGGCGAGTGGGAAGGGGGGCGGAGATAGCTTTGAGGCGGAGGAAGCTGAGAGCAACCCCCCCCCCCCCCGCCCCAACACACACACACACCCACACCTCCCCCTCCCCGCAGGACAGAATCCGTGCGGCCCCGCGATAAGGAACGGGTCAATACAATTTTCTCAAAGATTTCCCCCGCCTTTCCCCTCTCTCCTCTCTTCTTCTCTCCTTCCCCTCCCCCTCTTGCCTCCCTCCTTCCCCCCACCCCCAAAGGATAAGGTTAAATGTGAGAGGCGATCGATGGGCGCCCGGAGCCAGGCCGGAGGACGCAGCGCAGCCTGCGCTGACCAACTGACCACGCGGAGGCCCGGGGAGTTGCTCCCGCCGCTGACCAATGAGGGCCCGGATGAGGGCCCGTTGCTAGGCGACGAGGGCCTGGGGGAGGGAGTGGGGCGGGGGAGATGGATTTTAGATTGTGGCAGCGGCGGCGGCCGAGCCCGATCAATGGGGCAGCGCTGGGCCTGCTGTGGCCGAGGAGCGCGATCCCGCCAGCTCCGGCTGCAATCGATCCGGGCTCGGGCCGGCCGGGTTCGGCCCGGTTCGGTTCCCAACGAGCTTCGGAGAGGCCGCGGGCTCGCCATGTGAGGTTTAGGGAGGGATAACTATATCGAGGAGAGATAGCAGGAGCATAAAGCAGGCAGGGAGGTGAAGGATGGAGGAGGAAGAAGAAGGCAGGGAGGAAAATGGTGGGGGAAGAGGAATGTGCATGAAGGCAGACAGAAGGTGAGGAGGAAGAAGAGAGAGGAGGAACGGAGGGAAGGAAACAGGGCAGGAGGGTGAAAGAAGAGCTGGGGGAGGAAGGTAGGAGAGGAAGAAGGTGGAGGTCAGTGTAGGGGATCCTTATAGACAGCCCCTCCTTGTGCGGAGGAGGAGACTGAGGCTTAGAAACAAGTGACTTCTCTAAGATCACAAAGGTGGCTGGGAGCCAGCTTCAGTCAGACTCTAAATTCTGCTCAGTGGCCACAGACAGGAGGAGAGAAGGGGCAGGAGGGCAGGGAAGGAAATGTGGCCGGTCCAGCTTGGGAGAAGGTCCTCAAGCTCCCAGGCGGGCTCCCCATCCCAGGCCCTGGCTGAGAGGCTGCTTTCTTTAAAGGGACAAGGACAGTGAAGGTTCTGGACGGCAAATGGGACGGGAGATCATCCCTGTCACAGGTTCCTTAGAATTGCAATGGAAAAGGACCTGGCTTCCCATCCTCAAACTGACACTTTCTGGCTGGGTGATCGTGGGCAAGCACTCTGTCAACTCTTTATAGACTGGCTCAAATCATCTCTAAGTTTTCTTCCAAATCTAAATTCCATGTTCTCTATAAGGAAAAGGGAGGAATAGAGACCATCTTGTCCTTGCTCCAACCATGAGAATTATGCTTGCGGTGACATAAACTAGCCCTTTTTGACCTCTATGGTTCCCTGGAGAACCAAATGGCCTTTGAAGGCAATCATCACACACACACACACACACACACACACACACACACACACACACACACACACATACAGAGGCAGAGACAGAGACAGAGACAGAAGGGTTTAGTGAAGGGTGGAATAGGTGAAGTGTCGTAGGCTGAATCTACCTATAAGGACCAGGCCCTTGTATGAAGGTCCAGTTCTGAGACACTTCGGATTCCCTCCCCACCTCAGAGGACTCAAAGTGGACGATGGCACATTAGATCATAGAATTTTTCAGCTGGAAGAGACCTTCAGGGTCACTTAATCCAACCTCTTCAGTTTATAGGGTGGAAATTTAGGCACAGAAAGGAGGGATTATTTGTTCAAGGTTACACAGCTACATTAGAAATCTCTAGTCCAATCTTTTCATTGTCAGGAGGAGGAGCGGCCAGAGAAAATCTCTAGTGAAGTGGGAGTCGGGGTTGCTGGGGCCAGGTGGTCCTTTTGCTTTGACTCCGGACAATGAGTTAATTTTGTAGGGAGACAGCTCTCTAGCCTCTCCCTCTCCCATCCTATCCAAATCAGACATTTTGTGACAAGTTGAAATAGAATCTGGCACCCTCCAAATTAGGTCCTTTCCCAGCTTCAAAGGGCAGCTTGGAATGTCCTTTCTTCAGAAAGCCCTCTAGCATTAAGCCTTCGGGGTTCCAACAGATGGTTCAGCCAGAGTCCTCCCAGTACAGTGCAGAGAATTTGTTCTATATTGATCAGGACTTGTTTATGCATTTCTTCTTTGTTTGCACCTCCAGTCTGTTTCTGCTGTGTAGAAATCCTAGCTTCCCATTTAGACCAGGGGATACCCAAGGCTAAGGGCTATGTCTTTCGCTCTCAGATGGGGGGGATTCCTGAGAGTAGAAGCTATTTCTCTCCCCCTCCCCCCCAGTGAGGTCTCCAAGTGGTTAAGCATGAAATTCTTCCTCCCTCTATCTCTCCCCAGGGCTCAAGTCTGAGTTCTGCCTACAGGGCAGGACTGAGAGACCCTGCCAGGGAATACCTTGTCTCATCATCTCCAAATCTCTTTGTTCTTCTTTCAGCCTTTTCCAAATTCCAGTCATAGTTTTTTTTTTCTTTTTTTTTTCTGGGGTCCCAGGACAGTAATCTGATCTTCTAACATTAAAACCTGGTATATATATATTGCAACAAGTGAATATTGTCTCCTCAGACATACTGTAAATTTCTTAAAGGCAGGGACTATTTAATTTCAGCCTTCCAGTTCCCTGTGTTTAGCATAGCTTACGGCACACTGTAGGTGCATAACAAATGCTTATTCAATGATTGGTTGATTAACCTACTTCCATCTCCAGAATGGTCAATTCTGAAATAGCTGGGAAGAGCAAAGGACAGGGAGTCAAAAGATCTGAGATCTAGTCTTTTTTATAAAGCTTTTTATTTTCAAAACACATGTATAGATGGTTTTCAGCATTCACCCTTGCAAAACCTTGAGTTTTAAATTTTTTTCTCCCTCCCTTCCTCCCACCCCTCCCCTAAACTGCAAGTAATCCAATATATGTTAAACTTGTGCATTTCTTCTATACGTATTTCCACAATTATCATGCTGCACAAGAATAATCAGATCAAAAAGGAAAACAAAATGTAAGCAAACAGGAGTTCTTGTTCGGGCATTGGTACCTAAATTACTTTGAGCAAGTCATAGGAGCCAAATCCAGTTGATCTAGCAAGCATTTAAGGCAGTTCAGACACTGACACTCTCAGACACTAACAACACTCCTTGCACTTATAGAATTTATACTCTGTGTGTGTGTGTGTGTGATTATAATCAATCTATTTAGAAGAAGAAGGGAGAAGAGAAGAACAAAACAGGGAGAGAATAATGATAGAAGGAAAATGGGGAAGGGGAAGGAAAAAAAGATGGGGGAGAGAGGGAGGGGAGCAGAAAAAAGGATTCTCTTTCATCTAGAAGAGCTTTTTTGGGTGTGATATAGGATCAAATAATAAGCATTTTTTAAGCTCCCTAGTATGTTCCAGGAACTGTGTCTAAGCACTAGGATACCAAGACAAAAGTTCCTGCATCTTACATTCTAATGGACAGGTGTACATATATAAAGTGTATATATAGAATACATCAAAAAAAAAAACACAAGGTAAGGAAGAAAAGAATAAGCAATTTATATAGTACCTACTATGTGCCAAGCACTGTTCTAAGTACTTTACAAATTTAGTATTTGATCCTCACAACAATCCTGTGAATTAGATGCTTTTTAGAAACTGAAGCAATAGTTAAATGGTTTTTTTCTTAAACTTTTTCGACTCTCAACCCTTTTTATCCAAGAAATTTTTAAGCTACTCCGGGTATATAGGTATATAAAATAGGTATACAAACCAAACATTTACTGATAATAAATCATAATGTATGGTCATAACTCACAGTTTAAGAAACTTTGATCTGGACTTATCCAACTATTAAGTATCTGAGGTCGGATTTGAACTCAGGTCTTCCTGATTCTGGATCCAATGCTTTATTTACCAACCCACCTACCTGTCCCCAATAAAGTAATTAGATGAGTGGGTGGGGAAAGGAGGATAATGGATGATTTTATGCAAAATTAATTTAAACTGTGTCTGAAAGAAAAACCAGGGATTCCAGGAGTGGTGTTAAATAGTGACTTCTAGGCATAGGAAAGGGCCAGAACATAGACACAGAAATGAGAGATATGTCTTGTGTGAGAAACCTAGAGCAGATTACTGGATTGAAATGTACTCACAGGGAACCAAAGTATAAGAATATTGGAAAGATAGGGAGAAATTTAAATCAAACAAGAATTTGCACTTGGTTATAGGAGCAATCGAGAAACTTGGTATTTTTTGGTTTTTAGTGTGGGGGTGACATGGTTAGACTTGGGCTTCAAGGATATCATTTTGGCAGCTGTGGAGAGACTTGAAGCAGGAAGACCAAGTAGGCACAATAGCCCAGGCTATGGATGCTGAGAACCTGAACTAGGGTGGTGATGGTGGGAGCTGTGAAGATGGAAATAATACAAGAGCTATCATAGAGACAGAAATGACAAGATCTGAAAATGGATGGGATGTAAGGGACCATTGAGAATGAGGAGTTGAGGATGACATCTAGATTATAAACCTATGAGATGGGAAGATTGGTGGTGCCCTTGAGAGGGATAAAGAATTTTGGAAGAGAGGGAGAATGAGTTTTGTCTTGGACATTTTGAGTTTGAGATGTGTCCATTTAGTTCAAAATATCGAAAGGCAATAAGTTGGTGATACTAGCCTGGAGTTCCAGAAGAGTGAAAAAACACAAACTAGGGATGGATATATAAATTTGGAAGTCATCTACATAGAGATGATAATTGAACCCACAGGAGTTAATTAGGTGAGAGATTATATAGAGAAGAGAACACAGAATCACCAGAGAAAAGGATGATGAATTAGCAGAGGAGACTGAGAAGAAGCAGTGAGATGGATAGGAAAACAAAGAAATAAAGAGACAGACTCAGAGATAGATAGAGAGGGGGGAGAGAGAAGAGAAACAGAGAGAAAGAGAGAGAGAGAGATAAAAGAGGCAGAGAGAGAGATAAAAGAGGCAGAAAGACAGAGACAGAGACAGAGAGAGACACAGAGAGACAGAGATAGAGAGAGAAATCTCAAGAAGAGAATGATCAAGTAGTCAACAATATAAAATGTTGTCGAGGTCAAGAAGGATGAGGACTGAAAAAAGGCTGCTAGATTTGACCACGAAGAGATCACTGATAATTTGGAGAGAGTAGTTCTAGCTCAGTAATGACAGCAGAAGCCACTGCAGTGCTGAGACAGGGTCTCTCACCAAGTCTTCCTCAGGAGCCCCTCCCTGTAATACCCTGATCCATGCAGTCCAACGCCTGCTTTTTACATGGAAGGGAGCTGCTGCACAGAGGTTAAAAAATATTTGCTTACAGTCACATTGGTAATAAAAGACAGAATTTAGATTGACTGACGGAATGAGTGATTGAATGCTTTTATTAAGTACTTACCAAATACCAAGCATTACACTAAAGCAATGAGCATCCAAATATAAAATCAGACAGTCCTGGTGCTTAAGGAGCTCAGCCTCTAATTGGGGCAGACAGCTTCTCTAAGGAAGAGACTTCTGGTCTGGGAAATGACTAGTCTCAAAGATGGTGAGTGGAACAGGTTCTGTAACTCCAAATCCGGAGATCTTTCCATTTACACATTTACATTCCCATATCCCCAAGTCACTGCCTCTCTTAGAGTTTCAATTTTCTTAATCTAAAGTGACTGCAAGAAGAAAATAGAGACAATCACTTCCAAGTCAGTCAGATCCTTTCAGATGCTACCAGCCTAGTGTACCAGTGCAGCCTTTGCCTGCTGATGACTTTGCTGTGCTTGCTCTGGACTAACTGCTCTCTCCCCCCATTCCATGGCTGTTTCACCTGGTTCTGGGGGTGGCACATTTCAGGAGGGATGTGGAGAGGCTGTACAGTATCTGGATTCAGTCCAGGATGGTGTGTGTGTGTGTGTTGGGAGCAGGATAAGAGACGGTGGGAGGGAGGGGGAGAGAAAATACTATTGAGCCCATGCCATTTGAAGATTACATGAAGGAATTGAGGAGGTTTAACCAGGAGAGGAGAAGGCTTGTCATGGGAGCAGAGAGAGGAAATGATGACTGCCAATGGATTTGAAGGGCTGTCATGTGTAAGAGGGATTAGCTTTGTCCTGCTCGGCCTCAGAGAACAGAACCAGGGGCAGTGAGGGGAGGCTTCTGAGAGATAGAGTTTGTTCTGCCTAAGGAAAAAATCTCTCTCAATTAGATCTGTCCAGATGGAGAAAGGGATGGCCCAGTAGATGAGTCCAGTCACCGAAGATCTTTAAACAGAGGCTAGACTAGGGGAACTAGAAGCGATTCCTACTCATCAGGGGTTAGATAAGGTGACCATTGCTTCCCTCTTCTAGATCTAGAGTGTCTGATCCCCAGCTGCCCTTTGGATTCCTGCTCCCTCTGTCTGTTCTGAGTCCCTCAATACTGAGACTTTCTGGCTTTCTTGGGTACCATCCTAAGCATCTTTTTTCCTGCCATTTTAACTTTGACTAAGCTCCATCCTTAGAACTATATGTTGTTCTTTCTATGAACTGCTTGACCTTGATTTGTGTCCGGCAGGCCCCTTTGACTAGTGAGTCTCCTGGTTCCCATCTCCCTGCTGGACTTGCTGCCCCATGATCTCACAGTGTCAATCCCTTCACCAATCACACTATGTCCATTAGGCTACATTGCCAGTAGGACACATATTCGGGTCTGTTCTATGGACAGGAAATGTAGGACAATAGCCATCTTTGAGGAAACAGCCCCTCTAGTTGACCCAGGTCAAAGGCAAAGTCTGAGAATGATTATAAGAGTCTTCTCCATTATCAGGTTCCTGATGCTTTCCCCTCTGACTCATTGTCTCTCAGTGTAGATTGATTTGAAGTAAAAATTTGAATCTGGGAATAATTTGGTCGGGGAGGGAAGAAAAGACTAGAATGTGAGTCAACAGGAAGAGTCATTCTCCACCCTACTCCCTTTTGTGCCAAGCCAAACCCCTGTGGCCCTGACCAGCCAGCTCTGGGAAGGAAAGGACAGTGTGGGAACATCATATGATGGCTTTTTCTCTTAACCTTCTTCCCATGCTTGTCAATTTCCCTGATCTCTTAGTCCTTACAATTCCCAAGAAATGGTCCTTCAAATCTCAGAGAAGGGATCCTGTGAAATCCCTCTGGAGTGACAGCCAGTCAGACACTACCTATTGATCTATTGAGTGGCTTCTCTGGGCTGAGAGGGGGTGGGAGGAGGGGATGGAGTATGGAGAGGGGGAGAAAGTGGAAGATGGGGCCACTATTCTTGAAGGACCCCTAGACTGAGAGGTAATGTATTCTCTGCCTATAGCGATGTCCAGAGTAGCAGAACAGACTCCCTGATCTGTACTAGTAGTTGCTGAGAAGACACAGTTGTGAGGAGATAAACAAGGAGGAAATAATCTGGAATGTGAGACTTGGTTTGGAACAAAGCAGGGGGAGTGGAAAGCCTTGGCTCAAAATTATGAATTGGGATAGTGCTGCTGCATTCAGTGTCTCTGAAGAAATCAGGAAGCTTTAGAAAAGAACAAGAAGATGATGTTGAAGTCACTTCCCCTTGTTTGACTCAGTTTCCTTATTTGTAAAATGAACTGGGGAAGGAAATGGCAAATCACTCCAGTATCTTTGCCAAGAAAGCCCCAAAGAGTTAGACATAACTGAACAACAAATGGGGCTTTGTGCCTAGAAAGAAGAGGTGGGGTCTGGGAATTTGTGGGGCTAGGAGGAAAGCAGTTTCCCTAGAAGCAAAGGAAAAGGATCCTGGTTTCCTCATAGAAAGACTTGAGAGGAGATTCTGGAGATCTTTAGAGATCAGAGATCAGAGAATCTTCCTCCCAAAGCTTTGTCCCATTGCATTTTATTCCATACCTGAATTCTGAACTTGGAGTCTGAGGACCTGAATTCAAATTCTTCCTTGCCCATTTGACCTAAGTCTCAATTTCCTTATTTGCAAACTGAGGAAGATGTACTATAATTATAATAGCTAGTAGTCATATAGCGCTTTGTAAATAGCTTGTTTGATCTTCAGATCTTCACAGAGTTCTGTGAAGTAGAGACTAGTTTTAAAGATTTTACAGATGAGGAAACTGAGTCTGAGAGAAGACACTTCTCTAGGGTCACACAGCTAGTAAATGTCAGAGGCTATATTGGAACTCAAATCTTCTTGATTCTAAGTCTAGCCCTCTATTCCTGCATCACTCAGCAGCATGGGCTAGATGGCTTCTGGTTTCTCAGCTCTATAGCTGTGATCCACCTGTAAACATTCACATATGTGCTGTTTTACCAGGGAGAAGGAAAGAACTCTAATGATAAGAATAAGTAAGTGGCCAGCCTACTGGGAGGAATATCTCTGACTTTCAGGAGACTGGCCTTTGGAGGCCATTGTATGGTCCATGAACAAAGACCTTTTGGCTTTGTAGAACCAAATGGGGCTGTGCTGCCAGGGAGGGCTTTCTATGGTCCAAATCACTCTTTACACTGAGAAGAGTGGAGGAGAAAGACTGAGTGAAAGAAGGACAAGTTGGTTTATCAAATTAGGATCATGGAATGTGGGAACTGGGAGAGCCCTTAGAACCCAGGAGGTCAGAGCTGAGGGGAGGGGTCCCTTAGTACCCAGGAGGTCAGAGCTGGGTGAGACCCTACAATACGGAATGTTAAAGCTGGAAAGATACACAAAGTACAGAAAATCAGTGTCAGAAGGGACCTTAGAACACAGACAGTAGGGGGATAGGGAAGGACTTTTAGAATATCAGACGTCAGGGCGGGAAGTACCTTAGGGACCATCTTATCCAACTCCCATTTTATAGAACAGGAAACCTGGTTTCAGAAAAGGGCACATGACTTACCAAGGTCACACACAGAGCCAGCTGCAGAGCTGAGACTAGTACCCAGGTCTTCAGGCCTTTAGGACTCAAAGCTGTCAAGGCGGATGAGCCTTGGCCACATGAGGTCCATGCTGGGCCGGAGAAGGCCTTGGAGCTGGGGGTGGGGTGGGGTGGGGTAGGGATTAGGTCTGCCCTGCTGAGCCCACAGCTGCCAGGACTAAGGAATCAATGGATCAATGGGAATCGTTGAGATTACCAGGTAGAATTATAATTAATTTTCAGAGTTGATTGATCATGTCACGGCATGGGCTGGGTAAGGCAAAGTGCTTTCTTTCAGATTTCTTTCATTCCTCCATCCTCCCCCTCCAACACACACTCAGGTCCAGAACAAAGGTCTTTTATGCAGCTGCCATCTTTATGATTCAAACTCTGCCATCCTCTCAGGGAAAAGCCAGCTTTAAGGATTTAGGATGGGAAGGGAGCTTCCCAACCCTCGGGGGAAACTGAGGCCCAGAGAAGGGCAAGTGACTGGAGGCAATTCTCCAGTTTTATAAAATCCTGAAAAACACTATGGATGTGACAGGGATGTTTAAAAAAAAATTTCTATCAGAGCATCTAGATGGAACAGTGGATAGAGTACTGGCCCTGAAGTCAGGAGTTCAAATCTAGCCTCAGATATTTAACACTTCCTAGCTAAATGACCCTGGGCAAGTCACTTAATCCCAATTGCCTCAGGAAAATAAAACTTTATTATTATTTTTAAAAATTGCTGTCTTTTGGTTTTTATCA
Source organism: Sminthopsis crassicaudata (assembly GCF_048593235.1). Taxonomy (NCBI): domain Eukaryota; kingdom Metazoa; phylum Chordata; class Mammalia; order Dasyuromorphia; family Dasyuridae; genus Sminthopsis; species Sminthopsis crassicaudata. The sequence goes on along the minus strand of NC_133617.1, from coordinate 53,047,146 downwards.
TCTATAGTTATTCCTCTCTCTCCCAAAGAGCCTAGAATTGTGTAACAAAGAAGAAGAAAACAAAACAAAATAAATTCCAGCAAAATCAGCCAATGCATAAAAAAAGACTGATATTGAGAGAAACTAGGTGGCCCTATGGAGTCAGGAGGACCTAGATTCAAGGATTGCACGGGTTTAACTTATGTCAACTTGTTTGCCCATTTGGGGAAGGAGGAGGTACGAGAGGGAGGGAGAAAAAATGAGAACACAAAATCTTTCAAAAATAAATGTTGAAAAGTATCTTTACATGTATTTGGAAAATAAAACACGATTTAATTTTTTAAAAAACTCATCTTATGAACTTTTCCCATCCCTCTCAGCCCAAACCTGTTCATGAGTTTCTGAGGCAAAATCAGAAGGCTGGAAAGGTGGAAAGAGACTGTGAAAGCCTTTAGATAATGGAGGGTTTGCTATCTGATCCTGGAGGTTATGGGAGTATTGAGTGGGATGGGGCGAGAGTCATATCCATGCTTTGGGAAAATCACTTTGGCAACTGAGTGAAGGATAGGCTGTAATGGGGAGAAAGTTGTTAATCAAGAATTGATGATGGTAGGGTGAGCGCAGCGAAGAGGATGTCCATGAAAACATATCCAAGAAATGTAATGAAAGATTAAAAAAAAGAATATTTGACATCAGATTGGATATGTTTGAGTGCAAAGTTGAGGAGAAGGAGCTCTGATTTGGGCATGTTGAGTTTGTAGTGCCTAATTTGACATCCTGGCGGCTAAGTAATGAAGCGGATAGAGGGGTGGGTCCAGAGTCAGGAAAACTAATCTTCCTGAGTTCAAATCTAGCCTCAGACACTTACTAGCTTTCTGACTTTGGGCTAGTCACTTAACAGTTTCCTCATCTGTAAAATAACCTGGAGAAGGAAATGCCAAACACTCCATTTTGCCAAGAAAACTCCAAATGGGGTCATGAAGAGTCAGAAATAACTGACAAAGGACTGAGCAAAATCATAATCCACTCTAAGATGTCAGAGAGGCAGCTGGACAATGCTGAGACTGAAATCAGGACTGGCCATAAAGATCTGGGAATCATCTGCATAGAAATGATAACTGAATCCATAGCAGCTAATACTTTCTTATATTTCTTTCCAGTCATTATAATTTTGAAAATTCAATTTTGATTGTTTTATTGTTGCTCTTTCCATTTACATTATTGTAGACATTGTGTTCTGGCTCTACTTATTTTGCATTTAGTTGATATTTTTCCTACATTTCTTTCTGTTTACCTTTTTTTTTTTTTTTTTGCAACACTTTGATATCTTATCGTATTCATGTATCACACTTTATTTAGTCATTCCCTAATCAATGGGCATCTGCTTTGTTTACAAAACCAAAAAATGCTGTTGTAAATATTTCGGTGCATATGGAGTTTTAATTGTTTAATTTTTGAGTCCCTGATTCAAAGAATATGAACACTTTAGTTGCTTATGTCAACTTGCTTGCTATCTTGGGGAAGGAGGCGGTAAGAGAGAGAGGGAGAAAAAATTGGAACACAAAATCTTTCAAAAATAAATGTTGAAAACTATCTTTACATGTTTTTGGAAAATAAAATGCAATTAAAATTTTTAAAAAGACTCATCATATGGAATTTTTCCATCCCTCTCAGCCCAAACCTGTTCATGTCTTTCCTCTGAAATGACTTCCCACCTCCTCCCCTGTACCTAGTTTATGTGCACACAGTCACTTACATATTGCCTGGTAGAAGGTGAGTTTTTTCCATGCTGCTTTCCAAAGTGGTTGGACCAATTCACAGCTCTACCAACCATACATTAGTATATCTCACAGGACTGTTCTTAGGAACAATGTGACCTGTAAAGCGTTGGAAATGGAGCTATGAATGAAGGAAAAAGCATTGGTTTAGTGCTCACTATGTGCAAAGCACTGTCCTAAATTCTGGGGTTATACACAGAAAAGAAAGACAGTCCATGTTCTCAAAGAGATCTTGGTCTAACTGGGGAAGCCAAAATACATAAAATGTGGGTTTTGGTTGCAAATTAGTTGGAATTAGTTATCCCTAGGATGCATCTTTTTTAATGTCATTCCTCAGATCAATGAAACAAGCGAGCATTTATTAAGCTCTTCCTATATTCAAGGTATTGTGCCTCCAGCTGGAGATACAAAGATGCACAAGTTCTCCAACAGCTCCTGATAAAATGTGGGGCATCAGGTGATTGATACAAGAAAAAGGAAAATAAATGCAGAGCAGACATCCAGGTTTGAAGAGGAGAGAGATCCTAGGATTCTATCCACTGTACCACCTATTGCCCCACATGGCGGCTACTAAATCATTGCTTGTTGGATTAGTTAAAACAGGATCATGGTCTACACTGGACTGATAGAGAAACTAGTCTAGTTGTTACATAAGCCAATTTCACAAATAAAAAGAAAATAGAGAGTACTCGGCTGGTAGGCCTGATAATGGAAGCCTGAGGGGTCAGGAAGGGCCCCATGGCACTTGGGCTGCATTAGGGAGGAGGCGAGGGGTTCTGAAAGGGGCAGGGATGGGTCCTCTGCAACTCCAAAAGTGGGGAACAGCTTGAGCCAAGGTCCTGAGGTGGGCGATAATAAATAAAGAGTAGTAAGCAGGCCAGGATGGCTGGACCATTGAAGGGAAAGGGATGTAATGAGCCCAGATCGGTACGTTATGAAGGGCTTTAAATGACTCTAAGGCCCCCTCCCCCTTAGACTCATTCCTGGCTCAGAATGCCTCTAGGCTGCTGGGGGTGATCGCTGGACAAATGAAAGTGTAGGGGCATCAGGCCCACCCCCTGATGCTTGGGGAAGCCCCCTAATTCTCCTGCTACTGAGCTTCCCCTACCCTTTCCCAGCCCCCAGCCCCCAGCCCCAGGCGGAATATGGATGCTGTACTTGTTTTTGATTTATATGGAGCCGAAAAAGAAATACATTTTCTTCAATTATTAATCAGCGAGGTGTGAGAGAGATACACAGGAATGGAATTAACTCTCTGACCTTTGGGGGTAGGGAGGGGGGCCTGCATGGAGGGGGAGTCATTTCTCTCCTTTCCCCAGAGGCTCCCCCACCTCACCCACCCCAGGCCAAACTGCTCAGAGTTGGCTTGTGTCTGCCCCTCCCCAACCTCACCCACCCAGGGAACGTTGGGGAGATGGGGAAGCTCAGAGAGTGGGGGCTGGAATACCTCCTTCATGTCGCCCCCTCAGCACTGAACTTCAGGGCTGTTTCAACTCCTTCTTTCTAGGAACTTCCCCCTCTTTCTTCCCTTGTTTCTCTTTCCTTCCTTCTTGTCCCTTCCCTCCTCCTCTTCCTCCCTCTCCTCTTTTTCTTCTTCTCTCGCCTTCTTATTCTATCTTCCTTCCTTTCTCTCTGTCTGTCTCTATCTCTGTTCCCCTCCATCTCTTTGTCTGTCTCTGCTCTATCTGTCTCTTCTGTCTTTGTCTTTTTGTCTGACTGTCTCTCTGTCTCTTTCGGTTTGTCTGTCTTTCTCTGTCTATCTCTTTGTCTCTGTCTCTTCTGTCTTTTTGTCTGTTTGTCTCTGTCTCTGTCTATCTCTGTCTCTTCTGTCTCTGTCTTTTTGTCTGATTGTCTGTCTGTCTCTGTCTCTTTCGGTCTCTCTCTCCTCCCCTCTGTCATTTGAACCCACCAAGTCCTGATAGGGGGTGGGGTCACTGAATCATATATCTAGAGCTGTTAGAGACCTCAGAGAACGTCTAGTCCAACCTCTCATTTTATAGGCTCATGGAGGTGTGACTTGCCCAGGGTCACCCAACAGTAGGGGAAGTAATGGAACCCAGATCTTCTGACTCCAGATCCAGTTCTTTTCCATTGTACTTCTCACATGGACAAAATATGATAATACTGTATGGAGTGGAATGGGAGTGGGGAGGAGGGTGAACAATATGTGCACAATCAAAAATTCAAAATGTGTATAAATAATTACAAGATAATTTTTTTTTTGGTGGCAGGAGGAAGGGCATTGATCACTGAGTCAAAAGAGGGGGGAAATCATGAAAGGCTTCCCTGAGGAGGTGGCGCTGGTTCTGGGTTAATAAGTCAGGGATTCTAGGAAGCCCAGGGAGAAGAGAGGGGCATGTGTGAGCAGCCTCAGGGAGGCCAGTTTGCCCAGACTCCAGAGTCTGTTCTGCTGAGGGGCCACGACAGGGACACAGAAGTAAATCTGAGATCATGCAAAGAGTGAGAAAGAGAATGATGAGCCGTGAGGATGGGGGGGGAGGCGAGGGAGAGGATCCAGGGCTTCTGGGGGGGGGGGAAGGACTGAGCTGAGCCTTGGGGGAGCCAGGGATTCTCTGAGGCGGCTGATGAGCTGGACTTCCATTTCTACTGAGTGTGTCTTGGATGTGTGTAGTTATCTGCACTCTGTCTCCCTTATGGGGTTGTGAACTCCCCATCTCTGTACCCCAAAACTTAGCATAACTTCTGGTGCCTGAAAAGCCTTTAATAAATGCTTGTTGACTGGGAATCAGGTCTGGGCTCTTGCTGGGGGAGGGCACTTCTCTCTGAGCCTCAGTTTGTAACACTTTACAAGATGTGTTTGAGGGAACTGAAGCTTGTCGGTGGAGGAGGATGTTGGGGGATCTCTTTAGAACCTCTGGGGGTTCTAAAGGTTCCAACTTCCTTGGACAGCACAGAACCCCAGAGTGGAGGGGGCACATCACGGGGGGTCTGGAGCGACGTGACCCCACTTCCAGACTTAGTCCTCCCACAGACTTGCATTGTTAGCTTCAGTTCATCCCTCTGAGCCTCAGTTTCTCTCTCGGTCCAAGGGAGAGCATAACCTCTGACCTGCTGGCCCCCTGTGAGGATCTGGAGGAATGAACGGGTGTTGATTTGCTCTCGAAAGTTCATTCCGTTATACAAGATGGGGGATTGCTGTACCTCCTTTTCCACAAACAAGGAGATTGAATCAGCTGGTCTCCCGGGTCCCTTCCAGAAGCAGGATAACTCTATTCCCTCCTATGGAAGCAGAAACACCAAGGAAGGGGAGAGGAGGCTCTTTGGCCCTGCTGAGGCAGAGGAGGAGGGCCTTCTTCATGGCCGGCCCTGGGCTTTTCTGTGGCTGAGCCCCCACCCCCACCCCCTGCCCCCGCCCAGCTCCCTCCCCCATCCTGCCAGGAGCACTGCGGCAGCACAGACTGGCAGACCCAGTCTGAGCACAGCGGCTCAGGGGCGATCGATGGCCATATTGAACACTGTTCAAGCTACGCTGATTTTTGCGGATTCAGTGCAAAACCACAGGCCTGTATCTCACCAACCCCCCTGCATCGACCTGGAGAGTAGCAACACCCAGACACCCGGGACCCCTGATCTCCTCCCCAGCCTGCCCCCTCCTAGCAGGCGAGTCCTTCTAGCCCTCTTCCCCCACAGATGCTCCTGCGCTCTCCATTGCCCACCTCTTCCCACCCAGATCGTGCTTCCTTCTCCCTGATTTTTATACCTTCCCCCCTGCTGCAGTCTTTCCTCCGCTCCCCCCATGAAGATCCCATAGCCACAGCCCCTCTCTTCTATCCACATATCTCCTACCTCTCTCCGTAGTCCTGACTTTTTCTGACTCACACCCCCACAAAGTACACGAGACTCTCCCCTATCTATAATTTAATAGGCATAAGAATAGCTAGTATTTCTATAGTACCTACTATGTGCTATATAAATAGTATTTCATTGGATCCTCGTAGCAATTTTAGGAAGTAGGTGTTATTATGAACCCCATTTTATGGAGGAGGAAATTAAAGTAAATAAAGTTAAGTGACTTTTCCAAGATCACACAGCTAATAAATGTCTAAAGCAGGATTTGAATTCAGGTCTTCCTAACTCTAGACCCCGCTCTCTATCCACTGGGCTATTTAGCCCTTCTTCTTCTTCTGGTATACTCTGGAGATGGCCTTAGAGATAATCAAATCCTACCTTCATTTGACAACTGTAGAGACTCAGACACAGGGAAATTAAGCCGTAAAGCCAAAATTATTGAGTGATTCTGACTACTTATCTCTATTCCTGGGGATACTTTATACTCTCTTTCCTTTCCCCCTCCATCCTGCCTTGAGCATCTGCCATCTTGATCCTGGTCTTGAAAGTATAACTTGGGTGGGATGTCCTGAGATTTACCCTAGAGCGCAAAAATTCAGAGCAGCTTAAAGTACTTGAAACAACTGAGCTTACAATTTAAGTAACCAGAATTATTAGTTATTAGAATTATTATTAGAATTAACAGAAAGATTAGTTAAAATGGGAAGCAATCAGGTGTTCAGCTTCCTGTTTCCCCAACCTCCTTGACTCCCAGCTAAGATCCTCCCTGGCTCACCATTCTCCCTCCCTTCTCCCCTTGATCTGCAGCAACAATAGGAGTTTTCTATGGGACCACATCCCTAGGGCTTTAAGAATGAATTTCTTCTTGCCTAACCTCAAGGATTTAGGGTTAGCCAAAATCGGCTGGTTTCTGGAGGTTGGAATAGGCAGTAAAAGGCAGACGAAGGAAACAGGTATTCCTTGGGATCTCCAACTTCTAGATTTCCCATTGATGAGGGAAGTTGGGAGCCAAGATGATTAGAGAGAATTTCCACATGATGGGGAATTTCTGAAATGAGACAGGAATGCACTCTTAGTTTGCCTTTGAACCTGGAGAGAGAGAGAGAGAGAGAGAGAGAGAGAGAGAGAGAGAGAGAGAGAGAGAGAGAGAGAGAGAGAGAGAGAGAGAGAGAGAGAGAATTACAAAGCTGATGGGCCAGTAGCAGATAGAGATGTGGGAGTGGGGCTTGCTGTGTTTGTCCTTGAAAGCACCCTGAGAGGTATTGCCCAAACTATTGCCCATCCTTCCAGCACCAGAAATCTCTCCAGTACATTTCTCTCTGAGCCTGGGAATGAGGAAGGCAGCCAGTCTCCATTCCCCGGCCCTAGGCAGGCTTGCCTGTCAGTATCATTAGATAGGGGCAGAGGCCATATACCCAGCTCCTGGTGATGAGGGTCAGCTTGCTTGGGTCACTAGAGAGAGCCAGGCATATGAAGCCAACAGTCTTTATGAAGTGAACAAAGAAAGTGATCGAGTGAGCTGTCAGTGGAGGAGCAACAGCCGAGAAGCTGCCAGCAATACGTGGTAAAGTCGGACAGATCCTCAAACTGGGATTTCATCAAATCTTCCCCCTTGCTCCCTATCCCATCCCAAGTAGAATACAGACTCCAGGAGGACGGATACTGTTTTGCATTTTGTTTTTAAATCCCTTCAGATGATAGCCAGTGGCATATGGGGAAAATGTACTGCCTTTGATCAGAGGACCTGAATTCAAATCTCACTTCTGACTGAATGCCAGTGTGGCTTTGGGCAAATTAATTATCCTCATGGGACTTCATTTTCTCAACTGAAAAATGAAGGAGGTTGAACTATTTGGCCTCCGAGGTCCCTTCCATCTTGAGATAATTTATGATCCTAAATCTTGACACATGCTTATTGGATTGGTCTGAATCCCCTCCTTTGCTCAAGAACCTTGTATGGCCCCTTACTTACACAGGCACAAATCCAAACTCCTGGACTTAAACTTTAAGGTCCTCCTTAGTTTAGATTCACAAGCATTTACTGACATATTCATTGACTACAATGTACAAGTCAAAGCTTGTGTCTCAATGTCATAGTAAAATATGGCCCTCAGAATCAAACACATTCGTGTTAGCTAGCATTTGTGTAGCACTTTATAATTTGTTGAATGTTTTTACAAATATCTCATTGGATCCTCACAACAAGTCTAGAAGACAGTAACTTGCCCAGGATCTCCCAGCTTGTAAGTATCTGAGGATGGATTTGAACTCAGGTCTCTCCTAGCTTCAGGTTCAGTATTTTATCCATTGCACCAACCAAGAGCTACTTATAATGGTAGCTTGTGGGGAATACAAGGACAACATCAAACAGCAGCAACAAAAAACAGGTCTCTTTCCTCCAGAAGTTCCCATAATATCCTCCTCCTAATTAGCCTCTTACCTCTTTCCCTCTGCTCCAAGAAGACAGGGCCCAGTGTCCTATATGAGCCATTGAGGAAATCTCCCTTATTCTGCCCCTTTACAACCATCTTTGCCAGAATTCTCTGCCCTTTCTAGTGCTACCCAGAGTCCAGCTCCAGTCCTGCTTCCAGGAAATTGTCCTTGAATGCCAGAGCCCAAGAGCAGCTCTTCCTCCTCCACGATCCTCTCGTATTTTCTGGCCCATACAGAATCTCTTAGGTTCCAAAAGGACTTCAGAAACCACCATCTCTCTTACCCCTTCCTGAAAAGCATTTCCGCTACAACATCTGGATCGGTGATCCTCCAGCTGTTGCTTGAAATCTCAGTCTTGGGCTTGAAATTCTTACCTCCCAAAGGAGCCCATTCCACTTGAGGCAATTCTAATTATCAAGGATGTTTTCTTTAAGAAGAACCCAAAATGGATTCTCTGAAACTCCTCCACAACTATTTTTCTTGGTTCTGTCTTCAGGGGCCAAGTCTATTTTCTGTCCCAGAGAATATCCTTTCCAATACTTGAAGACAGCTATAACACTCTTTTGTAGTCTTCCCTTTTCCAGGTTAATTGTATCCAGTTGCTTTCATTCTTTGGGTGTGGCCTCCAAGCTAATAGCTCTCTTGGATTCCTTCCTTTGGATGTGTTCCCTTTGTTGATGTCCCTAGAAAATGTGGCACCCAGAATTAAATGCAATGAAATGCTTTAGATGCAAGCAGACAAGATCAAAAGACACAAAACTCATAATTTTCCTTGTTTTTTGACATTCTTCATGCAGTCTCAGATAACTTTTGTTATCACAAACTTGTGAACTTTTTTCCTACTGTTGATGCATATTGAGTCCACTAAGACTCCTGGAGTTTCTTCCCATAAAAGTACATATAACCACATCTTCTTCATCTTGTATTTTTGAAGTTGATTATTTGACCCTAAGTATAAGACTTTATATATATATATATATATATATATATGTATATATATATTCCTATGAATCTTCATTTTATCAAATTCTAGCCTGTTGAGATCCTTCTGTATGCTGATTGTCATCCAACAAGAGTCTCTGCAAAGTTGATATTCACGCCATCTATACTTCCTTGTGAGTCATTAATAAAAATGCTGACAGATCCCTTTGGCATTCCACTAGGGATCTCCATCCAAGTTGGTGTCAATCCAGGCTTAACTAATAAGCAGCAATAATGTCCTGAAAAGTACACTTACTTATGATTCACAGGAACAGGTTTAAATCTGAGAATATATCAACTTTATGGCTTTGCAAGACATAACATTTGGAGCTGGAAGGAACTTTAGAAATCCCTTCTAACTCCTTTCTTTTACAGACAAAGAAATTGAAGCTAGATGAATTGGCCAAGCTTGCACGAGTAGCGGAGCTGGGCTTGAAATTCAATCTTGTGACTCCAGGATTTAGTGCTCTTTCCAATATGTCATACTGCCTCCTTAACATTCACAGTCTCAGTTTTCTCAACTGTGAAATAGAAATAATGAACTTGTATTTCCTGCCCCAGAGGGCTATCAAGGAAAATGCTTTATAAATTGTAATTACTAAAAGAAATGAGCAATTGTTATTATCAGTACAGGGGCAGTTTGCACTGTGGTCCAGACAATTTAAGTAAGTGTCTTCCTGGTGCTCAAACTGTTCATTAATGCAAACCAATATTTCTTTTGCTACTTTTAGTCTTATTGAATTTCCTGAGGCACAGAGAGAGTGACTTATCCAGAGTCACTCAGCCAGTATGTGCCAAAGGCAAGGACTCTTAGGCTAGTTTTCTTGATTTCAGAGACAGCTTTATATGCATCAAGGCATTTTTGCTACATTTTTACTTGATGCAATAGATATTTATTAAATACTTGCTGTATAAAATAACTATTTGGAATGTATACATGAATTGTATTTAATTTATACTTTAACATATTTAACATGTATTGGTTAACTTGCCATCTGAGGGAAGGAGGCTGGGGGGAAGGAGGGGAAAAATTGGAACAAAAGGCTTGGCAAAGGTCAATGCTGTAAAATTACCCATGCATATAACTTGTAAATAAAAAGCTATAATAATAAAATAAATAAATAAAATCACTTGCTATATATGGTCCCACAAGCTTAACTCAGCGGGAGATGTAGATTGTAGCCCCCCAACCTAGCAGGAGGCTATGAGATATAAAAGTAGTTATATTATAAAAGAATACAGACATGAGAGAGATGGGAGTAAAGGGCTTTGTGAAGTTAAGGAAGTAGAGTGAGGGCAAGCTTTCCCTGGGAGACCAATTGGAGAAGGCTACACAAAGGAGATGGAATTTCATCCCTATACATCCCTTTGCTCTGGCCATGTTTTTCCTGAATAAAATAAAACTACCAAAAGCTCAGGGATTCAAAGTACTTTACAATTTATAAAGTGTTCTCCTCATAATGCTCCCAGGGAGGAGATGTTGCAAACACTGTTATCCTCATTTTGCAGATACGGAAACTGAGGCTTAGAGAAGCTCACAGAATTGATTAAGGTTCTGTGGACGGGAAGCCAATGCCTGCAGTAGAAATTTCTTCATTGCACTCCCCAGTGATGCACCTGATATGATGCTTTATATATATCATCTTGTCTAATATTCTAAGCTCAACATCATAATAGAGATAGGACTCCCAATACCAGGAAAGATCCCAGAGATCCCTCTCTAGATGCATTTCTCAAAGATTCCTGATACTCAGAGACCATGCAGTTTATTGCCTTTTCCCCATCCCTTAACCACATTTTATAGCTGGGGACAATGAAGTCCAGAGACAGGCTGGTGGCTGCTCAGTGTTTCAGAGCAAGTCAGTAGCAGAACAAAAATAAAACCTGGATCTCTTGAAAGCCTCATGCCCCAAATTGACTCTCCCTTTATTTCTGCTTCTGAATCCATTTCTTCCTTCAAAATCCAATTAAGCACCCTTTCCTTTATCAGTCAGTTGGTTAGCATATATGAAACACCTACTATGTGTCAGGCATTAAGCTCTGGACTGATCTCCCATCACTTCTTTTCCCTTCCCCACCTAGTAGAGAAAGTTCTCATCCTCCTAACATTTTCTTAAAACTCTGTCTATTTTGCTTCTCTTATATTTTATCTTGTAGCAGGCTTATTCGTTTACGAATAATATGAATGAATGATACAAAAATTTATGAAGTACTCGTATATGTGCATTCCTCCCTAATAGATTATAAATAATTTGCAGGGAGCGAATGGGTTGGTTTTCCCATTTTAAACAATATATTAATGAATTTGTCTGTGATACTTTAAGATCTCCAAAATATACTGTTTTCTTTTTTAAAAAATTTAACTGAGGGGGCAGCTGGATAGAGCACCAGCCTTGAATTCAGGAAGACCTGAGTTCAAATCTGGTTTCAGACACGTAACACTTCCTAGCTGTGTGACCCTGGGCAAGTCACTTAACCCCAGCCTCAGCAAAATAAATAAATAAATAAAATTTAACTGAAAAATATACTTCCAATTGCACATGTTAAACTTATATTGCATTTCTGCTTAGGGGAGGGGAAAAGTGGGGAGAGAGGGAAAAAATTTGGACACAAGATTTTTGGAAAGGTGAATATCGAAAACTATCTTTACATACATTTATAAAAATAAAAAGGTTAAAAATAAATAAATAAATAGAAAAATATACTTCCTTTCCCTTAGGATTGATTCCCTTAGGATTATAGTACAGAATACTGTATATAGTGTTAGACAGGTCAATCTCTGATTAATTGTTTTCAATCTGGGCGTGGGGGCTCAGAAAAGATGATGGTAAAAAGGCATGAGGCATACATGAACTGTATTTTTAAAAAATTCATTGACACCTTCGGTTTAAAAAAAACACTACATCTATTTGCCAATATATCCCATCCTCACTGTAACAAGACAAAAATAGTTAAACAAAATTAACCAACATCTCAATTGAGTCTGACAGTGATACAGTGTGGCACATCTCTAGTCTACCACCTCTTTCCTAGAAAAGTAGAAAGTATGTTTCTTGATTAGTCCTTTAGAAACAAGATCTAACACATTTCTGAAGCCTCAAAACCTTCTGGATTAGAGGGTGTCAGTATGATTATTACTAATTTGAGAAAGGTGGGAAGCTAAAGCTAATCTTTTATTTATTCATTTATTTTTAAAGATATGTGCATTCATTTTTACATATTTCCATATGAGCCATGTTGGAAGAGAAAATAATCAGAACAAAAGGGAAAAACCACGAGTAAAAAAAAGAAGAAGAAGAAAAAAAGGTGTGTGCAGCTGATTTTACAGCTGGGGAAACTGAGGCATTGCATAATTCAGAAATTATGTGCCTGAGGACAATCAGCTAGCAAGTATTGAGACTACTGGAATTCTGATCCAGGTCTCCTGAGAGAAAGTCCTGATGCTTCTTCCTCAACATATCTGCAGGGTCTGCAAACTCTCAACCAGCACCAAACACAGGGCTTTATTTGCATACTGTAAGTGCCAAGAGAATATTTGTGGATTGAATGAAGTTGACTGGCAGCAGGTATACCAAGTGATTGCCACGGCTTGACCTCACCCTTCTGACTTAGAAAGGAGTGGAAAACAGGGGGAGTTTTCTCTGCTTCCTTGGCCAGTGATGATGGGCAAGACAGTCAGAGAGAAAGGTGGGGGTAGAGGGGGCAGCGGTCAGAACCTGTAAACACCCTGGAACCCCTCTACCACAAGCCAAGAGGGAGCCAGCAGCTCCAAAAACTCCCCTTCATAATTAATAAATGAAGAATATGGTTGTTAATCGATGTAGCTGTGAAGAGAATATTGATTGCCCCGGCGTGGCATTTTTTGTGCGGCTTGGATTCTTACGCCTCATTTAGAGCAAGGCCTCTCTGGGGAGCTCTTAAAACCAAAAGATATTTGCAAGACTCTGGTGAAAGGAGGGGAAAAAAGGAACTGGGGGCAGGGAGAAGGGAGGGGGGAATGGGAAAAGGAAGAGAGATTATTTATGATCAAAGTGGGAGAGCCAGGCTGGACTCTACCCGGGGCCCATTGGAATATTTGATTAAGGATCGATTATGGTGGGTGTGGAGAGCAGTGGCTGGTCATTTGGCAAACCTGTCAGAGAGCGGGACTGGGAGAAGAGTTGGGCATATGACTCCCAGCGAATTCTTTGTAGAGTACAAAGGGCAAGAATCATCTCATTTTAGAACCAAGAATTTCAGAGCTGAGTTGGAACTTAGAACATGAAAAATACAATATAGAATCTGGGGAGGACTTTAGAACATGGTACATAGAATGTCAGAACAGAACATAAAATGTTAAATCTAAGATCGACTTTAAAATGCCGAAAATGCAATGCTAATCTGAAAAGGATGTTAGAACACAGAATGTAGGCTGTCACACTTGGGAGGACCATACAATGTCAGAAGTGGGAAGAACGGACAATTCAGAGTTGGGATTCAAAGCATAAAATATAGAATGTCAGATCTGGGAAAGACATTAAAACAGAGGATACAGGATGTCAGCATTGGGAGGATCCCTAGGACATAAAATGTCTGATGTGTAATAGCCTTGAGAACAGAGAAGTCAGAGCTAGGAGTATCTTTAGATTATAGAATGTAAGAGACAGGAGGTATTTAGAACAGATAATATCAGAATTGGGGGCAAGGGGAATTGAACCATAGAAAAGAGAATGTGCAATGTCAAAACTAGGACCTTCCTAATCCTTTAGCTCGCTGGTGTTAAACTCAGATAGAAATAAGTACCAACCAGCACAGAAGGATTCCTGTGATTGCATATTGACTCAGAAAACCACATACTAACACTACTTGTGTTCTACTGTATTTTATTTATTTGGCTAAATATTTCCCAATTACATTTTAATCCCATTCAGGCAATACTTGCCCTCCTCCCCAACTTCCAGTCCAATCTCTGCATTGTACATGTCAGGGGGAAAAAAACAAGGTCCAAAAAAGGGACAAACAGTGCTTTATGCACAGTAGGCATTTAATAAATTCTCATTGAAATGATCTGTGACCATAAACTTTATGAGGACTGACTGACTATGTGAGACAAACTGAGCCTCTTTCCAAGAGGTCCTTTTGTTTAAGAGACTGTTTTTTATGGTACCCCAAGGATTTCAGCTTAACTTAAGTCAAATCAAGAAGCATTTATTAAGCACATATTATGTTTCAGGCATTGTGCTAAATGTTACAGAAGTTGTAAGGCGAAAGCAGTACCTGTCCTCAGAGAGTTTACCCTACTGGGGGAGACAATATACAAACAACTGTATGCAAACATGATATATACAGGTTCAACCAGAGATAATCTCAGAGGAAAGCACTAGTTAATTAATCTGCAGAATAATTATATTGAATCATTGGACTAAATATAAAGCCCCAAGCTCTCAATAATAGACCAGAAATAATAACAATAAGAAGATAGCATTTATGTAGCTTTTAAAGATTTTATAAAGCATTTTACAAATATTATTTCACTTGACAACTCACAACAGTTTGGGGAAGTTAAGTCCTGTTTTCCTCCCCATTTTGCAAATGAAGAAACTGAAGGAAAGAGAGTTAGCTTGCTCAAGGTCACAGCAATATATCTGAGGTGATATTTGAACGAAGATCTTCCTGATTCTAAGCCTAATACTGTCTCTAATAAAAAAAAATTGCATCAAAGACAAAGACAAAGCAGGAGATCCTTATCATTTTCTAGCGAAGGGAGCAGAGACCAAAAGAGCAGGGAGAAGAGGATGAGAAAACTTACTGAGCATCAGTTAACTCTTAGTTCTCTTCCTCCTCCTGACCTTCACCATCCAGTAGAGATTAAACAGATCCTAATCACATCATAGAATCTAGAGCTGAAAGAACCATAAGATTCTAAATTTAGAACTGGAAGAGACCTAGAAGGCATCTAGTCAAACTCCCCTCATTTTACAGATTGGAAAACCGATACTTAAAGCATGAAATGACTTGCCTGAGTCATTGTTGGAGGTGAAAATTGAACATGAGTTTCCTGACTGAGCCCAGTGTTCTTCCCTCTTTATCACAATGTTTGGGCAACTCAGAACAATTTCTTCATTTTTTTCTTTCAAAAATTTTAATGACATTATTTCTGTTTATATCACGTCCACTTCTAAGTATATGCCTTCTCTCATTCCTACCCCATCCCACCCCACCCCATGAAACCACCCTCTGTACAAAGCAAAAAAGAAAAAAGAAAATTACTCAGAAAACTTGTCAAAACATCAGCTTATTTTGACAGTTATGTGTAATGCCCATAGACTCTCACCCTGCCAGGAAAAGGAAAAGGCTGCATCTTTTCATCTCTTCTTTGTGGACAAGTTTTGTTATTGTAGTGACACAGTGTTTCATTTTTAGCTTCTTTTCATCTACACTGTTCTAATCCCTGTGTATAATGTCTTCTTGGTTCTGTTTACTCCACACCGAATCAGTTCATACAAATCTTCCCATGATTCTCTAAATTATTAATATTCAGAAACACTTTTCAACTGGGCAAAGAGCAGGTGGTCTCAGACCCACCAATTTCAACTGAATGGGCTCTGGTCAGTCAGGAGAACTGACTTCTTGATCTGATGGATTCATGATTTAGACATGAAAAGTGATATTATAAGCAAATTAGAAGGACATAGGATAGTTTATCTCTCAGATATGTGGAGAATGAAGGAATTTGTATCCAAAGAAGAACTGGAACTCATAATTGAACACCAGATAGATAATTATGATTACATTAAGTTAAGGAGAACTGACTTCTAATCCTGGTTCCACTATTGATTCCTTAAATGATCTTGTATAAATCATTCTCCTCTTCTGAGCCTCAGTTTCTTAATAGGGCAAATGGGTATAACAATGCCTTTCCTGTCAACCTTCAGGGATCAAAAAGGGAGAGGGGAAAAACTATATCCAGTGAATGGAGCAGCAATTAGAGGCAGCCTGGCTAGAACACTCATTTTAAGGAGGGAAAGGACAAGAGGAGACCAGAACAAATGTGAGAAACAAGATTATACTGGGAAAGAGAATGCACCAGTAAAAGTTTATCTGAAGGGATAGCTACATAGCACAGTGGATAGATTACCAGCCTTGAAATTAGGAGGACCTGAGTTCAAATCCAGTTTCTGACATCTAATACTTATTAGTTGTGTGACTCTGGACAAGTCACTTACCCCCAAATGCCTCATATACACACACACAAAAAATTACCTGAAGGGAATTGAATCAGGCACCTCAAGAAAGTGACTGGAAGCTAAATAAGAACTGCAAAAAGGCTAGTCAGAGAAGAGGAAACTCTGAGATTATCTCTGGTTGAACCTGTATATATCATGTTTGCATACAGTTGTTTGTATATTGTCTCCCCCAGTAGGGTAAACTCTCTGAGGACAGGTACTGCTTTCGCCTTACAACTTCTGTAACATTTAGGACCCAGTTGTAGAAAGGAGAGTTAGAGAATTTTAGTTGTAGAGGTAGAGGGCATCTAGTCTGACCCCTTCTTTTCAGAGATAAAGAAAAAATCTTGGAGAAAATTAATTGTCTTGCCCCGGGCCACACAGGTGGGCAATATTCATTTCACTTGATATAGAGGAAATTTTAACAATGAGAACTGTTCTAGAGTTAAGTGGGATGTTCTAACCAGAGAGATTAGTAGGGTCCCCATCACTGGGGCAGGTAGCTGGTGCAGTGCATAGAGCACTGGGTTTAGAGTCAGTAAGTCATCTTCCTTGAGTTCAAATCCAGCCTCAGGCACTTATTATCTGTGTGACTCTGGGTAAGTCACTTTGAACTCTGCTCGCTTCTTTCTTCATTTGTAAAATGAACTGGAGAAGGAAACAGCAAACCACAGCATCTTTGCCAAGAACATCCCAAATAGGGTCACGATGAGTCAGATACAACTGAATGATAACAACGATACTCGCCTTCAGCTTTTGGCTGACGGCCACTTATGAGGGATATTGTAAAAGGGATTCCTGTTAAGTTATGGATTGCAATAGATATTCTATAGAGCACTTAGATTGGAGTCAGGAGAACCTGAGTTCAAATCCTGTCTTAGAACTTTACCAAATGTGTGATTCTGACCAAATGACATCCTCCTTGAGCCTTAGCTTCTTCATCTGTAAAAAGGCAAGAGGGGGTGCTTGTTGAACTCCAAGGTCCTTTGTAGCTATAAATCCAGATATCTGGAATTATGTTGGGCTAAGGTGTTGGACTTTGAGTGTAAAAGACCTAGAAGAACCTAGAAGGCTTTTAAAATCTTTACTAGCGTGTGATCCTGGAAAAATCAAGTAATCTCTCTAAAACCGAACTTTCTTTTTTATAAAAAGGGGAAAATAATATCAAATAATATCAATATCACCTCAAAGGGTGATATTGATGTTCAGGTGAGATAATACATGTGAAACTCTTCACAAACTTTAATTATACTAATAAATACTAATGCTTCCTATTCTTTGGCTGATCATGGCCACCTTCACAGAACTGTATAATTAAGGCATCTCTTGGAGGTTGGAAATGATTTGAAATAGAGCTTGGAGACCCCAAGTACATCTAGTTCCATCAGTAACTGAATTGGAGTCTACAATTTCACAGTCAGCCCAACTCATTCTTTGAAAAATAAGAATTTTTTTCTCTTTTTGAGTCTTCTCTCCCAACTTTTCTTTGTAATTTCAAGGATCACTTCCCATCTCTGTAGACCTCCAAACAACACCAATCTGAGAGGCAGGAAACACAAACCCCAGGGGGAAATTCTGCTTCTAACTGGCAGAGTGTGACTTTAAGAGGATCACTTCCTATTTCTGAACCTCAGTTTCTCACTTGCAATGCAAAGTTGAATTAGATGATTTTAAAAATTTCTTCCAGTTCCACTGCTCTGTATTCTAAGGTCCTTCCAGCTTCAGGTCTTGTATTATCAGGATTCTCTCAGCTTTGAGGGCTTTGCATTCTAAAGGGACCCCCAGTTTTGCTAGTCTAGGGTCTTCTTCAGCTCTGCATCCCATGCTCTGATTTTCTGTGCTCTAATGTCTCTTTCAGCTTGGACATTCTCTATTTTAAGGTTTCCTCTAATTCTGACAATCTGTTTTCTAAGGTTCTCCCCTATCTCAGCCCTGATATTACCAGATCTAAGAGAATGATTCCTATCTCCAGTATTCTAAATAAATTCTAAAACGATAGCAATAACCTAGCACAACAGCTCAAAAACTTATCATCTAGGGTTTATTTAGCAGTCAGAGCAGACTGACTTGCAGGTCTCTAGGCTGTAACCAGTCCCCACTGGGAAGAACCAAAATTGACTGAATGGGGAGAGAGAGAGGAGAGGAAAAAAAAGGAGGTAGAGAAGAAAGAGGGAGGAGGAGGAAAAGGAGAAGAAAAGAGGGAGGAGGGAGAAAAATAAGAGGAGAAGGGGAGGAGGAAGAAGACTATAGTCCAGAGTGGGCTGCCCAGGCACATCCATCTCCAGCTCCTTGTGTGATCGGCCCTCTCCCTGCAGATCCATGCCGATCAATGCAAAATTAATTAGAGTAATCAACTCAGCTGTACCATGGAGATCATACACGCGGGGTTTTAGGTGACTAATTGGCGGAAGCTGACAGTCAGCGTCCCCCGTGTCTTTAAGGTATTAACACTTTTTTCTCGGTAGATTAATTACTTTTTTGCATCTTTCACTCCATCAGTTGTTCCTCAGTCTGCCTTGGGTGTCGTGTGTATGTGTGTGTGTGTGTGAGTGTGTGTGTGTGTGTGTGTGTGTGTGTGTGTGTGTGTGTGTGTGTGTGAGAGAGAGAGAGAGAGAGACAGAGAGAGAGAGAGAGAGAGAGAGAGAGAGAGAGAGAGAGAGAGAGAGAGAGAGAGAGAGAGAGGAGAAGAGAGAGAGAGAGAGAGAGAGAGAGAGAGAGAGAGAGAGAGAGAGAGAGAGAGAGACAGAGAGAGAGAGAGAGAGAGAGGAGAAGAGACAGACAGATAGACACACACACACACACACACACACACACACACAGAGACAGAGACAGAGAAAAAGAGGAGACAGATGTGAGGAAGGAAACCCACAGAAGTGTTCTCAGGAACCTCTGTTTTCAAATGCTTTGGTGCTAGGAGCGAAGCCCAGCCACATATAACTCTTTTTGTCTTATAACATGGAGGAGCTGAGGCTTTGCTTGGAGAAATTGGTCTCTGCAATGCTCTCTGTGCTGACAGGAAAGGATGCTGGGTTTATGCTGGGTTATGTAGTACACTGGTACTAGTCTAATAGGTAGGAGACCAGGTTTACTACTTGTTTGATTGTGGACAAATTAGTTCTGCCTTCTGGATCTCAGTTCCCTAATCTATGAAATGGGAAAAGGGCAGGAATGGGGTAGAATATGTGATTAGGAGGTTTCCAGGGTCCCCTCTAGCCTTAACTTTCTAGTCACATAGCTAGTCGGCCTGATGTTCTTTGTTCTAAAGTCCTTCCTTCCCTGAGATCTTTCATCCAATCTGTTCTAAAAAAACATCGCTAAGATGTCTTAGCTTGGCTGGGCCACTTGTGACAGACACACAATTCACCTGGCCTGTACCTGACGTATTTTCCAGACACTCTAGAATATGGAATGTCAGAAGTGGGATGGAATCTTAGAAGATGGAAGGTACCAATGTACAAAGTACAAAGAATAACAGTTTGGAAGGGCCTTTGATCAAATGTCATAATATTCCCCAGGAAGACTTCAATACAGCTGAAAATTAAGGAAGAGACAAGAATACACAGACAATGAATGTAAAAAGAAAAGCCTTCAGATGCAAAATAAATATTCCATCTTTTTATGAAGGTTCCAAAGATTGAACAAGACTTCATATGCCTTTGCTGGCAAATGAAGAAGCCAGTGGGCAATGAACTTGTCCCTAGAGCACAGACTAGGCTCCTACTTTTACCTCTAGCCACTCATCCCCATAAGATTCAAGTAAGAATCTGGGAGGTGTAAGTGGCTGGATTTGGTCTAATAAGCATAAGACAGGGAAGAGTTCCTGGCTGGGGGAGCTGCTCCTGAAGCAGCTGCTATTCCAGCACAAACAAAAAGAGAGCCTAAGACCTCATCTACTTTCTATATAGAGGAGATAGACCTCAGAAACATGGCTGAGGAGTCAACAAGGAAAGATTTTCCAATTCTAGGCTTAGGGCTGTTGCCCTAGCTGAGAGCCCAACAGTATACCAGTTGAAGAGGGCACAAAGTCACCCAGCTGATGTCATGGCTGAAGGTGCTAAGGGATTACAACTACCCATTGACTATTGCGTCCAGCAGATAGATCGTTCTGTCCAAATGCCATGTTCAATAGGTGACCCAGTCTAGCCCAGGAACACCTGAACCTGATGAAGAGGCAATTCAGCAGATGGGTGGCCCGCTGGATTGACCCAACTAGGGGAGACATGGATGGCAAGTTCAGCTGAGCTGCTCACCTGAAGGAGATGCTGTGATATGCAAATCAGCGGTCCATCGAGCAATGGGATTGTTTACAGCCTATAGCAAAGTTCATAAAGACCTTCCAGAGAAAGAAAGGACATGGATGCCATGGAGTTCCAGATTTGTGAGTTGCCTTAGCCACATTTGATTCCTATACATATCTCACCACTATTATTCTTTAAGTTTATGCTCATTCTCCCCCCACCTCTTCACTATGGACTCTGTATGTTTGTAAGGGTGCACTCACTCTGGGGGAAATGCTCTCAAACTATTATTCTTTTTTTTTTTTTTTCATTTTTTTAAAATTTTTTTATTATATATATATATTTTTTATAATATTATCCCTTGTATTCATTTTTCCAAATTACCCCCCCTCCCTCTATTCCCTCCCCCCGATGACAGGCAATCCCATACATTTTACATGTGTTACAATATAGTCTAGGTACAATACATGTGTGTGAATATCATTTTCTTGTTACACAATAAACATTAGAATCCGAAGGTACATGCAACCTGGGCAGACAGATATTAGTGCTAACAATTTACATTCACTTCCCAGTGTTTCTTCTCTGGGTGTAGCTACCCCTGTCCATCATTGATCAACTGGAAGTGAGTTGGATCTTCTTTATGTTGAAGATTTCCACTTCCATCAGCATACATCCTCATACAGTATCATTGTTGAAGTGTACAGTGATCTTCTGGTTCTGCTCATTTCACTCAGCATCAGTTGATTTAAGTCTCTCCAAGCCTCTCTGTATTTCTCCTGTTGGTCATTTCTTACCGAGCAATAATATTCCATAACCTTCATATACCACAATTTACCCAACCATTCTCCAACTGATGGACATCCATTCATCCTCCAGTTTCTAGCTACAACAAAAAGAGCTGCCACAAACATTTTGGCACATACAGGTCCCTTTCCCCTCTTTAGTATTTCTTTGGGATATAATCCCAGTAGTAGCGCTGCTGGGTCAAAGGGTATGCACAGTTTGATAACTTTTTGGGCATAATTCCAGATTGCTCTCCAGAATGGCTGGATTCTTTCGGAACTCCACCAGCAATGTATTAGTGTCCCAGTTTTCCCACATCCCCTCCAACATTTATCATTATTTGTTCCTGTCATCTTAGCCAATCTGACAGGTGTGTAGTGGTATCTCAGAGTGGTCTTAATTTGCATTTCTCTGATCAGTAGTGATTTGGAACACTCTTTCATGTGAGTGGATATAGTTTCAATTTCTCCCTCTGAGAATTGTCTGTTCATATCCTTTGACCATTTATCAATTGGAGAATGGTTCGGTTTCTTATAAATTATGGTCAGTTCTCTATATATTTTGGAAATGAGACCTTTGTCAGAACCTTTGTTTTTAAAAATATTTTCCCAATTTGTTACTTCCCTTCTAATCTTGTTTGCATTAGTATTATTTGTACAGAAACTTTTTAGTTTGATGTAATCAAAATCTTCTATTTTGTGATCAATAATGATCTCTAGTTCTCCTCTGGTCATAAATTCCTTCCTCCTCCACAAGTCTGAGAGGTAGATTATCCTCTGTTCCTCTAATCTATTTATTATCTCCCTCTTTATGCCTAAATCATGGATCCATTTTGATCTTATCTTGGTATATGGTGTTAAGTGTGGATCCATATCTAATTTCTGCCATACTAATTTCCAGTCAAACTATTATTCTTGCTATTGCATTTGTTATTGTACAAAGAAATAAATGCCTTTGTAAAAGTGCTAAATCTGATAGTTAAGTAAAGCCCATTCATTGGTGGGGGCTCCCAAGCTACTATTGGAATAGACACCTATAAAGTTAACCCTAAGATCCTAAAGATAGCCAACTATCTAGTGGTGCAATCTGCCAACATTAGAGCCCAGAAGGGGGTTAGTCAGAGCTAAGCAAGGCCTATGAATATTCTGTGCCTTGGAACAGAGAATGTCAATAGAAATGTCAGAATGGGGGGGGAATCTTAGAACATGGAACATCAGAGATGGAAGGGCCCTTAGAACACAGAATGTCAAAGTTGGGAGGGCCTTCATCAGCCTGAGGAAGCAAGAAAGAACTGCAGCATGGAGACTAGAGAAGCAGCAGAAGACAGAGCCCCAGTACTCAGGGGAGACTAAGAAGCCTACTTCCTCGGCGTGGCTGGACATTGAAAGCCCTGCTCAAATGCCCCATCCCCCAGGAAGTGTCCCTTGACTTTTTGGTTCAGTCCCTTTGCGTTGTAACTCTGACACACTTATTCAACAAGGATGACAGCACCAGCTCCTGTCTCTACAGAGGTTTGAAGTTTTCTAGGCACTTTCCTTGACAATAACTCTAGAAGAGAGGTTCTCCGAGGATAAATGAGGTAAATGAGACCCAGATGAGATAAATGTGAGAGTCTCATAACTAATGTTACATAACCCAATGTGAACTCAATTTAGTTATTTCGATACATGTTTATTAAATGTCTATTATGTGCAATGTGCTATTTTAGGAGAGACAGTGAGGTTTCTGAATGAAATGCTGGACGTAGTATCAGGATGACCTGGGAACAAATCCTACTGCTGTTAGCTGCTAGCTCTGAGGCCATCAGGAACCACCTCAGTGTTCTCAGAACACAAAGCCCAAGGAGCCATATGTGTGTCTGCCATTTTGAATTTGAGAGGAGAAAAGACCTCAGGATATCTTGAAACAGCATTAGAGATCTAAGAAGGGGACTAATTAATTTTTCCTGGGCTGAGTTCAGCTGTTGCCTTGCACTGTGAGTGTTTTCTAAAGTTTGGTGCTTTGTGACAAAGTCCTGATTGCCCTGCCCTGAACATGTCATTTTTCCACCATATCCCAAGGTCAGGTACCTTTGGGGTCATCCCTCCTCTTAACTCCTCACTTTTCAGCTTCTTTTTCTGTGTGTTGTCTTTTCCCATTAGACTGTAAGCTCCCTGAGGGCAGGAACTGGGTTTTCCCCCCATATTTGTATCACCAGTGCCTAGCTTGGCAATGCAGTAGACATTTAATAAGTGTTTGTTGGCTTTTTTATAGACTAGCTATATCCTCTGCTCATCCAGTACTTATCTCAAAGTCTGAAGTATCAGCTGTTATTATTAATTACAAAAGCAAAAATGGCAACCTTTATTCCAAATCGACTTCATTCTCCACTATACTATGCAACCTTTAAGACAATATATTATTGTAGTGGCTGGTGGGTCATTTGCTGGACTGGGGGCCTCCCACTGATCTGAGTTTGAACTCTGACCTACTTGACATGTTGATCCCCATATGCCCCCATGACAAGAAATTGTTTCAAAGAGCACTGGCCCCAAAACATCATGGGAGATAGAGTCTGGGGGAGAACTCCCTTCCTTCTCCCTGCTCATTTACAAGATCTATGGGTGGGCTTCATCACTCTCTGATTCTGTATTCTCTTGGGGTCAAGTTTGTCACTCAGACTTCCAGCAAAGGGGAAGAAGGGATTTCTCCCCCTGACACTGTCTGACCCCTCCTTTCCTTCAGCAAATCAAACATAACTCCATGGGAAGTGCCCCAGACCAGCAGTTGATTACCTCCATCATATTTTAATGACTTAGATTTGTGTTTTTGTTTTTTTCCTTTTGCCCCAAGAGGGCAAGTACCTCATTTTATCTGTAGGCCTCCCAACTCCAAATCAGAGCTCTGTACACAGTAAGTGCTTAATCAATGTCTATTGAATAAACGAATGATTAACACAAGAGACTTGGGCCCCCACCAATGACTAATAGCTACTTGACCTTAGAGGAGTTACTTTCCCTTTTTTGGATCCCAGCTTCTTCCTCTGTAAACTGATGGGGTTAAGCTGGATAAGCTTCTTGGTGGCCTGAACCCCTTTGGAGCTTGATGAAGTCTTTGACCCTCTTTTATTAATAATGTCCTAAAATAAGTAAAATCAAATACATGGGATTACAAATGAAACCAATTATTTTGAAATTAAAAAGTAATTATTTCTCATCCAAGTTCATGAATTCTCTGGTTTTTCTCTAAGCCTCAGTCTGCTTCTTTGTAAAATGGGGGAAATAATTTCTATACCACCTCCTTGGCAAGAGAATCTCAGGGGTCAAATAAAATATTATGTATGATAGCAACTTAATACCACACCCGACAGTCCCCCAGAGTCTCTAACAGAGAAAAGGTGGCCCTTATTTTCCCAAGCCTCCCTTCGTCTCCTCACTAACACCATTGAGAATACAATGTGTGGTCTGGGAAAGGCAGTTCCCCTCTTTACTCATCCATGGGAAAGAATGAATCAGTGATAGATTTGAATAGAGATCAGAGTTCAAATCCCATCTTTGTCATTTACTACCTCAGTTTCCCTATCTGTCAGATGAGGGATTGGTGTAGATAGGCTGGATATCTATGATCCTCTGTAGACAGACCTGAGGACTGAGGGAGTGGGCTCTGCCTGGGGACCTCCCACCTTCTGATCCGTGCCTTGTAAGAGCCTCCTCGGGACCCCGTGGTCCACCCTTCTGGGAGCATTGAAGTCCGTTAAGTGCCTTGCATGGATATTACCCGGACACCCCCTCTATTGTTTATTATTGAAAGTTACAAGAAGCTAAAGACCTCCACAATTATCTACCAGCCACTTAAGAGCAATCGAGCACCTGTCACCGGCTGAATGGGGCCGCTCAGGCCTAATGACAGAAGCGGAATAAAGCAGCAGTGCCGGTGATTAGGAGCTGGGGGATTTACAGCTCAGTGGGCCCCGGAGACAGGGTGGGCAGCCCGCAGCAGGGACAAGCCGAGGGTCCCCCTGCTTTGAGGTGACCCATCTCCCAGCCACTTTGCCCCACTCGGGGCCTTTGTGCCCTCTGATCCCTAGACCTCCAGCAGGCCTGTGAGGGCGGGGTAGTGAGCAGTGTGGGCTGGGAAACCTGGTTTGGGCTCTCAGCTCTAATGCTTGCCAGCTGGGAAACCTGGGAGAAATCATGGGACCTCTCTGAACCTCAGTTTCCCCATCTGGAAAACAACAATAATCCTGTCTGCTTCCATGGCTGCTGGGATGAAAACACTTGGTAAGCAACACATTAGAGACTTGTGTGCCATTATAAGAGGGGAGGGGCTAAGCAGGGATAGGGAAGGGGGTGTTCTGGGTCCTGAACACTGAACCCCCAAATTTGAGACACTCTGGAAAATAGAGAGAGGCGGCAGATGGACAGGAGGACAGGAGCTCAGTGCTCTTTGTGGAGACCAGAGGAAAGCCCACCCAGCCTTCCACCTCCCAGCCATTGTCTCCATCACTGTTGGGAACATGCTGAAAAGGCTGCCCAAACCTCGGGTCTTATCTAACCATTGCTAAGGCTACGTACAAGATCTGATTAGTCCAGTCCAGTCCTTCTGTTTCTGCCTCTGTCTCTCTCCATGTCTCTCTTTCTATCTGTCTCTCTTGACCTCTTTCTCTCTGTTTTGCTTTCTGTCTCTCTGTCTTTCTGTCTTGCTTTCTGTCTCTTTGAGTCTCTGTCTATTTTTATCTCTGGCTCTTGCTCTCTGCCTTGTTCTCTGTCTCACTTTTTGTCTCTGTCTCACTTTTTGTCTCTGTCCCTGTCTCACTCTCTGTCTCTGTCTCATTCCCTGTCTGTCTCTATCTCTCTGTCTTGCTCTCTATCTGTGTCTCTGTCTTATTTTCTGTCTCTCTGTCTCTGAGTCTCTGTCTATCTCTGTCCATCTGTCTCTGTCTTTGTCTCTGTCTATTCCTCTCTGTATTTGTTTCTCTGTCTTGTTCTCTGTCTCTCTCTCTGTCTCTGTCTCTCTCTCTGTCTCTCTCTCTGTCTCTCCTCTCTCTCCTCTCTCTCTGTCTCTCTGTCTCTCTGTCTCTCTCTCTCTCTCTCTCATTCTCTCTCTCTCTCTCTCTCTCTCTCTCTCTCTCTCTCTCTCTCTCTCTCTCTCTCTCTCTCTCTCTCTCTCTCTCTCTCTCTCTGTCTTGTTCCCTATCTCTGTCTCTGTCTTTCACTCTGTCTTAGTATCTTGAAGAAGAAATCCCTTCCTAAGAGGCACCATGACCTTGTGGATGGAAAGCTGGTCTCATAGTTTGGAAGACAGGGCTTAACGTCTAGATCTACTGGCTATGTGACCCAGAATAAGTTAGTTAACCTCTCAACATAACTGTCCAAGAATAAAATGAGAAGAGTAGTTCTTTATATGGATGAACTCACAGGACCTGTAAAAAGCAAGACAAAAGCATTTTAGTGGAGGCTGCCTTGAAATCACCCAGACGAAAATCCAGCCTTAGAGACTTACCTCTTAACTTCTGTCTCCCTTAGTTTTTTGGACTATAAAATGGGAATAATAACAATACCTACCTCCCAGAGTTTTGTGAGGACAGAATGAGATAATATTTGTAAAGTACTTAACATAATAAGCTTGGCACATAATAGGCTTCTGAAACATAAAAGAAAACCATGGAACATTAAAGCAATTAGTGATCATTTAATTGGGTGTAGGTGGTGCATTGGCCAGGTCTTAAATCAGGAAGACTTGAGTTTACACCTAACCTCAGACACTTACTAGCTATGTGACCCTGAGCAAGTCATTAATTCTGTTTGCCTCAGTTTCCTCATTTGGAAAATAAAATGGCAAACCACTCCAGCATTTTTGCCCAGAAAATCCCAAATGGGGACATGGAGACTAAAATGTCTGAACAACAGCAATCGGACTTATGGTACTAGAGTTCAATATTACTTTAATACTATCCTCACTTTTATTGTGTCTAAAATGAAGATATTGAAACATTCCAGCAGTCCTCCAATTGTGGTCTGGTGACCTTGGAGGTATTTCAAAGGTTTCACAAGATTAAAACGATTTCCCTACTATTACTGAGATGTTTTCATTTCAAATGTAGTAAAGATCATTAAATCCAACTCACAGAAACAAAATGTATTGGGGGGTCCCCAATAATTTTTTAAAGTAATAGATTTTTATTTTCTAAATACATACAAAGATAGTTTTCAACATTCACCCTTGTAAAATCCTGTGTTCCAAATTTTTCTCCCTTCCTTCCCTCCAACCCTTCCCCCAGACAGCAAGTAATCTAATACAGGTTAAACATGGGCAATTCTTCTAAACATATTTTCACATTTATCATGCTGCACAAGAAAAATCAGATCAAAAAGGAAAAAAATGAGAACGAAAAAACAAGCAAATAGCAATTAAAAGGTTGAGAATACTATGTTGTGAGCCACGTTCAGTCCCTGTAGTCTTCTCTCTGGATGCAAATGGCTCTTTATCGCAAGTCTATTGAAACTTGTCTGAATCATCTCATTGTTGATCATCAGAGTTGAGCATCATATAATATTGTTGTTGCCACACACAACATTCTCCTGGTTCTGCTCCCTTCACTCAGCATCAGCTCATGTAAGTCTTTCCAGGCCTTTCTGAAATCATCTTGTTGGTCGTTTCTTACAGAACAATAATATTCCATAACATTCATATACCACAATTTATTCAGCCATTCTCCAATTGATGGGCATCCATTCAGATTCCAGTTTCTAGCCACTACAAAAAGGGCTGCCACAGACATTCTTGCACATGTGAGTCCTTTCCCCTTTTTATGATCTTGAGACTAAAAAACTTGAGAATGATGAGATCATGTGATAAAATCCCTTCTACCTCTATAACCTAGATAGTTACAGTTCATGATTCCATATATCCAGAACAGGAAGGGAACTCTGAATCTACCTAACCTAATCCTTTCATTTTTACAGATGAGGAAACTGAGTCCCAAAGAGACCCAGGGATTTGTTAAAAGTCACACAGTAGGAAGTGGCTGACCCTAGATGTGGACCCAGATCCCCTGAACAATTTTACAAATGGAGAAACTGAGACCAAGAGCAGGGAAACAATTTGCCTAAATTTACAAAGGGAATCCAGGGTCAGGGTGGGGCTGTTCTCTCCCCATTTCTAGTTTACTCTAGTGGTAAGAGAATAGAGAAAATCTACTCATCTGTAATATTTGTAGAATTGAATTGAAATGAAACCAGGCTCAGTCATTGTCCTGAGGGTCAATCTAGGAGAAGACAATTCCTTTTTCTAGGCTCCAGTTTTCCTATCTGCAAAATGCCCTGTGAACAGTCTTTAAAGGTTTTCCCTCTTTAAGCCCTCTCATACCAGCCATTCTGTTTTCTAAGGGCCTTCCCAGCTTTTACATCTTGTGTTCTAAGACCCCTCCCAGCCTCCTCCCAGCCCTGACCTCCTGGGTTCTAAGGGCCCTCTCAGCTCTGACCTCCTGGGTTCTAAGGGTCCTCCCAGCTCTGACCGCCCGGGTTCTAAGGGCCCTCCCAGCTCTGACCTCCCGGGTTCTAAGGGCCCTCTCAGCTCTGACCTCCCAGGTTCTAAGGGCCCTCCCAGCTCTGACCTCCCGGGTTCTAAGGGCCCTCTCAGCTCTGACCTCCTGGGTTCTAAGGGCCCTCCCAGCTCTGACCTCCCGGGTTCTAAGGGCCCTCCCAGCTCTGACCTCCCGGGTTCTAAGGGCCCTCTCAGCTCTGACCTCCCGGGTTCTAAGGGCCCTCCCAGCTCTGACCTCCCGGGTTCTAAGGGCCCTCCCAGCTCTGACCTCCCGGGTTCTAAGGGCCCTCTCAGCTCTGACCTCCTGG
The DNA here is from genome assembly GCF_048593235.1 of Sminthopsis crassicaudata. Taxonomy (NCBI): domain Eukaryota; kingdom Metazoa; phylum Chordata; class Mammalia; order Dasyuromorphia; family Dasyuridae; genus Sminthopsis; species Sminthopsis crassicaudata. The sequence continues at coordinate 53,018,104 of NC_133617.1, read as the reverse complement.
GTTCTAAGGACTCTCTCAGAACTAGCATTCTGCATTCCAAGATTCCCTGCCAGCTTCAACATCATATTCTGCTTTCTAAGGTCCCTTCAAATACTCTTCCTCGTGATAATAATGACAGGATTTGATATTTACAAAGTGATTGACAGTTTTTGCAAAGCTTCTCATCCTTATTAAAGCAAACCCTGTGAGGTAAGTATCCCAGACATGATCGTTCTCACTTAGCAGAAGGGAAGCCTGCTTCCCTTTCCTTCTCAGAGAAGGTGAGTACTTGTCCTAGGAGGCACTGCTTGATCACTGGCAGAGAAGGGACTCAGTGGGGCTGAGACAAACAAATACTGCTTTCTGTGCTTACTCCCATAACTTGGGCTACCTTTCTAATATTCTGTATTCTTAAATGGGGAATCCTTGCTCTTTGGTTCTAGAGTAGAGGTCCTTAAATTGGGGTCCACAAACTTAAGAAAAAATTTCAATAATTGTATTTCAATAAAATTGATTTCCTAAGTAATTATCTGTATTTTATTTTATTTATTTTAAAACATTCAAAGAAATATATGATATATATATATATATATATATGTATATATATATATATATATATATATTTTTTTTTTTTTTTTTTAATGGCTCTAATTCTAGAGATATGCTCTTCTCTTTATTGGGGCCCCTCCCTCTTTCTGCAAAGGCCAGAGGGATGGGGGTGGGGAAATACCTTAGATTAAAGCTGAGATTAAACCTGGTTTTTTTTTTTGGGGGGGGTGCCCAAGGGCTGCAATCATGTCTTCCACACTCCTGAATTACAAGTCCAGATCTCACTCCATGGGGTCACTGATCTCCTGTGAAAACCAGAGGAATAGAGGCTCTGGCCTGGGAACGGGGCTGAGGGGGAGTGTTGGAGAAGGGCAAGGGCAGTTTCTTCCCTGGCCTTTTATTCAGGGAGGGCCAGGTGGGGATGCTGGGCTTTCTGCCTTTGTCTTCCCTGGCAGCCACACAGTCTCAGAGCACATAGGAGGCCAATCGATAGCCATACAGTGTTTGCAAGGAGCGGACATGCAGTGAGCAGGCTCAGGAATCAATGGCCCCGCCGTGCAGCATAAAATATATATATATATATATATATATATATAGATATGTAACATGGAAGCAAGAAAGCCGTTGAACCTTCTCATTGGATGGGCCAGTGCCATGGCAACAGAGACCTCCCCCCAATTCCAGACAGTGGGGGTTCTGGGGCTTGGGGGGAGGGGGGTATCTTGGTATAATAGAATCTCAGCAATATAGAATCAGGAGATTGGAGATTTGGGACCTTAGAAGGCCTATTTTTCCCCTACCTCCTTTTACAGATGGGAAACCAAGTTTCATTGTTCAAGTTAATGAGTTCATTGACTTGTCCAAGGTCACACAGATGTGTTGTATTGTTTCAAAGCCGAGACTCAAACACAGATCCTCTGAGTACAAATCTAACACTCTCATTTTACAGGAGGGGAAACTGAGGTCCAGAGGAAAAGTCACCGAGCTCACAAACACTCTCCTGACCCTTTTCACTATAACATAATTTCTCTCAAATGTCAGGAGGGGAAGAACTGTCCAGTTCAAATGATCTGGAACCAGAGAACCTGGCTTTAAATCGCAGTTGTATTTCCTCTTCCCTGTGGGACCTTAGGCAAACCATTTCTTCCCTCAGGGTTTCAGTTTCCACATCTTTAAAATGGGAGGTTTGAATTAATTGGCCTTTAAAACCCCTTCTACTTCTAAGTCTTGGAACCTATAAAAAAATTTCCTCCAAAACACACATTGACTTACAGGCTCCCTTAGAATTGGGACCCAGACATCTCAGCTCCCAGTTCAGGTCTCATTCTATATGTTGTAAATTGGAGGGAAACACAATCGCATTTATGAACTCCTTTGTCCAGTTATGAGCTCCATGTAAAGTTCAGCCTTAAGACATAGTGTGGTAGGAATTGAGACAATTCCTTTTTTTTTTTAAAATAGTATTATCTATTGGATTTAACATATAATTTAACATATTTAACATGTATGGGACTACCTGCCATCTAGGGGAGGGGGTGGGGGGAAGGAGGGGAAAATTTGGAACAGCAGGTTTTGCAAGAGTCAATGCTGAAAAATTTACCCATGCATATGTTTTATAAATAAAAAGATATATAAAAATTAGTATTTTATTTTCCAAATACATGCAAAGACAGTTGTCAATATTCACTTTTGTAAAACAATGTGTTCCAAATTTTTCTCCCTCTCTCCCTCCTTTCCCCTTCCCTAAGACAGCAAGCAATCTGGTACAGGTTAAACATGTGCAATTTTTCTAAACATATTTTCATATTCTAGACAATGTCCTGGCCCCTTGTTTTGGGCTTCCAGTGAGGCTAGATTCTACTTGAAGGAGCCCTCAAAAGGCCAGAGTAAGAGGGCTGGGGAGGAAGAGAAGAGGAAAGGAATAAGAAAATGAGTCCCTCCGTTCCTCGGTACCTAAATTTCCTCATCTGTATAACGAGAGCAGTTAGACTCAATGGCCTCCAGCTCTGTTTATGATTCTTTCCTTAGAATTTGAATGGTAGGGAGATTATACATCTAATGGAAGGAACCCTGATTGGAAGAACTCCTATGATTTTATGTTCCTGTTATTTCCACATTTCTCTTTTTAGACTGAAGTTTCTTCAGGACAGGATCCTGCTCTTATTCAGATTTTTATCAGGTGCCACATTTAGAAGGCAGGGCAGCAGAGCTATGGAGGCAGAAAGAGAGGAGCAACAGTGAGCCATAGCACTGAGTTATACCAAGTCTGCCTTTCTGTCTGAGATGGCCTGCAGGAAGCAGAGGAAAACAGGCAGACCCTATGAGTGCTCTGCAGAAGTAGATTGTCTAGGAGGGAGGGAGGGAAGGAGAAGGGAAAGAGGGAGGGGAAAGAAGAGAAGGAAGAGGGAAGAGAGGAGGGGGGAAGGGAGGGAGGGGCAGGGAGGAAGAGAAGAAGAAGAAAAAAAGGAGGAGGAGGAGAGAAAAGGAGGGAAGAGTGGAAAAAGAGAGAGGGAGAGAGAAACTGACATGTGTGCATATATATATATCTTCATATATATGTGTATATATATATATATATATATATATATATATATATATATATATACACATACATACATATGGAGAGAAGAAAAGGAAGAGGAGGAAGAAGTGAAGAAGAAAAAAACAGACATATAGAGAGAGAAACAGACAGAGATAGAGAAGGGGTCTGGAAGTCCTAGTTGCTTTCCCTGTATTCTCCGTTGAGTGTTTCCTTGAGGCTGCGCTGAATGTCAGGCTGTGTTGTGAGCTACCCTTGGTAACAGGCACAGAGAGAAAGGGCCTTTGAGTCAGCTAGTCTACCCCTACTTTTTTTTTTTTAAACAGATGAAGAAGGCTGACATTCAGAGAGAAGGAATTTATCCAAGGAATGTCCCAAATGTCCATGTTTTCCCAGAATTCCGCATAGAAGCTCCTCCCATTCTTCTAGGACCAGATCAAAAGGCATCTCCTCCAGAAAGCCTTGTGTGATTCACCTTGGCCCTTGGTAACATGTTCTGCCTCTGAATGGAGCCCTTCATCTTTATCCCAGTCTGCCTTGTGATAATTGTAGAATCATAGCATTCTAGAGCCGGGAGCAACCTTAGAGCCCCTACAATCCAACCCCTCCATTTACAGATGAAGGATACGAAAAGTTCCTCAAGATTAAGTGCCTTACCCAGTTTTATATAGTAAGTAAATAGAAGAGTCAGCCAGATGGCAGTGGAAGGAGTGCCAGGCCTGGAGTCAAGAAAACAAGTTCAAATCCAGCTTCAGACACTAGTTGTGTGACCCTGGGCAAGTCACTTAATTCTGTTTGCCTCAGTTTCCGCATCTGTAAAATGAATTGGTGAGGGAAATGGCAAGCCACTCTGCCAAGAAAACCTTAAATGGAGTCATGAAGAGTCAGACACAACTGAAAATTACTGAACAACAACAATGGAACAATGGAGATTTGAATGTGAGTCCTCTGGATTCTTCCCATTGCATCATACTGCCTCTAGGAAAACCAGCAACCACAGGCACAACTAGTTGGGTCAACTAGAGCTTTTTCTGGCAGCACTGACCTCCTAAACAGCACTTGTTATCCCTGTGGTAACTGTATCTCTCGTGCCACTCTGTTCATGGCATGACTTCTTCAACCATATTGCTCATATCTCAGGGCTCACCTTCCCCCATGCCCGAGGGCCAGATCTTCTTGGACGATCATCCTCTCCCAGTAAAACTGCCCCAAGGTCACCTTGTTCTCTGCCACCATCATCACCTGCTCTGTCCGGTTGCATGCCCCAGGCCTCAGGATTCTTAGTTCTGGCTCTGGAAGCAGCTGGGGCTGGGGACATATCAAGAGTAAAAAGAAGCTCCCCAAATCAGGAATCCATCTTCCAGAGCCAGGACAAAACCAGCATTTACTGTTAACAGAGGAGGGAAAGAGGGAAAGACAGACAGAGAGAGAGGGAGAGATAGAGAGAGACAGAGAGAGAGAGAAGGGAGGAGACAGAAAGAGACAGAGACAGAAACACAGAGAGACAGAGACAGAGAGAGAGAAAGAGAGAGAAAAAAAGAGAGAGAGGCAGTTTAGGTAAAGAGCAGAGGAGTATTGCTGAGAGTGGGGAGGAGAGAGTCATTCCTTGGTGCCCTAAAGTTCCTCCGATCTATACATTGAAGCTGAGAATAAATAAAAAAAATCGGATCGGTACTTCTGAAAAGACTGTTCTGGAGGGAGCAGCCTCCCACAGCCTTCTCAGCCCCAGCCCAGGGAGGGGAGGGGGTCAATAAATCAATAGCTGATGCAGGCTGGCTGTGATCGGCTGCGGGAGAGTGGCGGGGTGATGGATGGGGGGTGGCGGGGAGCTGCTGGCTGATGAGGGACCTGGGGTGAGGTTCACCTTGAGCTGTGTGGCCGGGCAGCCAGAGATGAAGAACAGAGCCAATGGCCAGAAAAGGGGTCCACTGCACTTCCACCATGGGTATTGATGGCTCTGCTATATCAGCCTGGGTCGTATACATTGGAGCACAAAAAGGGAGAACCAAGAGGAAGGTTGATCCTCTTTTCTGGGGAGGATTATCAAAATCAGTGGTGGGGAGAAGGGGTGGGAGGACTCTCACATTGTAGTGAGGACCTCGGACCTGGAAGGGACTGCTTCAGGCTTCTCTTCTTGCTGATGAAAAAATAAAAGCCCAGGAAAGGAGGAAAATCACAGAAACCTTAACTTAGAACGGAGTGAACCTTAAAGATAATTAAGTCCATCCCATCCCATTTTATAGATAAGGAAATTGAAGCAGGGAGAACTTAAATGACTTGCCCAGAGTCACAAAACTAGTCATCCATGAGATGGAATTTGAACCCAGGTTTTTCTGACTCCAAGTTCAGACCAATCACATCATGGCCTTACTGAGAGTTCCAGCGTCACACTATGAGACAAAGAACATAGGCAGGAATCAAATCTAAGTCTCGTCGTTGCTCAGTTGTGTCCAATTCTTCCTGACCCTGTTTGAGGTTTTCTTGGCAGACATACTGAAGTGATTTGCCATTTTGTTCTCCAGTTCATTTTACAGATGAGAAAACCGAGGCTTGTTAAACAAGATAAAGTGACTTGTCCACAGTCACCCAATGAATAAGTGTTTGAGGGTGGATTTGAAATCAGGTCTATCTAACTCTAGACCCAATGCTCTAACCACTGCATCATCTAGCTGGCTGGGAGTCTCCTGATTCCTTATTGCTTTTACCATTGTACCATCCTGTCTTCATTTTAACTTTGTTCTCTAATTAGTTCTGCTCAAACATTTCCAGTGACAACGACCTCAGTATATGCATTCATTCATTCATCTAAAGAATATTTAAGAGCCAGCACTACTCAGAGCTGTCCTGTGCTAGACAATAGGGAAGATATTAAGATATTGTGACACTGTCCCTGCCCTGATAGAGTACACTGTTTGTGTCACAGGGAGTCTGAATGGCATTAGAAATGGTGGGGAGTGATCTGCCTTGCACGGGAAGTTTTCAAGTGGTCAGAATATTGGAGAGGGGATTCTTGCCCTACTGATTTCTCTGAGTAATCACAAAACATCAAGAGTTGGAAAGGATTTTGCACATAATGGGGGCTTTATCCAGCATTTGTAGCCAGATGGTACAGTGAATAGATCACTGGTTCAGAAGTCAGGAGAACCTGAGTCCAAATCCAGCTCACACGCAATACTTCCTAGCTTTGTGATCCTTGTCAAGTCACTCAAACCCTATTATCTTAAACCAAAAAAAAAAAAATCTGTGGAATGGAACTGAAACTCGGAAGCCATCTCATAGCTCAGTCCAGACTTGACCAGGAATTCCCTCTACAATATCTCCAAATAGAAAAAAAATTGGTTTTCCAGCCTCTACTCAAAGAAGCTAGTGATCTCATCCGGTGACGTGAAACTTCTTCCCCAGGGAGCACCCTCACTTATGGGCTATTAGAACATTTTCCTTACATCAAGCTAAAATATATCTGTGGGTGCAACTTTGCAACCACCACGCCTAATTCTTCCATCGAGGGATAAATATAACTAGGTGGGGCAGCTGGGGATTTGGCCTGAAGCATCAACATCCTGGGTAGCTGCATTAATGAAGGCTGGGTGGCTTGATCTTCAGCACTCTGGCCTTCCTAGTGGCTTTTTTTCTGGACGTGCTCCAGCTTATCTTTGATTTTCTTAATGTGGGCACTTCTTCCAGCAGTTAGAATGGCAGCCCATCCATGGTTCCTCATCCTTCAGGACTCCTGTTGGATCTTCTTCTCATCAGTCTTCCCTAAGGGGCGTGCCCAATACACCGGGGCCCTCCTCTAAGATACCTGACACTGTAGATTCCAGAGAAGCACAAAAGTTCTCCCTTTATTATCATTTATTCTCCCTGAATGACCAATCTACCTTCTTTCTGGTATCTCTTTGGTGATATCTTTGTTACTGCTTCTTGCTTTCAGTTCGTTTCCAGCAATGAGATGCAAAGTACTTATGTCCATGTTTCTTCATTGTTCTTTGGGTCAAATACAATTTTGATTCCATGTTCCATGATCCTAATCTCTAGGAATCCCAGTCAAATAGCATCACCAGAAAAATGATGGTTTTCAGAAAATTAATTTTATTTTATTTAATTAATTTAATATAATTAATTTAATTTCAATGGGAAGGTTATCAGCATTAAAAACATAATTCAACCAATTCTTAATGTGCAACAAGAAAATTGGATTTACACACATATATTGTATCTAGGTTATACACATTTAATATGTATAGGATTGCCTGTCATCTAGGGGAGGGAGTAGAGGGTGGGAGGGGAAAATTTGGAAAAATGAATACAAAGGATAATGTTGTGAAAAAATTACTCATGCATATGTACTGTCAAAAAAATTATAATTATAAAGTTAATAAAAAAAAACCATGATTCAATTTCCCAAATACAATCCAGACTCCTGGCTTTCTCCTATTCAATTCTGGGTCTAGCAAATTATTCATTTGTAACATTCAGTCAATAATAGGTGTGTGTGTGTGTGTGTGTGTGTGTGTGTGTGTGTGTGTGTGTGTATGTGTGTATGTTTACTAGTGGACCAACTCTATAGGTTATTCATCCAAATATGCACCAGAGCCTCAGTAATAGACATCTGTCATCCATTTAGTGTTTGTTATATGATTGGTTAGGGTAATCTCTTCTGATAGTGGTGATGATGATGGATCTCCTTTAGAAAGTTATGAAATGAGGAGCAGCTAGGTAGCACAGTGGATTCAGAGCACCAACCTTGAAGTCAGGAAAACCTGAGTTCAAATCTGGCCTCAGACAGTTAACATTTACTAGCTGTGTGACCCTGGGCAAGTCACTTAAACCCAACTGCCAAAAAAAGAAAGAAAGAAAGAAAGAAAGAAAGAAAGAAAGAAAGAAAGAAAGAAAGAAAGAAAGAAAGAAAGAAAGAAAGAAAGAAAGAAAGAAAGAAAGAAAGAAAGAAAGAAAGAAAGAAAGAAAGAAAGAAAGAAAGAAAGAAAGAAGGAAGGAAGGAAGGAAGGAAGGAAGGAAGGAAGGAAGGAAGGAAGAAAGGAAGAAAGGAAGAAAGGAAGAAAGGAAGAAAGGAAGAAAGGAAGAAAGGAAGAAAGGAAGAAAGGAAGAAAGGAAGAAAGGAAGAAAGGAAGAAAGGAAGAAAGGAAGAAAGGAAGAAAGGAAGGAAAGAAAGGAAGGAAAGAAAGGAAGGAAAGAAAGGAAGGAAAGAAAGAAAGAAAGAAAGAAAGAAAGAAAGAAAGAAAGAAAGAAAGAAAGAAAGAAAGAAAGAAAGAAAGAAAGAAAGAAAGAAAGAAAGAAAAGAAGGAAGGAAGGAAGAAAAGTTATGAAATATTCTGCAAGGGATAGGCACATTTTTACAACTGATCACATCTTGACAGTCACACAATTAATAAGTGGGTGCTGTGAACACAAGGTCCCACCGTGCAAAAGCATGTGATTCAGTGGAGCAAAATATGGTCTTTAGAGGATGTTCTCTAAAAAGGATTTTCCCATGCACATATTAAGATCATAAAATATTCCTTGAGAGACAACGAAAGTTGACCTTGTTCATCTGACTTCTGCTGATCAATTTTAGGCAAAAAGCAGAAATTCCACTAAGGGAATTTTCCACCATCAATCTATCTGCAGGTCCAAAATTAATTGATCAATGAGTTTTTATAAGTACCTACTCCGTACTATGTACTATGTTAGGTGTGCAGCAATAAATGTAATAATGAAACTATTTCTGCCTTTGAGGACCTTAAATTGAATGGAGGAAACAACTGTAGCCTGTGAATATTTAGAAAATAGATCCAAAGTTAAGAGGAAGTAATTGAGGGTGGAAAGGAGGCACATCAGCTAAATAGGAGCTAGATAATAAGAGGTTGGGCTTGAATTGAGCTTTAGAAGAAGGGAAGGATTCTGGGGATTAGAGGTTACTTGATGGCTTTGGACAGAGAACTGGTCTTGGAATCAGAAGGATGTGTTAGAATCTAATTTCAGAGCTCAATAAATTTTATGACATTGGAACACTGGTGTTAGAGTCAAGAAGACCTGAGTTTGAATTCCTCCCCTAACTAGCTGAGTTACACTGCAAGAGTCACTTAACTTCTATCTGCCTCAGTTTTCTCATCTGCAAAATGGGGATAATAGCAATCCTTCTTCAAAGGGGTTGACATGAATCTCAGATAATATTCATTAAATATTTTGTAATCCTTAAGATAGTAAATAAATGTTAGCTAGTATCATCCTTAGTTTCCATAGTGTAGTGCTTATCATATTCACCTCACATGAAAAAGATCCCAGACTTGAAATTGGAAATAAGTTAAAATTTAAACCTTTGGGCAGTTGAGTGGCAAAATGGATAAAGTAGAGTCAGGAAAACCTGAGTTCAAATCCTCAGACATTTTCTAGCTATATGACTCTGGGCAAGTCACTTAACTCTGCCTCAGTTTCCTCAAGTGTAAAATGAACCGGAGAAAGAAATGACAAACCAAGGATCTCTACCAAGAATATACAAAATGAGGTCACTAAGAGTTGGACATGACTGAAACAACTGAACAACTACAGCAATAGCAGTAACCTAAGGGACAGAGGCAAGGAAGGCTAGCAAACAGATCCCTTGTCGATGGGAAACCTGTTTATGGACGATACCAAGCCCCTGGATATTGCAGCTTGTCAATGTCCTTTTTAAAGGAAATGTGGAGCCCAGAAGTGGCTCTAACATTCCAGATGAAGCTTGACCACAGCAGAAGATTGGCCTGCAGGGCCACAGCATTCAGAAAGGGTTTAGCTTGGTTTGGTTTGAGAATCCAAAGACATGTAGGAGGTAAAGATCAAGGCACTGGCTCTAGGACGTCTCAGAAAGTTAGGGGGGGGGGTTCTGCTGAGTCCTCAGCAAGAGGCTAAATAGCACTATTTCTATCCTGTCTGGGCAGAGATGAGGGAGCAGGATCTGCTGGGAGGAGAAAGAGCAAATGAACCAAAGTTTAGCCAAATATAACCTTGTATTCATCGCCTAACCCCCTTTCTATATTCCATCAGGGATCCCAAGTTTGTTTCCTTCTCCTCCTTCTTCTCTTTCTTCTCCTTCTTCTCTCTCCCTCTCTCTTTCTCTCTCCATTTCTCTTTCTCTATATCTCTCTCTTCCTCTCTGTTTCTTTTCTCTATCTCTTTCTCTCTCCCCTAATCTCTGTATCTCTTTCCCTCTGTCTCTGTCTCTCTCTATCCTTCCCTTTCTGTCTCTCCCCCCCTTCCCTCTCCCTCTCTCTTATAAAGCTCTGTCTCTGTTGGTAATATGATAAGACCATAGATTTCAAGCTAGAAGGGATCTTGAAGGTCACCCAATTCAAGTTCTTCTTTTTATATATGAGGAAATCAGAAAGCTTAAATGAATTGTCTAGGTTCTTATATCTAGTCATATAGGCAGGATTTGAACTAGGTTTTTCAAGCTCCAAAACCAATGTTTTACTCATTAGTCTGCTCTGCCTTGTGACTCAAAGGCCAAGTGAATTTTAGAGCCAGAAGAGTCATTTGAGCCCATTTTAGCTCAGGAATATTTCAGACTTTCAGGACTGGCAGAGACCTCCAGATCAACTCCTTCATTTTTTAGACAAGGAAACAAGCCCAGGGAAGGGAAGAGCTTTAATGCCTTCCTGAGGATGAAGCCTTTCACTTCTGGCTCTTAGATTTTTCATCTCTGAAATGATATCATCTCCCTCAAAGGATTATTTTGAGGGAAGTTCTTCATAACCTGGAAAGTACTATAGAATTGAGAGTAGTTCCTGAAATGGTCCTCATTTGAGGCAACACTTTAATTTTACAAATGAGGAAACTTGAGTCCCACAAGGTAAAGCAGCTTGGTCAGTAGCAGCTGGGACTTGTACTCAGAGCATTCCCTGACTTTGTTATTTTTCCTTTGTTTCCATCTGGTTCTTGTCTCTATCCCTCTCTCTTCCTTTCAATTCTCTAGCTTCAATTATTTTAGTATAACAGTAATAATAATAATATGTAATGTTATACATTGCAATAAATAGCATTTATATAATGCTTTAAGGCTTACAAAGAGCTTGACAAATATTATTTCACTTGAATTATCATGGGAGCTAGGTATTATTATTATCTCCATTTTACAGATGAAGAAGCTGAGGCAGACAAGGTTAATTTACTTGCCCAGGGTCACACAGTGAGTGAGCATCTGAGGTCGGATTTGAACTCAGGTTTTCTTGACACCATCTCTACTGCCTCGCCTAGCTGCAGGATCTTAAAGTCTCTTATTTCTTCTGTTTTTTCTTCTCTTTTTAAAATGGACTTCAGTTTCCTCACCTGTAAAGTGAGGGAGTTGAATTATATGGTCTCAAAGAATCATCTTAATTCAATTAAAAGTAAATCACTAAATGCTCATTATGGGCCTGGCACTGTGCTAGGTGCTAAGGATGCAAACACAAAAGTACAGTGGCCCCTACCTTCAAGCAGCTTCCACTTAATTACTATTCTAAATTCTCCATCCCTTCTTCTCCTTTTCCTATATTCCTCCTTGCATCTTTTTTTATCTCTTTTCACATCAATTTCTTTATTCTGCCTCTTTCTTCTTTTCCCTCCTCAGTTATCTTACCTGTAAAATGATTGGATTGAACTAAATATCTTCTAGATCTAGTATTCCCATCTGTTTCTTTTCCTTTCCTTTACCCCTCCCTGCTCCATATTTCTAAAGTAGTGACATAAATCATGGAAAACATGCAGCACTTGGATCAGGAATGCTGAGCTTTGATCCTAGTTCTGACATTAATTGATTTTTGATCTTAGGCAAGTCACTTAGCTTTTCTTGGCCTCAGTTTCCCCATTTGTAAAGTAAGAGAATTGGGCTTTGTGACCTCAAGGGTTCCTTTCAGTTTTGTGATTTTATATTCTAAGGTTTTTTTCAGCTCTGATATTTTACATCTTACAATCCTTACTAGCTAAAACATTCTCAGTTATAATGTTACTTCCATTCTTGTTATTTATTAATGCCATTAATAATATTTCTATAGCACTTTAAGATTTACCAAGCTTTTCTCTCACAATTCTCAAGGTCGGTAATACAAGTATTATTATGTTCATTTTGCAAATAAGGAAACCAAATCTCAGAGATAGGCTCTAATGTTCTGTGTTCTAAAGCCCCTTTTACTTGTAACATTTTATGATTCTATAAATCTTTCTGTTCTTACCAGTGATGTTCTTACTCTTCCCACACTAGTTACCCTTGTTCCTGCCTGCACCCTTCACTATATCCCCATTCTCTGTAATACATTCATTCCCCTCTTCTTCATCTCTCCAAGTCCCAATTGTCTTTCCTGACTCGTTTTATTGCTTCCAAGAGATGAAGTTTATTTAATATCATAGACTTAGAACTAGATCAAGCCTTAGAAGTGATCTAGTCTATACCCTTCCCTTATTTTATAAATGGACAAAAGAGATCCAGAGAGGTAAATTGCACTGATTAATTATACCAGTATCTTCAGTGACGGCTTAATATGGATTCTCAAACTTAGATGTGACTTCTTGAAGTTGAATCTATGGAAGAAAGGAGATCTCTTCACTCACATTTCCTTCCATAGTCATTCTACCCACATATGCCCTGGGAAGCAAGGCCAAAAGCTCAGCCTAACCATTTGTTTCCCCAATCAGGGAATAGAAGCAACAGCCGTAGGAGAGTCTGAAATACAGGCTTTCGATGCAAGGAAATAGATGCTTCTTTCATTTCCCCTGGAATCTTTTATTTTCCTCAGCTTTTCCTCTCATACAGTACGGTGAATTTCATATTTAAATTTGGGATCAAAAAGATGGGGGTGGGATGGAAGTGAGGAAGGAGAAAGAAAGAAAGAGGGAGGAAGGCAGCAGAAAGGAAGAGAGAGAAAAGGGAGAAAGAAGAGAAAGAAGGGATAGAAAGAGGAAGGGGAGAGATATGAAGAAGAGAGAGAAAAGGAAGAGAAAAAAGAATCAAGAGAGAGGATCGGAGTAAGAAGGGATGAAGGTAGAAATTAGAGAAAGGAGAAAGAGATTAGAGAGAAAAGGAAAGGGAGGAAGAGAGGGAGAGATAGAAAAGGAAGATCAGAAAGAAAAAGCAAAGGGAGGGGGGAAAGAAGAGGGAGAAAGCAGAAAAGGGAAAGTGAGAAATAGGGAAATTGAGAGAAAAGACTGAAATAGGAAGAAGAGAGGAGAGAGGGAGAGAGAACGAGAATGAGAGAGAGAGAAAGAGAGAGAGAGATCCCCTTTCCACCTCTACTGGAGCTGTCAGAGAGCAACTCCCAATTAGACGATCAAAATATTCCATTCCTGACTCCATTCCCCATCGATCTTGCCTGTAGCTGCCACTCGGAATCTAGAGGAGGGGAGGAAAGGAGAAAAAAAGAAGAGGGGGAGGGGAGAGGGGGAAGGGAGGTTAGGTCTTCTTTTCTCGGGGCTGGGAGGGGGTCCTTCTTTATTATTATTATTATTATTATTAGTTATTATTCATCTCTCTGGAAGGCAGCTATGCAGAGGCTGCAGACCCAGCTGACTAGCGATAGAGAGCTGGGATCGATACTTAATTGGCCGAGGCTGGGAAGTGGGAACAGGGATGGGGTGGGGATAAGGGGAGCCCGAGGGGATGGAAAAAAGGGGTTGATGGCATCAGGAGGTGCTTCTTCTGAGTGGGAGTCCTGACTGCTGTGGGCAGGAGAATAGGAGTCAGAGACTCAGGAAGCCAGCTGATCCAGAGGCCATATGGAGCTGGCCGGGAGCTGTGGTCCTGATGCTTTGAAGAGACCCAGATCGTTTTCCATCACTGATGACTCCAATGCAACAGCTAAATACCCCCTTCCCAATCCCTCCCTGGAAAAGTAAAGCATGCCTCTCTTCCTATCTCTTCTCCTCTCCCTTCTTCTATTCCTCCTCTTTACGTCTCTCCTTTTTTTCTCCTCTGCACTCTCCATTTCTCTTCCCCTTTCTTTTTTTCTCCCTCTCCCCTCTTTCATCCTTTTCCCCCTTTCAATTAACAATTATTTTTTAATGATTAAAAAGACCATGTGCACAGAGGAGGATCTGTAGTGCTGGTGAAGCAGAGCAAGAGGGCTGTGACCTGCTGAAGTGAAGGAAACACCAAGTGCAGTGAAATCATGATTCTTTTGAAATATTAACAATAATAGTACAATGGCTAGTGTTTTTATTGCGGTTTAAATTTTACAAAACATTTTATGTATGGCATCTACTTGGATGCTCATGACAACTCTGGGATGAAAATGCTGTTATTATACCCATTTTACAGACCCAGAGATGAAGGCAGGCAGAAATTAAGTTACTTACCCAGAGCCACACAGCTAGTCTGCAGAGACCCAGCTGAGGCAGAATTTAAGCTCTACCATTCTATCCAGTGCACCATGTAGCTAACTCAATAATAATAACAATATACAGTCCATTCAGGTTTGCAAAATGCTTTACAATTTACTAAAAAAAAGGGAGATGCCTCACTCAGACAAAGGCAGGGAGAAGAACAGGTCATAAGACTTATATGCGAAAGAACCCTAGAGATCATTTAGTCTGATTACCGCATTTAATAGAGGAATCTCAGAGAGGGATAGCAATTTGTTCATGCTCACACAGCTAGCCAAGTTCAGGGGTGGAATTGCAACCCAGGCTTTCTGAGGTCTAAGGTGGCCCTCTTTACTTTGCAGTTTGACTTTGGAAGTTTCCTTCCAAGTCTCCATTATGTGATGGTACCATGTTCTGCTCCTCTCTCATTAATTTTTCATGGGACTGGTTCCTGTAAGGTCAATGAGGGCAGAACCCAGCTCCCTTAAAGGCAAGCAAGTGTTTAGACACAGTAAATGTTTACTAATAAAAGTTTTTAAAGTGAATCAATGAATACTTCTAGGAGATGGGACACTCTTCCTCTGGGATGATTCTAAATATCTTTTAAACTCCCACAGGAGATAATTGTCAGTGTGTCCACAGAACTGCCTTGGGAAGACCATGGTGGAGAATCCCAGTGATAAGAGGTTTTTCAAGAATATGGTGTGTTCTGGGCTTGTTTCCTTCCCTTCTTTGACTGATTTTCCATCTCAGGTGGAGGGCTCCTATCTTCCTCCATATAGCAAGGGGGTTCTCAGGCAGATATCATCAACTCAGCAGTCTTCAGTTGGTCTTTATAAAGTCCTAGTCTTGGAAGTTTCTTTGGAGGTCACCGAGTCCAAACTCCTAATTTTAAATTGGGGAAACTGAGGCACAAAGGTTAAGTATCTTGCCCAACGTCACTCAACTAGTAAATGTCTGATGTGGAATTTGAACCAAGGAAAATGGTTAATATTAAGGGGGGCAGGCTAATCAAGGGAAAGCTTTCTGGAGGAGGTGGTAAAAAATAGAAATTCCTCAGGTAGAGAAATGGAGAGAGGATATTCCAACCCAAATCTGCATTTTAAGGATCATAAAATGCAATCCCCATGAGGTAGGTAGGATTATCAACCCCCAGTGGGGGGAAGAAACTGAGGCTGGAATAAGTGAAATAAGTGAAAAATCACCTGGCTGTTGTCAGAGGCAGAATTGCAGGCTGATTCCAGGCTTGGTCTGCTGATCACAAGTCTGGTGTGTTTTCCAGTATGTTTTGCTGCCTCTCTATGGAAAAGAGTGAGCAAAGACTCGGAGTCCGGAAAGTATAGATTGTGCTCAGGGGGGCAGAAAATTGTTCTGTTTGCCTGGAGCGTTGAATATATGGAGAGGAACAGTATGAGATAAGACTGGGAAAGTGTTTGTAAATGACCCAGAGCTGGGAGGGATAGCGAATATAATGCATGAGATGAAGGCTGTACTTCATATGAACAGAGATTAACAGTTTAGAAGAGGGATTTGTAACTAGGACTCTGTGAATTGGTTTTAAAAATATTTCAAGAACTCCTTATTTCAATATAATTTGTTTACCTTGCAATCCCATGTATTTTATTGTACGTATTTATAAGCCCCATTCAGAGGAGCAGTCCATGGCTCTCATGACTCTCATGACTGCCCACAGGGTGTGTGGAGCAGACTAAGGTTCAAGACCCCTGGGTTAGAACAATGGACCATATCTAATATGGTGAAATTTTATAGGGGGTAAATGTCAAGTCTTATGCTTGGGTTCAAAGAATTAATCAATCGCAAGTACAAGATAGGTGAGCCATGGCTGAGTGTATTCCTTTGTGTGAGGTAGCTGGAAGACTCAGTGGACTGTAAATGAAATCTGAGTCAATGATGAGATAGGGTAGCCAAAAGGTTAATGCCTTCTGATGCGGCATTAATAGGAATACAGCATCCAGAAGGAACGAGGAGATAAGTCCCACTGTCCTCCCAACCTGGTCAGTCAGTCAATAAGCATTTCATAAGGACCCACTATGTGCCAGGCACTGTGCTAACTGCTGGGGTTGGGGAAATTCCCTTAACCACGAATATTTCACTGCCCTGAAACTTCTAGTCATAGAGTAAGTTTGTACATAGTAAGAGGCAAAGTGGTGGCTCAGTGGATTGAGTGTTGGATGTCAGGTCATTAAGACCTGAGTTCAAATCAAGCCTCAGATATTTGTTAATTGTGTGACTCCGGGCAAATCCTCTCACATTTCTCTGCCTCGATTTTTTCATCTGTAAAATAGGGATGATAATCGAACCTATTTCCCAGGATTTTTGTGAACAGTAAACCTGTGTAGACTTTAAAACACTATATAATTGCTACTATTCATGAGAAATACTCATCCAATTGAGCAGATTTCTCAAAGAACTAGGCAGAGGAGAATTTTTACTAAAGAAGATAATAAAGGAGATAAGCAAGAAGGATTCTATTCTTGAGAAGTTGCTCCAAGAAGTGTGCCCCATGTGATGGGGTAGGGTGACAGGAATTTAGGAGGGGATTCAGAAGACCACCTGTGCTCTGTATTTATTGGTTAGAGATTGATTCTGAGCACTTCTAGGAATAATGTTTGAGCCAAACTTTTGTTCTTTTGCATCCTTCTGCTACTTTCTTGGGGTTTTGAGTGTTATTCTAGAAACTATCTCTGACTAGAAAACTATGAGCTTGCAGTGCTTCCAAAATGGCGTGACCTAGGGAAAAGTCTGCTCTGTGCCCTCTTGATCTGACTTCTGAACAGTCCTGAGCAACACTTCTGTGGATCTGTCTCTGGTTAGAAGATCCAGGGCTTATCCTCTGTCAGCTAGCCAGGATGAACTTCAGGTTCAGAGTGACAGAGCTGGAGGCTCCCCTTTGGTCAGAGATTACTGTTCTGCAGGCTTTAGACTGGGCTGGAGCTGGAACTGAGACCCCAGGACACACTGCCTTTATTCAATCCACCATAAGTCTATGACATGGTACTAACTAGTGAGCAAAAAAGCTGCCATTTGTCACCTGTTTCTACCTCTGCAGGATGTCTCAGTGTCCGGGTATGGCATTGCCCTAGTGGTAAAGCTTAGAGATGGAAGGGACCTTAAAGATAGCAGTTTCACTAGGCTAGCTCACCAGAAGCTTTTTATCTCCTTAAGCGCTGTGCTTCCCCTTCAAAATATAATAGCTCCTTCACCTAGAGATCATTGAGTCCTTGAAGCTACACCAATGAATTACAGTCTCTGACGTATGCAGATGACTTCAGTACAATCTTGGGAATCAAGTGAAGTCTGCCATGAATGAGAGTAGAGGGTCATCAGCAAGTTGGTTGAAGGATAATGGTTGGATTTTGTAGCCAGAACAACCCATAAATCTATACAAAGGTATAGAGTGTCATCCTGTATGGGTAGAGGAAGTATCCATATTGAGTAAATCAGATATTTTTATGGTCTTGAGGCAGATGGGGTAAGTACTAAGCATGTGATTTCAGGTTGGGGAACTCCCAGGTATGGAATTTCCTCTACCAATGCCAGTCAGCATATTCTCTGCAACTTAAGTTCTTGGGGAGTTGACAAGAGGACCAACATGAATCAGATGCAGGATATGAGTCTAGCTGGCTTCCAGGCCATCCCTCTACCCACTGAGCTACTGTGTAGCTCACAGTACTTGTGAGCTTTGGCCTAGTCTTGGTCTTGATGACCAGTCCCATTTACCATCTCTCTCCCCACTGAGCTACTGTATTTCTATCTCGACTCTCCTGTGAGTTCGGATGCAGACTCTCAGAATGTAGCTTGTGCTGTGGCTTTGTGGTTGGATCACTGAGTTTCTTCAAAGAACACAAAATACTTTCCCACATGTTTGTCTAAGCCTGTTCCTATTCTCCACCTGGTTTCCAGCTTGGATGACTCCATAGAATCCTAGGATGTTCCAGTTGGACTCTAATTAGAGATCATGAATGAAACCTATTTCCAGAAGCTTTGAAGGAAGATTATCTTTTACTTGACTTAGTCTTATAGAGAGACTTGGTGACCAGTCCCATTTACCATGCCCAGAGACAGTGGAGAAGTCATTAGCACCTCAGATCCACAGCTTAGGCCATGTTAGGAGATTGTCTTTGCCAAATAAATAGGGGTAATCCCTAGTAACTAATAACTAGACTATAACAAAGCCTACCCAAGTGGTCAAAATATGTCACATTATCTTATTTGATTTATACTCTGGTCAAAGAATTACATACTGAAAGATGAGAGAGCAATCCTTTCAATCCCTTAGGTCAGGAAGTGATGACGAGAGAGTGTCATTGAAAGTTAGTTTTACACATGTAAAATGTATGGGATTACCTGGCATAGGGAGAGGGAGTGGAGGGAGGGAGGGGATAATTTGGAAAAATGAATTAAAAAAAAAAAGAAAGTTAGTTTTATTATTCGACCAGGAAATATTCTTTTGCCCTCTCCACCACCATCTCTTTTATCCAAGTTACCAGGTACCATCTTTATTATCATCTTCATCCATACCACCATTATCTTCACCATCACCACTGATGTCAACATTATTTCTATCAAGATGATACCATCCTTATTATTCCTAATATCATGTCCGTCTCTGTCACTAGCATCATCGTTGCCTTTACCACGACCATCTCTTCCATCACCACTACTCCCATTACCAAAATTGACATATTGAAGATCGAGAATATATTTGACACTTGTGGATAATAGAATGTTGGCAGGGGAGAAATACTGTGCAGAGTACGAATCATAAGAATATAAGAGTCTCTGCTCATTCTGTCTCTTGCCATCTGTCTTTGCCAAATCTATTTCCATTTCTTGGACCTCAATTTCTTTGTTTTCAAAGTGATGTTATTAGATCTCCAAGGTCTCTTCCAGCTCGAAAACTATGAGCCTGTGAGTCTCAAGATGTTGCCAATTCAATGGGAAGCACAGTTTAGATCATGGGATCTAGAAAGGACCTTAAAGGCAATCAAATCCAAACCATTTATTGATGAGACCATGGAGGCAGCTCAAGGTTAAGTGGCTTGCCTAAACCTGCAAAACCTGCTGGGTTTGATTTGAATTCAGGTCTCCATGACTCCTGGTCCAGCGCTCCATTCACTATGCCATCTCACAAGTTGATAAAGAGATCCATTCACTTGTTCACCAATCACTCATTCATTCAACAATGCATTCAATGGTGATTTATTGAGTGCACTGAACTGATGTAGTCAGTCCACCCCACGGGGTCTAGGACAAAGAGGAGACAGAGGACCCTGGTTCATGGCTTCCCTGGGGCCCCAAGACCAGCAGCTCCACTGAGTTTGATGCATGACATGTCAACTTTAAAAGAATCCTATATGTCCACTTAAACACTACATGCCTGCTCCCTGTCATTACCATTAATGCATACACAATCATTAGGCACTTCCACCTAGACCAGTCGCCATAAACTGAACTCGGCAGTTCACTGAAGCACCCCACCCGGAGCCGTCAAATGAAATCCAAAGGCTATTTCTGCCATAATGCCTCCCCTCACCTCCCCCCACTCCCACAATCCCCCTTCCTCTCTCCCCTACTCTTCCCCGATCAATTTTATGATGCTAGCTTTGGGGTTCGTTAATGTTTCCGGAATCTCTTTATGCCCCTGTTTAAAAATTCTTAATTAAGCAGGGTTTTTTTTGTTTACACTTGAACTAATTACACTTTTAGAACCAACAATAAAACATTAGGCCCGGGCCATTAAGGGCTTCTGCCGCCAGAGGCCCATGGACTGCCCACTTCCACAGGGAGATAGGAGAACAGGATGGCAGACGCTGTGCCTAGCTGTCCTGAAGAGGGTCGGCTGCTCCTTATCCATCTTCCTCTGGGAGGGGATCTGCAAGCAGAAGGTGGCCTTCCTGGCTTCCGGGCCTGGCGTCTCCTGACCCCTCCACTCCCAGCCACTCCTCTGATTCAGCCTCCAGTTGGTATTGATTGTCCCCTCCCCCCATGAAGTGGGCCTTGTGTGGGGCTCCCATCTTCCCCTTATCTGGTTCCTCAGATCATCCAGCACCTGGATTTTCATTAAATCATTGGATTTTGAGCTGGAAGGAACCTTGGGGACCATTTAATCCAACTCTCTGTTTTTTCCAGAGGGGAAGTGACTTGCCATAAAACACACAGGAATTAAATGGGAGACTAGAATTTGACCTAAACCTTCTATAAAGTATTAAAAATAAAAAGTGGAAAAGTAGGAAGGGACCAACTAGTGAAGGGTTTTACTTCCTGAGTGTGAAGGTACTCAACAAGTCAATAAACATTTATTGAATGCCTACTGTATACTATACACTGTACTAGGCTCTCAGGATTCAAAAATAAAAAATACTCGTCTTCAAAGAGCTTACATTCTTCTGGAAGAGACAATATATATAAACAGAATTTTAAAATCCAAGGCACTTTGCAGAAGGGAACTTTTCACTAGCAATTAGAAAATATGGCAACTCAACAGAAACTTGAATTCTCTCAAAAGGATGAGGAAGACGTACATTCCATCAGTGGGAGAAGGAACATGCACCCATATATGTGGAAGCGAGATATGGAACATTGAGTCTGGGGTTCAGTTGACTGGGTTGCAGAAGTCTTGAAGGGGAATGGTATGATATGTCTGTAAAAGTAGGTGGGCCAACATAGCATTTCCACTGTTTCTATTGTTGTTTGCTTGCATTTTTGTTTTCCTTCTCAGGTTTTTTTAACCTTCTTTCTAGATCCGATTTTTCTTGTGTAGCAAGATAACTGTAAAAATATGTATACATATACATAAATATGTATACATATACGTTAATATATTTAACATGTATGGGACTACCTGCCATATAGGGAAGGGGGGAAGGAGAGGAAAAGTTGGAAGAGAAGGTTTTGCAAGGGTCAGTGTTGAAAAATTATCCATGTATAGGTTTTGCAAATAAAAGGATATAAGAATTTTAAAAGTAAGTTGGAGTTAGAATGGGAAGGCAGAATTGATAAGCCAACCCTCAAAATCCTCAAATTTATCCCTCCAATTCAGTCAGTTGACAGATCATTCACCATCCTGGTAACTCACTTTATCATCCCCCATTCCTTTATTTACATATTCTTCCTCTATTAAAATGTAAGCACCTTGAGGGCAAGGACTGTATCTCATTTTTGCTCTTGTATTTCTAGGACAGCATATAGTAAGTGCTCAATAAATTTTTTTTCCATTATTTTGTTCATTCACCCATGTATAGTCAATTTTACTTCTACAATCTAGTTCCAGCTTATGGGAAGTATTAAGGAAGAGGAAAGAGTCAAAGACAACTCTAATACTATGAATCTTGAGTTCCTGAATAGATGATATCCTCAACAGAAATAGGGTTTATGGGGAAAGATGATAAGTTTATTAGAGTATATACTTAGTATATTAGAGTATATTAATTACTTAGAAAAAATCATAGAGTTTTGGAATCATAGAAACCTCCCCCTTTCCTTCCCCCCAACTACCTACACACCTGACAAATCTAGAAACTGAGGCCCACTGAAGGGAATCAATGTGTCCAAGGATGACATCGTAAGTCTGTGCCGTAGCAAGGTTGAAGAGTAGTCCAGCAAATTTGGAAGCCAAAAACCTGTGTTCAAATCCCAGTTTCATTCTACTACTTAGCCAACCTTGGGCATAGGAGTAGACTGGCAGACTTCCAATATTTCATCCAGTTCTAAGAGCCTTAGAGTCTTGCCAGGTCTACATCTCCTGCTACACTGTGGTGATTAATTGGTGAAAGGAACATCCTCTGTCCCAATCTCTCATTTCACTGGTCCATTGCCACTGCAATGGAAGAGTTTTCTTTGTATACTTTGTCAATGGAACAATAGAACACATACTGACTTTAGAGTCAAGAGATTGTTTATTTACTCATTTTTCAGTCATGTCCAACTCTTCATGACCCCTGTTCGGGGTTTTCTTGACCAAGATGCGCTTTCTTTTCTGGTTCATTTTTCATTTGAGGAAACTGAGACAAATAAGGGGAAATGAATTGCTGAGGGTTCACACAACTAGTAAGTATCTGACGCTGGATTTGAACTTAGGAAGATGAGATTTCTTGACTCTAGGTTCAATGCTCTGTGCACTATGAAGCCATCTAGCTGCCCAGATCAAGGTTCAAATCCTAGTTCTGTTATTTATCATCTCGACCCAACAAGTTCCTTAGCTAGAGACTATCCATCAATTGTGCTGAATAATGTCTGTCTCTTCCAGCTGTAAATATATCACCTACTGTCCCTCCATGTATATCTCCATTTCTTCCTTCTTTCTTTGTGCTCAAATTAAAGGCCACCATTTGTGTTAGCTTTGTAACCACAGGCACATTGCTTCCCTTCTTGTTTTTTTCCTTGTTCATGTGCTTTTTGTTTGTTTGTTTTATTTTAGTTTTTTATTTACAAAACATATGCATGGATAATATTTCAGCACTGACCCTTGCAAAACCTTCTGTTCCAAATTTTTCCCTCCTTCCCTCCACCCCCTCCCACAGATGGCAGGTAGACCAATACATGTGAAAATATATGTTAAATCCAATATATGTATACACATCCATACAGTTATCTTTCTGCACAAGAAAAATCAGATCTAGAAAGAAAAAAAGTCTGAGAAATAAAACAAACATGCAAGCAACAGAAAGAGTGATGGACAATGTTTGACCAGACAACCTCTGAGGTTCTGTCCAGCCATAACCTCATAAGGCCAGGATGTGTGTTTGTGTTTTGCACAGATCAGTTCTCCCATCCATCTACCATCCTTTCACATAGCCACAGTCACTTTTTGCTTATCTATGCCCAGAAGTAAACATGTAGATAAAACTTAGGCTATTCCTTTTGGCTCCAGAATAAATGATATGCTCATTTTCAATAGCTGCATTAACGGTCTTATTTTTCTTGTTATAGAATAATATTAAGCTGATTTCTTCATCCAATTCCTTGAGTATACATGAAGAAGAGAGAGTCTAGACCCTAGCTTCTTAAACTATGCTTCATGACCCATATGCTTCATATGCTTCACAAGACGTATGGGATCTCACAACTGAATGTGGGGTAGCAAAGTTATGATTTACTATCTGTAAATGCTTGATTAATATGCCTATTTTGTATAACTCTCTATCCAGGATCATGTAAAAATTTCTTAGGTGAAAAGAAGTTGAGAGGGAAAAAAAGTTTAAGAAACCCTGCTCCAGACAATCCAGAAGCACACTTTGGGGTTTAGGAGGAGCCCGTGGATAAATTATCATATAGAAGATCCACACAGAAAAATAATTGGAAGCTGAATCCCAATGTGCCCAAACTCATACATCAAATACAGACAGACAGACAGATGTGTGTGCGCACACACACACACACACACACACACACACACACGTGTGCCATGTTGTTCTTTTTCAGGAGAAGAGAATCATAGAATAAAGGACATTAGAGATTAAGGGTTCATAGAACTCAGAATGTCAAAGCTGGGAGGGGTCCTTAGAGTACACAGGATATCAGAGCGGGGAAGGCCCTTAGAGCATGGGATGTCAGAACTGGGAAAAATCCTGGGAAATGAGGTTTTTTTGTTTTGTGTTTTTTTTTTTAAGAAAATACTGAGATTTAGAATGCACAAGAGGCTTTCCTGAAGCTACATAGGTGCCTCAGTGCCCAAACTAGGATAAAAACCTGGCTCTGTTGATTCCCATTCTTGGGCATTATCACTTCCCTTGGCTACTTTTTCCCTTCTTTCTCCAAACCTCTAACCTTCGCTTCTCCTCCTCTTCTCCTCTGTCCTCAGAGAGCACCATGACCTCCACTGAGAGGCAGCCAGTAGGATATCTCCAGACATTGGAGCTGGTTCTTTTGCAGGTCAGCTGGGCTATGGTCAGATCCATCTGGCCCAGGGCCATCTCACCTATCCTATTGAGTTCATCCCCCTCAGTTCCTGGGGCCAGGTTCCTTCCCCTTTATTCAGGTCGATGCTCAGAACCCTGCTCACTCCAGGGATCTGGAGGCCCAATAAATCATAGGTAATGAGATTAGTTTCTTCTGTCCATTGCCTCATTACCATAACTTCTTTCTCCCTCTGCTGAGGTTCATGCTTTGACCTTTAACCCTGCAAAACTCTGTCCCTGCTGAGCATGGCTAGGGATCATGAGTTTCATCTGAGAGTCTAGAATTGGAAGGGACCTTAGGGGTCACCTCATTAAATATACCCCATTATATAGATGAAAAAACTGAGGCTTGCCTAAGACCAACTCATCCTTCAAAACCCAGCTCAAATAGCACGTCCTCCAGAAAGCTTTCTCGGACTCTCCCGTGCAAAGCGAATTCTCCCTCTCCTAAGCTCCTGTTGGACCTATGGTGTATTGCCCAATCAACTACTTAGACTCTTAGAAGCTCCAAAATGGAACAGGTGATAGAAACCATCAATTGGAAGAAATGTGCCATGGGATCACAGGTTTACACTGAGAGCGGAAGGGACCTCAGACATTTTTTAATCCAATCCCTTCATTTGGCAGATGAAGAAACTGAGACTCAGGGAGAATGGGACTTGTCCAAGAGCACACAGCAGAGGACCCTCAAATCCTGGTCCTAGCGTTCCAAAATCTGTGCTGCCTAAGGAAGCTGAAAAGTCATTTATAAGCGAGAGTCCCTCTACTACACAATGCCTGACATGTGGTCAGCCAACTTCTCCTTGAATCTCTTTGTCACTTCCACTGGACAACTTTATTTTTTCCATAGTTTTTTTCTCTTTTTGACCTTCTTAAGGCTTTCAAAGGGCTAAGGAAAGGCATTATCCAGTACATTACCTCATCTGACCTTCAGAAGAGGCAAATGTCAGAGGAACAGCTGTCAGTCTCGGGTCCTACTCACTCTCCATTCGGTATACATGCTTGTGTATCTTATATATTTACTTAAAATCTCTAGACACATTGTTTCTCCATTAGAATGTAAACTCTTTGAGGGCAGGGGTAATTGTATCTTCTGTACCTGTATCTCATGTAGAAAACATAGATGCTTTTTTTTGTTGCTTGATCCTTCTCCAGCCAGCAATGGACACAGAGGGTCTGAGAAGCAAACTGACTGGCCACGGTCACACAGCTGGCCAGTGTCGAAGGTTTATCTTTATAGCTAATTTGTGGCAGAGCCAAGGAAAAAACTGAAATCTCATCTCCCAGCTCATGATGTGAGCTTCATTAAAGTCTCTGTCATGTCCATATTTATACATAATCTTCATCCTCATCTTAACTTTGTCTTTTGAGGAAAAAGAACTGAGCAAATCACAGAAGGTGGAGATATGGGGAAGTGGGTGGTGAGGGGCAAATGTTTGGCAATAAGATAGAAGAGGTTAAAATAGAGACCAGGGATACAGACTAGGATTGGGGGTTGGGATATGGGGAGGGGAGGGAAGGAGGACAAACATGAGGAGGAGAGGAGCATCAGAGGCTAGAGTGGGGGGGAAGAGATGGAGACAGAAGGATATGGAAAGGGGAGGAGGATCGGGGCCGGGGAGTGGGGAGGAGAGTTGGAGTGTTGGACACTGGGTTGGGGAATGGAAAAGGAAGATGAGGCCTGAGGGACAAGAGGCAGAGGATGTTTTCTTGTGGGAAAGAGGAGGAGGAGAGAATATGGGGGAGGGGTAAAAAGGGCTGGCAATATGGGGAAATGGGAAGGGAGGTGAAGGACTGAGGGATTCCGGCAATAAGACAAAGGGGAACCAGGACTGGAGGTGCATAAGCTGCATCAGTCTGCATCAGCACCCCTGCCAGAAGGGACAGTTGGGTTTTACGCTCTGATCCAAAAATCTAGGAACTTTCCAATGCTCCTGCCTTCTCTGATGGACTCAATCTGAGCTGCCCATGAATAAGATCTCTTGATGAAACCCTGGTTTTCTACCTCCCACTCTGCCTTCCTCATCCAGCTTCTCCACCCTTCTTTCTCTCTTCTCCCTCTCTGCCTCGCTCAATCCTAGCCAACTCTCAGTCCACTCTCCAGGGCAAAGATAGTGAGGGATAGATAGGCAAAGGAATGAGGGAGGCTAGCTGCCTCTCTAGGACAGAATAAGAGCAGAAAATCCTAACCCCACAGTTGGCGGGAAGACATCCCACCCCCTGCCTCCAGGATTTTGCTTTGCTCTTTGCTTCTCCTACCCCCAGCCTGGGGAAATGGGGGAGGGATGGTGGGGAGAGTCAGGAAAAACATTTCTGAGAAGGAAAAAGCACTCTCTTGGGCATCTCTGCATTTCTGGGCAGGAGGGGCTGCTGAGAAGCCCTCCCCCTCCATTTCACGGAACCCCCTACCTCCTCCCCTAACCCCAAGGGCCCATTAGCTACTCATTAGACCCCAGAGCCTTTGGGCCCAGCCAGATACTGATCCCATACATCTAGCTGATGCTGTATTTCTCAGTATGCTTCTCCAGGAGGTAATGAGCTCTCCATCACAAAAGGTGTTCAAGCAGAGACTTATCCAGCTGTAAGGTCTACTGCAGAGGGGATTTTGCATTTTGCTAGAATAGATATTCCCTAAGATCTCATCCAACTCAGAGGTTCTATATTTCTGAAGTTCCGAGATTCTTTAATTTCAGTAGTTTAGGAATCTAAAACCCTCAAATTCTAAGATTCTGAATCTTATAGAAACTCTTTGTGTCTTCCAGGGTCTAGAGTAGTAGCCTCTTCCCAGTGTGCACTTAATTAATATTTGCAGAATTAAATCAAATGCTTTGACTCAGCTTCCCAGGAAGGGGTGATATTTAGGGAAACAATCTCATAATTTATCCTCAGAATTGGGGGGTCTCCACTGAGAGTCTGGAGATCCTGGACAGAAGAGGATTAATTTGAAAATAATGGAGATTCTATAGGGAATCATGAAATCTTAAAATGTAGAAGTCCTGGAACCTTTGAATCTTGGAATTCATTCATATAATTCCGCAAATATTAATTAAATGCACACTGGGAACAGGGTACTTTCAGCTTTCATCATCATTGTCTTTATCATCAGCATCACCACCACCATCATCATCACCATTCCTATAATTCTTTTGTTTACAACATATGTGTCGTTTCATTTGATCCTCACAACAAACCTGGGAAGGAGGTGTTAATATTATTCCACTTTACAGATAAGAAAAAGAAGGTTGAGATCATTTAAATGATTTATCTAGGACTATACTATGAATCTGTAAGATTTGAACTCGGGTCTTCTTGAATGTCAAGAAATATCAAACACCCATTGTACTTCCCTTTCTAGCTGCCATTTTGGAATGCATTGCACTAACAGGAGGGGGAAGATCGGGAGGGAACAGATCTTCCTGATTGGGGAAGAAATATGAAATTGGATCTTGCTCTGTGATCTGTGCCTGATTGACAAATGGTAAATACTGGACAGCGGGCTTCACAACTGGGGTTGCAAATGTGCTGGACAGACCCCTACAGTACATCCAGGCTCCTCCTGTCCATTATGAAGGATAGACTTTGGCAACTATGTAACTTAAGATCTGGGAACAGCCTGAACTTGTTTGTTGCAGATTTTTTTTATCTTGGGAGCTATATTTCAGTATAATTGGGCTCCTTTGTAATTCTATGTCTTTTCCTTTATACCTTTGAGAACAAAATTTTGGAGAAATCCACAGACTTCACCAGGAAACCAGTGGGGTTCAAGATACACAAAAGGTTAAAAATTCTCTACTGACAGGGCCTAGAATACAGAAAACAGAATTTCAGCTATGAATAAACAAACAAAACTCCCCCAAAAAACAAAGAACACCAACAAGTAACAAAGATTTTTAAAAAATTTAGTGTGAGATCAGAAAAATCTGCCTTATGATTAAAGTGCTGTCTCTGGGGGTTGTGAATGACCCCTTCCTGGAGGTACCCAAACAAGCTTGAAGGTCGCTTCTCAAGTATATTACAGTGGGCGTTACTTCTGGAGATGGATCGGAGTAGATGATCAATGGATTCCTTTCAGCTCTCAAATTTTGTGATCCAGAGGCTGGAAAAAACCTTAGACAAGAAACACACAGAAAGAAGAAGGGGAATGTGGAGGGAGAAGGGAAAAGGCATTTATATAATACTTACTATGCTAGGCACTATGCTAAGTGCTTTACAAATATTGTCTTACTTGATCTTCACAACAACCCTGAGGGGTAGGTGTTATTATTATTAAAGAAAATGAAGCAAGCAGGGTGGATTGATTTGTCCATGGTCACAAAGCTAGTGTCAGGTCAAAGACTTGATCAGAGTTCAAATCTGGTCTCCGACACCAATTTGCTGTAATGACCCTGGTCAAGTCACTCAACGTACCTCAGTTACCTCTTTTGTAAAATGAGCTAGATAAGGAAATGGCAAACCACTCCAGCATCTCTGCCAAAAAAAACCCAAATGGGATCATGGAGAGTTGGACATGGCTGAAATGACTGAACAATAACAACTTTCTGATTCCAGGTCTAGTCCTGTATCTACTGAACCATCTTGCTGCTTAGAGCAGATGATCAAATAATTTCCCTTCAGCTCTCAAATTTTGTGATTCAGAGCTGGAAAGAGCCTTAGAATGTCATGAAATGTCAGGACTGGGAAGGACCTAGGACAGGAAATTTCAGAGCTGGGGCCTTAGAACATGGGATGTCAGAACCCGAGGGACTTTAGGGCAGGAAACTTCAGAGCTGGAATCTTAGAACATGAAATGTCATAACCAGGAGGGACTTTAGCATATTGAATGTCAGTGCTGAGGGAAATCTTACACCATATATTGTCAAAAATATGAGGACCCTTAGATAAGTCCTTCCAGTGACCCTGGAGACATCACCTCTGCTCTTTCCTCTCCACTCCCCGCAGTCTCCAGCAGACCACCCGGGGAACTAAGCCTGTGGCAGTAATGCCGCTCAATAATGGCATTGTGAGCCCGCCAGTCTGTGGGCAGAATTGAATAAATAGTATTTCTCAGAATTATTTATCTTACTTCAAATCTTAACAAATAGTTTCGTGGAGCAGACTTGATTTCTTGGTATTTGATGCTGAAGGACTGGGTCCAGGTAGAGAAGGTCACATGTGAATATTGATGAGAGGCTGAGAAGGCCCAGGTGAAGGTCAGACTTCTCAATGGCACCCTTCAAATTTCATTGGGATTAGGGTTGAAGGCTCTCCAAACCTGTCCTCTTGTTTTCACGGAAAGCTTTGCTGTTGTTCAGCCGTGTCCAACTCCTTGTGACCCCGTTTGGGGTTTTCCTGGGAGTGATACTGGAGTAGTTTCCTATTTTCTTCTCCAACTCATTTAAGTGACTTGCCCAGCATCCCCCAGCCTGAGACTGGACTTGAACTCAGGTCCTGCTGCTGTTCTATCCTCTGCACCATCTAGCTCCCCCCCACGGGAGGCTTATTCCAACACAAAGGAGAACACTTGGAAAGGAGAAGAGGGGAAGGAGGCCATACATGCCTCTCCCCATAGGATGTGGGGGAGTCCTTTGAAGCTTACAAAGCCCGTTAGATCCATCATCATTTGATCTTATTTGATCCTTGCAAAAACCTTGAGTTTGGTATTATTATAATGCTTGTTTTACAGATGAATAGAGACTGAGTAACTTGTCCAGTGATGACCTAATAAGCACCTGAGGCGGGATCTGAATTCAGGTCTTCCTTTCTCCAAACCCATCCCTGCCCATCCACTCCATCCCATGGGAAGCTGCCTGGTCCCTCTCCGGAATGTCAGAAGATCATGATTACTGTCCCAGCTTTGGGGGGACTAGCTGTGAAAATTCAGGGCGGGTAGGTAGCGGTGGAGCAGGGGATAGAACGCTGCACCTGGATTCAAGAAGACTTCGTTTTAAATTCTGCCTCAGACACTTACAAGCCATTTGATCCTAAGCACTTCGCCTCTGCCTCAGTTTACCTTGTGAAGTGGAAATCATAATAGTCCCTACGTCCCTGGCTAAGTGATCCTAGGCAAATCACTTCACTTCTGTCTGCCTCAGTTTACCTTGTAAATTGGAGACAATAACAGCACCTGCCTTCCAGGACTGTTTTGAGGATCTAATGCTTGTAAATCACTTGAAGCTGTGTAAATGCTAGCAAGCTAACTGACTGGGCCTAGGGTCTCCTGATTTCCTTTCCAGACCAGATAGTCTAGAATTCTCTGGGAGAGGGTAAAGAAAAGATGGACCAGGTCTCCTTTTGTGGTAAAGTGTTTTTCCTACTATAGGCTGCTTTTTGAAGGAAGGCAGAAATGGCTGAGCAGAGGAGAGAATGAAAGTGAGAAGGTACATGCGGACAAAAGAAAGGAAATAGTGTCTGCTACGAGTCTGGACACTGTGCTGGGCTCTTGCAAATACTAACTTATCTGATCCTCACAACAAGGTAGTTGTGCTATTATTACCCACCCCCCCTTCAAGTGGAGGAAACTAATGTAGACAGAGGTTGTCATTGGCCAGGAAGTGTCTGAAGATGGATTTAAACTTAGGTCTCCCTGACCCCAGACACAACACGTTGCACCCCCCGGGGGAGCAGATGACTTGTTGTCACTTCCACCAAATGCAGCCAACTCCATCCTGCTCTTCCTTCATCACCACCTGCTCTCTCTCCAGAAGGCCTGGATGGGCGATCAATTTCAGTTCAATTCAATGAACATATTAAGTGCCTGTCATGATGCAGAAATGGGGGGCGACGGGGAGCAGCCATCCTAAGGTCTCTCAGCCCTGATGTTCTCTGTTCGAGGGGTTTCTGACTTTTAAGGTTTTGATCATCCTCCAAGCTCTGACATTCTGGGTTCTAAGGGCCCTCCCCAACTTTGACATTCTGGGTTCTAAGGCCCTCCCAGCTCTGACCTTCTGGGTTCTAAGGGCCCTCCCAGCTCTGACCTCCTGGGTTCTAAGGGCCCTCCCAGCTCTGACATCCCAGGTTCTAAGGGCCCTCCCAGCTCTGACATTCCAGGTTCTAAGGGCCCTCCCAGCTCTGACATTCCAGGTTCTAAGGGCCCTCCCCAACTTTGACATTCTGGGTTCTAAGGGCCCTCCCAGCTCTGACATCCCAGGTTCTAAGGGCTTTCCCAGCTTTGACATTCTCTATTCTAAGATTCCTCCCAGCTTTAGAATTTTGTATTCTAAGGGTCCCGTCAGCTCTGACCTTCTGTATTCTAAGATTCCTCCCAACTCTAGCATTTTGATTTTGAAAACCCCCCAGCTCTGACCTTCTTTCTCTGTTCTAAGATTCCTCCCAGCTCCGACCTCTGTGTTCTAAGACTGTTCCTAGTCATTCTGGGTCCTGTTTTCTAAGACCCCTTCAAGATCTGTGATTCTGCCTACAGAGGACTCTTCTGGGTCCTCTAAAGTACCTCCCACTGCATGTTCCACAGTCCATTTTAGTCATTATTCCATTTTCCAAGGTCCCTTCCACTCTGGCATTCACCTCTCTAAATAAGAAGAACTCGAGCAGCCTCTGAACTCCGAGCACAGGCCCGCCTGGCTCCCCAAGCCCGCTACATGAAAGGGACCGGTCCCAGAGGCCCCCTCCCCACCTCGGCTCAGGAATGTGCCTGCAGGCCTGAGCCTGGAATATGTTTATTAGTAATAACTGCAGCCAGCCCTGCCGCCAGTTACAGATCTCCTGTCATTTATTGATCCCTGATTCTCTGTCTCAGACAGACACAGGCACGGGCAGCCCGGCACACCGAGAGCCAGACAGCGCCCACGTGGTTCTGGGCACCCCGATGTGCTCAGTCCCTTTCTGGGCCTACACATGCTCAGGACACACAAGCCTCCGGTCCTGGCTTGGGTCCCAACTGACAGCTCCACTGGGCTTCTCCCTCACTCACCCTCCCTCTTTCTTCTCCTCCCTCCCCCCATCTCTCCCATCCTGAAACCAGTCACAGTGCCCCCTGGTGACAATATTTGAAATCACATCTTTCATCATATTTGAAACCACATTTTTCTCCCTCCCCCCAATCCCCCATTACCAACAGTTGGAGCAGAGACACAGACAGAATCCTCAAACCTTAGAGCAGAGAGTACAGGTTACTGGCTTTGGAAAGGACCTTAAACCCCAGAATATCAGATATCCAAGCTGGAAAGGACCTCGGAACATAATGTCAGAAGTCAAATAATAACCCCCCAAACAACAATAATTCATGTTTTTATAGGGCTTATTGTATTCCAGGCACTGTGCTGAGGGCTGTGCAATTATTACCTCATTTTCTCAATAAGTGTTTATTAGGACAAACTAGATATGCCAGGCGTTGGGCTGAGTATGGGATGTACAGTGACAGGTGAGATGCTATTCCTATTCCAAAGAGCTCACAGGCTAATGAAGGAAACAGCATTCAAGCAACTCTGGACAAACAAAATACAGAGAGAATAAACTGGGGGGAATTAACAGATAGCAGGAGCTTGCATTAAGGGAAAACCAGCAAAGGCTTCTTTGAGAAAGTGGGATTTTTATATGCTATTTACAGGAAGTCAGAAAAACTCAGGGGAAAAGATAAGGTGGAAAAAAAATCAGGTAAAGGGCCCAAGGGATACAAAGTCAGAGATTCAGGAGATGGGGATATTTGCCTGAGAAACATCGATGAGGTCAGAGGGCCCCAGAGTATGGTAAGGACAGTAAGGATAGCAGAGGAAAGGTAGGAGGGGGCTAAATTATGGAAGGCTTGGATGACTGAGGATTTGGGATTTTGATCCTGGAGATTATAGAGAGCCACTGGAATTGATTGGTGTGTGTGTGTGTGTGTGTGTGTGTGTGTGTGTGTGTGTGTGTGTGTGTGTGAGTGTGTATGAAAGAGACAGAAACAGGCAGAGACAAAGACAGTGAGAGAGACAGAGAAAGACAGAGAGCATTGCATTCTAGGTAGATCAATTTGACAGCTTAGTGGAAGATAAACTGGAGTAGGGAGAGACTTGAGGCAGAAAGAGCAACGAGAAGGGTCCTGAAAATGGAAAATGTCAGAGCTGAGAGAACTCTGAGAACAGACAGTTCTAGAATATAAGATGTCAGGGCTGATAGAATACAAAGGGAGGACCCTTTGTACTGAAAATGTCAGAATTGGGAGAGAGCCCTTAGAACACGGAATGTCTGAGCTGGGAGGATTCTGAGAGAGTGTTTAGTTCCACCCTGTATTTTACACAGAAGAAAACATCTTCAGAGAAGGAAAATGATCTGCCTAAAATCTAGAAGTAATAAATGGTTTCCTGGTTTTAAACCCCTAGCTCACTAACACTGGCCATTTAAATATTTCTCCAATTCTCAGACCTTTAAAACAAAGGTATCATAACCTTGCCTTCATGCCCTTTAAAGGTTGCCTTGCCTGCCGTTTAAAAGACAACAGTCTAGCATATTGGAAAGCACAATAGACTGTCTCAGGACATCGGGGTTGCAGGATTACTGGTTCTAGGGGTTTGAAGAGGCTATATAAGATCTTTTGCACAAGGTTCTGAACTTAGGGTCTGAGATTTTTTTTTAATTTAGATAACTACATTTCAATATTATTGGCTTCCTTTATTTTTTCTGGGTTTTATTTTAGGTATTTAAAAACATGATTCTGAGAGGTTACATAGGCTTTACTAGACTGCCTAACAAAGGATACAGGACACAGAAAAAAAGGTGAAAACTCTCGTCTTACCTAGCACAGTCAGGACCAGGACAGGAATCTCCACATGAATACAATATACATCTCCAAAAAGTGACACCATTTTGCGCTTGCTTGATGATTTCCTAAGTCAGGAAAAACTTAGCTCCTCCCATTCAGCATTTGGACAGCTCTTTGTTACGGAGTTTCTCCTATTCAATCTACACTCATCCTTCTATGACTTCCAACTGGCCCCAGTGGGGCCCAGTAAAACATTTTCTAAGCCCCTTTCCAACCCTTTAACTATTTGAAGGCAGTAATCATATCCCCATTCTCCCTCTCCCCTTCCCCAGTCTTCTCTTCCCTAGATTAAACATCCTTAGTTCCTTCTACAGATGCCATCCTGGTCTCTCTCATCATCCTCATTTTCCTCCTTTGGGTGAAGTCTGACAAGCCAATGGCACCCAATTCAGGCCAGGTGTGTGTGTGTGTGTGTGTGTGTGTGTGTGTGTGTGTGTGTGTGTGTGTGTGTGTTTGTATACATATATATATTTGTGTATATATATATAATGTTTAATATATATTATATATTTATTTTATTTTAATTTAATTTAATATATATTGAATTACTTGTAATCTAGGGGAGGGGAAGGAGGGGGAAATCAGAACACAAGGTTTAAGAGTCAATGGTGAAAATTATCCTTGCATATATTTTGAAAATAAAAAGCTTCAATAAATTTTTTTAAAATATGGCACCCAAAACTGAACACAATATTCCAGATATGATCTGGTTAAAGTGAAACTTAAAACTGGTTCTCTGGGAGCACATATCAGATCTATGATTTCAAATTCTTGAGAGGCCCTCACTGTGCCACTTTAGACATGCACTTAATTGCTTGGTTTTCTACTTAAAATTATATATAAAATGAAATAGATGTCTCTATAGCTCCTACCAACTTTGGGAGTCTATAATCCTTCCACCTATGGCCTAAAAAGAAGGGGAAAGAGCATTTATTAAACACCTACCATGTGCTAAGTGTTTTACAAATATTATTTGACTTGATAAGGTGATGGAAGTTTATCCTAACAAATCTTATTGAAACGTGAGTTATTCAAACATTATTGGCCTGTTTTTTGATACATCTCGTGCCAAGATGCAAAGATGTATTCAGACCAGTAATGGAAGACAATGTCTTCTGCTCCCCACCAGCATCTGAGAGGGTGAGTGAAGGTGGAGAAACCAGTGGACCTTGCAGTGTGACCCTAAGCTGGGTCTCTGAGGAAGATGGGGGACAGGGGGCGATCAGATGATCTTTAAACCCCCTTTAGCCCTAAAAGTCCATGAGATCCCTAAATGTCTCCTCTGTGATGTAGCCTGCCAGCCCTTCAGATCTCTCATTAACAGCCTCTCTATATGAGCAGGCCCAGCGTCCTCGCTGTAGCCTGCCTGGCCTTGTTTCAATTTTATGGGCTTTTTCTTGCTATAAATATGTTTTCGAGGGCTCCATCTATCAGGCTTCGCCTCTCTGGAGCTAGAGATTCCTGCAAGGCCCATGACAGGTTGGAATTGACTTGTATGATATTAGGATTGCTATTGATCCCTGGGGGCCTCACAGTGAGCCTGTCTTTGTGACCTAGATCTGGGCTGGGCCGCTTCCTCTCCTTTCACCAGCCCCGTTCTCAACCTTGCTGCCCTTCTACACTCCCCGGCCTTCTCACACCCCCCCCACAGGTACACACCCTAATAGTGCTGAGGGTCCCAGATCCACAAGTCCATAGGGTTGAATTTTTTAAGGACTGGAGATGAAGGGGCTTGGTAGCATGGCCAGCTGGGTCACACTTGCTCCCAGTTAGCCAGACTTTCCTAACCTTTGGATTAGGAATCCCAGCATGGAGATCCCTTTAGGAAAGATCCTAATCTCCAATGGCCCATGCCAGTACAAGCTTACCACTCTTGGCCCCCTGCCCACCCATCCCCCTCTCTAGCTTGCACCGACCCCACCCCCTTTCTCCTTCCTTTTACCCATCTTTGTCTCTACCTCCACCTTTCTCCTCTCTTCCTACTTTTTCTGCCTTCCCATCTCCTCCTGGAGCTCTTCTCTTTGTAATTCTCTCTCATCTCTGAGTCCCACTCCTCCTGCTCTGGCCCTTCCCCTAACTCTTGTCCTTTCTGTATCCACCCCACTCACTGCCCATCTTTTTTCAGCTCTTGCCTTTACGGGCTCAATGCATCAGGTAATAAGCATTTATTAAGGACCTACTATGTGCCAAGGCTTTACAAATATGATCTCATTTGATACTTACAGCAACCCTGGGATGTACTATTAAACCCATTTTGCAGATAAGATAACTGACAGAGGTTTAATCACTTGTCCAGAGTCACATAATCAGTGCCCAGGGTCAGATTTGAGATCAGGTCTGACTTCAGGTCCAGGGCTCTATCCATTACACCACCTAACCCCATCTATCAAAGGGGACACGTACAATTTTATATAGAGTAAAATACAGAGTCATATTTGGGAGGACAGACACTAGTATTTGGGAAATATTCAGGTAGGAGGAAGTGTGGTTGAGCCTGAGCTCTGAAGGAAGATAGAGATTCTACAAGGAAGAGGTAAGAAGGAAGAGCATTGGAATAGAAAGGCAAAGAAATGGTCATTGGAATTTTATTTTAAGAAGCAGCAGGAAGATCAGCTTGCCTAAGTCAAAGCCTGCTTGGAGAGGAGAAGGATTAGACTTGTGATTTCATTGGTTTAGGGAACTTCTGGGTGAACACACTCCCTCCATTAATGCAGATGGGTATCTTTCTGCAATTTAGAATGTCAAAACTTCTTCCCCAGCACTGAGGTTAGGTGACTTATCCGGAGTCTCTCAACCAGTAGATGTCAGAGGTGAGGCTAAAAACCCTGGTCTTCCTAGTTTGGGAGACCAGCTGCTTCTCAGTGGAATTTTGGAATGGGGAGTAATGTATACAAATCTTGAGAAGATAGAGTGTGGATAGCATGTGGGAGGTTTTAAATGGCAAACAGGGGGGGAAATCATCAAACAGAGAAATATTTAATCCTGAAGATAATAGAGAGCCACTTAAATTTATTGTGGGAGAGATATTTAGTGATTGCATGGAAGAAGGATGGATTGGAATTGGGAGAGACTTTGGGCAGATGAATTCAGAGGTTATTTAAATAGTCCAGAGGAGATTGTGAGTAGAACCTGAAACAGAGTGGGGGAGAAAAGAGGCTGGAAAAGGGAGCTCTGGTATCCCTTTCTCTACTTCCACCCCTTCTGAGTCCAAACCGTCTCTGCTTTTTCCCTCCTTTTTGCCTCCCAATCATTGGCTATTTGTGGGGGAGGCAATCAGGGTTAAGTGACTTTCCTAGGATCACACAACTAATAACTATCTGAGGCTGGATTTGAATTTATGTCCTCCTCAATACAGAGATAGTAGTCTATCCACTGTGCCACCTAGCTGCCCTCAAACTGATCTGGATTCAGAAGCATTAGAATAGCTGAGGTGGGGGTGAGGAAGTGGGGAAGAGAGCATCTGCAACCTCTTCTGTCATGAATCTTCCCAAAGAGTGCTATCTCTTTGGATCTTTAACAGCTCAAACCCTCAATCCAGAACTTGATTCTCTCATAAAACCTCACTTGAGATTCTCTTGAAGACATTTACCTAGGTGTCCCAAGTAAAGTTCTCAAATCACTCAAATCACAGAATTAGAAATCTCATGACCCTTGTTAGGCAATTGCTTCAAAAGAAGACCAAGGGCTTCTAGTTTCCCAGTCTGGGTCTTGCCAAGTGCTTTTTCTGGAAAACTATCCTTGGAAAATTCTACTTATCTATCA
This sequence comes from Sminthopsis crassicaudata, assembly GCF_048593235.1. Classification (NCBI taxonomy): domain Eukaryota; kingdom Metazoa; phylum Chordata; class Mammalia; order Dasyuromorphia; family Dasyuridae; genus Sminthopsis; species Sminthopsis crassicaudata. The sequence goes on along the minus strand of NC_133617.1, from coordinate 52,980,318 downwards.
ATCTATCCATATGTACATATATGTGGATATGTATATACTATATATATAGACTATGCGGGTTTCAAGAAAATGATTCCCTTGTGTCTGTGAGTCGGCCTGAAGCAGAGTGGGAACAGTCAAAGTCAAGATCATCCCTTTCAGGTCATTAAAATTTGCTAAGGACCTACCAAGAGGTCACTATTCTCAGAAAGAGGACATAATTAGGATGGAAAGAGACTTAGAGACCAGAAAGGAAAAGTAGATTCTTATTTCCTGTCTCCCATTAAAAAAATCAGCTTCTTTTCCTCAAATCCCAGCCTGGAAACAGAGGAATGAGAAGAGACTCAGAAGTCTGTGGGGTCTTACATCAGCAAATCCAAAATTGAATTCATTCTTTTCCCAATTTCCCATTACTGTAGGGAACAGCTCCATTTTCCTGCCCAACCTCAAAACTTGGGTATCATCCTTGACTCTCAGCTTTCTCTCATCTTCCACATCCAGCCAGGGGCCAAATTCTGCCTTTTCAACGTTTGGTAATGTTAATTTTCTGCACCCCCTTTCTCTCCTCTGACACTGTCACGACCCTGGTACAGACTATTTTAGACTATTGCAATGGCCTCCTGCCACAGTTCTTTCTCCACTCCAGCCCATCCCCTACATCAAAATGATCTTCCTAAAATGCAGAGATCTGACCATGAAGTCCCTTCCTCTCCTCAATAAACTTCAGCAGCTTCCTATTACCTCCAGGACCAAATATAAAATGTTTGGTTTTGCTTTGAAAGCCTCACCCCTTTGAAAACAATTCCTGTCTTACCACACCTTCCTCTGGGATCCAATGACCTGGGTAGCTTTGCTGTTTCTTAAGCACAAAACCCATCTCCTGGCTCCGATAACTTTCACTGGCAGTCCCCTATCCCTAGAACATCCCATTCTTCCTGCTCGTCTCTGCCTCCTACTTTGCCTGTTATTTCTAGTCTTAGATCAAATTCCACTTTCTCCAAGAAGTATTTCCCTATTCTCCTTAATGTTAACACCTTCCCTCTGAGACCATCCCCAATTTATCTCCTCTATTTCTTGTTTGTTCATTGTTGTCACATGTTGGTTTCTCTATTCTGTTGTGAGCTTCTTAAGGAGAAAGATTTCTCTTGCCTTCCTTGGTATCACTAGTACGGGAGTGCTTAATAAATGCTCCTTGTCTGACTTGCTAACCCTCATTCTCCTCCTCCTTAATACTCCAAAGGTCTCCATGGGCCTAGCTCCGACAGCTTCATAGAATGTCAGAGCTAGGAGGGCCTTTGGAACATAGACACGTCAGGGCAGGGAGGGCCCCTTGGAACTCAGAGCTGGGAGGACCGTTGGAACATACATCAAAGAGGGACCCTAGAATATAGAATAGCAGATCTGGAGAGGTTCTTTGTACATAGAAGGTTAGTACTGAGAGAGCCCTTGGGAGCTAGACCAGCTTGAAGAATACAGAATGTCAATGCTGGAAAAGCCCTTAAAATAAGGAAGATTAAAATAAGGGCCCTTAGAACACAAGAGGTTAGAGGTAGGGCCCAGGAGAACAGAAAATGTTGGGTCTGGGAAAATCCTAGGAATGTTAGTGCTGAGAGTATCCTTAGAATGGGATGTCAGATATAGAGGAGACCTTAGGAAATAGAAATTCCAAGCCAGGAAGGTTCTTGCAACATAAATCATCTGAGCAGGAAGGGCATTAGGAATTATCTATCTAGTCCAATCTTGTTCTCATTTTATATTTGTAGAAACTGAGACCCACTGACTTGACAAGGTGACACAATGAAACAGTGACAAAGTCAGTACCAAACTCTCATATCCCATAAATCCCCCTTCTTTAAAAGGAATAAAACTGATTTTTTTTTAAATCTTCAATATCCTGCCATTGCTACCTTGGACTTCCCTAGTCTGACTTTTCCTCTCAGGGGTTAAGAGACAAACTCTTTTTTCTCAGACCTTGGTAAAAGGCATTCTCTTCTCCTCTCTTCCTCCCTCCCTCCTTCCTTCCTTCTCTCTCTTTCTCTCTCTCTCTCTCTCTCTCTCTCTCTCTCTCTCTCTCTCTCTCTCTCTCTCTCTCTCTCTCTCTCTCTCTCTCTCTCCCTCCCTCCCTCTCTCTGTTTCTGTCTCTTTGTTTCTCTCTGTCTTTTTCTGTGTGTGTCTCTGTTTCTGTGTCTCTGTCTCCTCTCTCTGTCTCTCTTCATCTCTCTTTGTCTCTCTGTGTCTCTGTCTCTGTCTCTCCTCTCTCTGTCTGTCTGTCTCTCTGTGTGTGTCTTTCTTTCTCTGTCTCTCTTTGTCTCTCTCTCTCTGTCTCTGTCTGTCTGTCTCTCTGTCTCTGTGTGTGTCTCTGTCTCTCTATCTCTTTCTTTCCCTCTCTCTGTCTCTGTCTGTTTGTTTCTCTCTGTCTTTCTCTCTCTCTCTGTCTTTTTCTGTGTGTCTCTGTTTCTGTGTCTCTGTCTCTGTCTCCTCTCTCTGTCTCTCTTCATCTCTCTTTGTCTCTCTGTGTCTCTGTCTCTGTCTCTCCTCTCTCTGTCTGTCTCTGTCTCTCTGTGTGTGTCTTTCTTTCTCTGTCTCTCTTTGTCTTTCTCTCTGTGTCTCTCTCTCTATCTCTCTGTCTTTCTCTCTCTGTCTGTCTGTCTGTCTCTCTCTCTGTCTCTGTGTGTGTGTCTCTGTCTCTCTATCTCTTTCTTTCCCTCTCTCTGTCTCTGTCTGTTTGTTTCTCTCTGTCTTTCTCTCTCTCTCTGTCTTTTTCTGTGTGTCTCTGTTTCTGTGTCTCTGTCTCTGTCTCCTCTCTCTGTCTCTCTTCATCTCTCTTTGTCTCTCTGTGTCTCTCTGTCTCTCCTCTCTCTGTCTGTCTCTGTCTCTCTGTGTGTGTCTTTCTTTCTCTGTCTCTCTTTGTCTTTCTCTCTGTGTCTCTCTCTCTATCTCTCTGTCTTTCTCTCTCTGTCTGTCTGTCTGTCTCTCTCTCTGTCTCTGTGTGTGTGTCTCTGTCTCTCTATCTCTTTCTTTCCCTCTCTCTGTCTCTGTCTGTTTGTTTCTCTCTGTCTTTCTCTCTCTCTCTCTCTGTCTTTTTCTGTGTGTGTCTCTGTTTCTGTGTCTCTGTCTCTGTCTCCTCTCTCTGTCTCTCTTCGTCTCTGTCTCTCTGTGTCTTTCTGTCTCTGTCTTTTTCTCTCTGTGTCTCTGTCTCTGTCTCACTGTCTGTCTCTCTCTGTGTGTCTCTTTCTCTGTCTCTCTTTGTCTCTCTGTCTTTATCTTTCTGTCTCTTTCTTTTTCTCTTTCTGTCTCTGTCGCTGTCTCTATGTATCTGTCTTTTTCTCTGTGTCTCTATCTCTCTGTGTGTCTCTGTCTCTGTGTGTATGTGTGTCTCTCTCTGTTTCTCTCTCTCTCCTTCACGGTGGGGCCTCTCCAAGCACTATGTAAGCGGGTGGATCAGGGCATTAAAGTTAACTTCCTCTTAAACAGACTTAATTAGTGTTCTTCAGACACACATAAATTAATCGTGGCTGGCTACGGAAGGCTAGAGAGTTTTCTCCTGATCGATACGCTGTCCGGGCTCCAAATAAACTGCTAGGAATCCAACTCTCTTTTTTGGTCATCTGTTATGTCGCTCTCTCTGGCTGATAAGGCCTCGCTCCTTTATCTTCTCCTGCTTGGCTCATCTTCTGAGGCTGAGCTAGCCTTCAGCTCTACAACCAGGGCTGACCATAGGCACCTAGAGGCTAGGTGGTTATCAATAAGTAGCCACAAAAGGACCCTGGAAAGGCTTGTCCTATGTCCTTTCCTCCCATACTGTCCTCACTAATGCTCAAAGATCTGTCATTGTAGAATTGTCTCTTTGAGTTCATAACTGGGAATGTCAGAAGTCAACAGGACTTAAGGTCAGAGATTGTCAGAACTGAGAGACTTAAAATATGTAGTGTCAGAGCTAGGAGGGTCCTTAGAACACAGAATGTCAGAAAAGGGGGGTCCTTAGAACCCAGGGTGTCAGAGCTTGGAGAATCCTTAGAACAAGGAATGTCAGAGCTGGGAGGGCCCTTAGAACCCAGGAGGTCAGGGCTGGGAGGGCCCTTAGAACCCAGGAGGTCAGGGCTGGGAGGGCCCTTAGAACATAGAATGTCAGAAAAGGGGGGTCCTTAGAACACAGGGTGTCAGGGCTGGGAGGGCCCTTAGAACCCAGGAGGTCAGGGCTGGGAGGGCCCTTAGAACCCAGGAGGTCAGAGCTGGGAGGGCCCTTAGAACCCAGGAGGTCAGGGCTGGGAGGGCCCTTAGAACCCAGGAGGTCAGGGCTGGGAGGGCCCTTAGAACCCAGGAGGTCAGGGCTGGGAGGGCCCTTAGAACCCAGGAGGTCAGGGCTGGGAGGGCCCTTAGAACACAGAGTGTCAGAAAAGGGGGGTCCTTAGAACACAGGATGTCAGGGCTGGGAGGGCCCTTAGAACATACAATACAGCTTGTAAGAGCTGAAAAATACATTAAGACAGAAAATGTCAGAGCTAAGAGGATTCTTAAAGCAAGATACTGGACCTGGAAAGAACCATAGATTGTTAGTACTGGGAAAGACCTTAAAACATTCAACACAGACTCTTAGAGCCAGGAGAGACACTGGGGGAAAATTGGTAACACAATAGATAGAAAGGTGGACTTAGAATCAGGAAAACTTGAATTTGAGTCCTTCTTCAGACAGTTATTAGCTGAATGGATCTCTCTGACTTTCTGTTCCCCATCTGTAAAATGGGGAAATAGCAGTACCTACTTTTCAGAGATGTGGTGAATTTCTTTAAAAAATAATAATTTATGCACACTGCTTTGAAAACCTTAGAATACAGTTTCTCATTATTATTGTTTATTGTTATTTGTATATTGGCTTGTTATTATGACCTAGATCATAGACTGTCTGCTAGGAAGACTATGAAAGTTATAGAAATCACTCTCAGAATGTCAGAACTGGGATCACAGCCTCTCAATATAGTTTTGACTTTCCTAGGCCTCAGTTTCCTCATCCACAAAATAAAGGATTTGGGCTAGATATCCTTGGGGGTTCTTTTCATCTCATGATATGATTCTGATTTTATTAAGAAAACCCAAGTCCTACTGTGCATACCCTTTGATCCAGCAGTGCTACTACTGGGCTTATATCCCAAAGAAATACTAAAGAGCGGAAAGGGACCTGTATGTGCCAAAATGTTTGTGGCAGCTCTTTTCATAGTGGCCAGAAACTGGAAGATGAATGGATGTCCATCAGTTGGAGAATGGTTGGGTAAATTATGGTATATGAAGGTTATGGAATATTATTGTTCTGTAAGAAATGACCAACAGGAGAAATACAGAGAGGCCTGGAGAGACTTAAATGGACTGATGCTGTGTGAAATGAGCAGAACCAGGAGACCACTGTACACTTCAACAACAATACTGTATGAGGATGTATTCTGATGGAAGTGGAAATCTTCAACATAAAGAAGATCCAATTCACTTCCAGCTGATCAATGATGGACAGAAACAGCTACACCCAAAGAAGGAACACTGAGAATTGAATGTAAACTGTTTGCTCTGTTTTCTTCGGAATCCAATTCTTATCGTGCAACAAGAAATTTGGTTTTACACACATATATTGTATCTAGATTATACTGTAACACATTTAATATGTATGGGATTGCCTGTCATCCAGGGGAGGGAGTGGAGGGTGGGAGGGGAAAATTTGGAAAAATGAATACAAGGGATAATGTTGTAAAAAAAATGCTCATGAACATGTACTGTCAAAAAAAATAATTATAAAATTAATAAAAAAAGAAAAAAAGAAAAGAAAAAGAAAACCAAGCCCGATTTGTCTAATGGCACACAGGAAATTAGTGACAGAAACGAGATTGGAACCCCCTTCTTCCTGACTTCTAGTAAGCTCTTTCCTCTATAGGCCACCTTGCTCCTTTCCAGACCTTTGCCTTTCTTTCTCTGTCTCTCTCCCACTCTTTCTCCCTCTTTTTCCTATTTATTCCTATTTCTTTTGTCTCTGTTTTCCTCTGTCTCTCTATTTCTCTTGATTTCTTTCTCTCTCTATTTGTCTTTATCTCTTTGTGTTTCTGTTTTCCTCTTTCACTTTGTCTTTGCCTCTCTCTGTGTCTCTATCTCTTCAGTCTCTCTGTTTCTCTCTTGTTATTCTATCTGTCTATCTCTGTCTCTATCTCTTCTCTGTTTGCTTCTATCCCTCTGTCTCTGTATCTATCTCTCTGTTTCTCTGTCTCTATCTCTGTGTCTCTGATTTCTGTCTGCCTTTGTTTCCCTTTGTTACTCTGTCTCTCTGTTTCCCTCTGTTGTTCTCTCTCTCTCTCCATCTCTCTCTCTCTCTCTCTCTCTCTCTCTCTCTCTCTCTCTCTCTCTCTCTCTCTCTCTCTCTCTCTCCTCTGTCTCTCTCTTTCTCTCTCTCTCTCTCTGTCTTTCTCTCTGTCTCTCTCTCTCTCTCTTTCTCTCTCTCTGTCTTCTCTCTCTCTCTCTCTCTTTCTCTCTCTCTTTCTCTGTGTCTCTATCTCTTCTGTCTTTGTTCCTCCCTCCACCCCATATCTCTATTTCTCTCTGCCTGTATCTGTCTCTTGCTTCTTTTTCTCTTTTTCTTCTCTCCACTCCACGCAATCCTCATTCTTCTGCTTGAATGAGACTTTTGTCCAGAGACTTCTCAGGGAATTGGTCCTGAATAGAAGTCATTGGAGTCTCTTTTAACGGTTGGATTAAGGGACGATTTCCGTAGCTCACCCCATCCCTGCCACTCTGTTCTCCTTCCTAATCATCAGCAATCTTCTCTATGGAGACTCTGATTGGTTGGTTGGTTGTTCATCTCTCATTTAAAAAAAAAAAACAAATCAATGACATCAGAAGGGTGATGTCTTGTGGGTAAATACAGATTCTGCATATCTCCTAGCTCTCCAATCTGTTTCCTTTTTTATGGCTAATCTTCAATCCCACCTCCTCCAGAAAATCTTCCCAGATTTACTTTCCTTCTCAAGAGCAGTGTTCTCATCCTTCAGTTCTCTCGCCCCCTCCCTCAGGACAACTTTTTGTTTTGTCTCCTGTGTGATGGTCAGAGACAGGGTTTTCTTCATTATAAGGGAGGATACGAAGGAAAAGGGTAAGACTCTTGCACTGAGAGTCAGGAGACAGGGGACTTCAGGACATTTTTTTTTTACTTTTTACTTTAGATTTTTTTGGTTATATATGTACATTCAGTTTTTACATATTTCCTTATGAGTCATATTGGGAGAAAAAATCAGAACAAAAAGGAAAAACCACAAGAAAGAGAAAAAAAGAAGGAAAAAAAGGTGAAAATTTGCACTCAGTCTCCATTTTTCTCTCTAGATGATATGGGTGTCAGTTGGAATTGTTTTGGATCACTGAATTGCTGAAAGAGCTAAGTCTATCAAAACTGATCATCACACAATCTCTCTGTTGCTGTGTACAATGTTTTCCTGGTTCTGCTCATTTCACTGATTATCAGTTTATGTAAATTTTTCCAGGTTTTTCTTAAATCAGTCTGTCATCCTGAAATATACACTTTTGAAAAATAATATTTCCCTGCAATTACATATAAAAACAACTTTTAATATTTGGGGTTTTTTTAAGTTTTGCATTTAAAATAATAAACTTCATTCCCCTAAATATAGGTTATCCATATGCAACTAGAAACATACATTTTTTCAAGGAAGATCTGAAACTAGAGAATTGAATTTATCACATAATCTTTAAAAATAATAGATTTAGAGTTTCATTTACTGTGCTTTTTTTCTATTCTTCCTATATGCAGATATTTCTTTTTTCTATTCTTCCTATATACAAATATTTCATGGTATTTGTCAAGTTCTGAATAATTGATAATAACCTAACAACAACAACAATAAATGAGCTGTCTACTTTGTCTACCTCACAGGAACATGCTGAAAAAAATACTCAAAACCTGAGATTTGGGGCAAGTCCACCTCAGATTCATCAAGAACTCGGGGTCATACAGAGCTAGATGCCCTCTAAGGTAAGTCTATGAAATTAACGATTTGGAGAAAAAGAAGTCATTCTTGTTATTCTTGTTAACATGATTAATCCAGCACAGGCACAGGAAAGGAGAGGAAGCTGACAGCTGGATCTGGCTGGGATCCTGGTTTTCCGGCCTTCCTTTCCTCCCCCCATCTCCCCAGAGACAGTGGTCAGCACCCCCGCTGAGCCACATCCTAAGCTGGTGTTAGAAGAAATCAATGAAAGCTCGGGCTAGGCAGTTCCTGCCTTAGGGACCCCAGATCTGTTCTTGACACAGCTCCAGTGACTCACACCAGAATGGGACTTGATATTTGTAGAACACTTTGTAATTCTGATTTTTTTTTTGAAGGGACAAGGGAGAGGCAACGCTCTGTCCAGGGAAAGAGTACCAAGTCTGAAACCAAGGACTCCATTGTTTATTAGCAGAGAGACTTAGATAGTCACCAATTTTCTCTGATGCTTTGGTTTTCTTATCTGTATGATGAAACCATCAGGCTGAAAAATCTCTGACATCCCTTCCACCTAGAAATCTGTGATTTTAAATATTATTATCACTGCCTCCATTCTACCGAGAGGGAAATTGAGATCCTCTGTATGATTTCCTTTTCTGGACAGTGATTTCTCCACTTTTGAAATAGGGATCAAAATCCTTACCTTCAAGGAGTAGATCCAGACCACTTATCTCTCCCTTCATCTCAATCTTTCTCTCCTCTCTTTCTATATCTCTCACTCCATCTAGCTTCCTCCTCTGTATTTGTCTTTTCCTCTATGTCTGTCACCATCCTTCTCTGTCTCACCTTGTTATCTGATTCACTCTCCATCTGCTTCTCTCGGTCCATCCCCATTTGTCTCCCCTTCCTTGTCTTCTTTTCTTTGTCATCCCTCTACCCTATATCTCTCCATCTCTTTCTGTTTTCCCTCTCCATCTCTTTCCCTGCATTATCCTTCCTCTTATCTAGAGCCATTTTAGTCAGTCATTTCTCATCTTACCTTTGGTGGGAGGCCTTTCTGTTCTCCCCACTCCTCTTCCAATGTCCCCCTTTCACATATTTATACCTTATTTGCACAACACTGTTCTCACATCATAGCCCTCATTAGACTGGGAGCCTATCAAGGCTGTGTTTTTGCCTTTCTTTGCATCCCGGCACTTAGCACAGTGCCTGGCACATAGCAAGGACTAAGTGATAAACAGTAACTGGGAATGCAGTTAGTCCAGTGTCTGCCCATCACTGTGTTTTTGTCCATCTTTCTCTTTCTCTGGCTCCTTTTCCCTCCCAGGTTCCCACTCAAATACCTACCAAGCCCTGATTGGAACCTGCCTCAGGAACATTAGAGCAGAACTACCTCAAGGCTTTATAAACTCAAATTGACAAGGATCCTGCTCCCTTTAATTATAAATAACATATTTGTGGAGGGAAATAATGGGGATAATTGATGTGAGCAGTAACTTAAAAACAGCTCGGAGAATTACATTGAGTGAATGCCTCCGGCCCTGGCTTCAGCCTTTATTAGCTCTGGGGAACTGTTTATAAACTCATATGCTCATTACTTTCATCAATGATGGGGGAGGGGGTAGTTACTGAGGGGGGATGGGCTGATCCCAAAGGCAGTCACTGGGCCTGAAGCTAGAAGGTCCCCACCCCTTACTTGGGCCTTCGAGCCTGGCTGGGGTCAGGTGGAGCTGAGGGGGGACAGACAGCCCTGTGTCCATAAGGGACTGCTGTGCTGCTGGACTGTGGCTAAGATGGTAATAGGGGGAAAAAAGGATTCAATGGAGGGAAGGCGTATTGTTGCCTTCTAGTCCTGGCTGTGTCCACTGGCTTGTGAAATTTGGAGCCAGTCACTTATCTTTTCTGCAGAATAGTAACTACAAATTCCAGTACTTGGGGTAAATTCAGAAGTTAGTTGGAAACAGAGACATTGGGATACCCTGAGGCCAGTGATCCACACCAAGTGGGTGCTATGAGTCCAAAGGTCCCTCAGGTGGGCACAAAGTCTGCCCAAGTGGGGTGCAATTATGCCCCTGAAAGAAATGGGGAAGTTTTGGAGCGAGGGTGTGTTTACAGGGCAAGATAATAGCTTCGGTTTGGGACATGTAGAGCATGGGCCATCGGGTTGGAAATGTCAGTAGGAGGAACAGACACTCTGGAGAGACACTGGAATTGAATATATAGATCTGGGGGTCATCTGCATGGAGAGGGTAATTAGATCCAGGACAGCAAGTGAGGTTACAAAATAAGAGTAGGTAAAGAGAAAAGGAGCCAGGACATTTTCAGCTTCAAGATCCTGACATGGCAAGATAACACTAAATTTGGGATACACACATGGGGGAATGAGACATACATGATGATGGAGCAAAGGGCCCAAGAAAGATTAGTCAAGAGGTAGGAGAAACAAGAGAGTGTAGATTCGTAAAAAGCCAGACAAGAGAGAACATCAAGGGAAGGAAATGACCAGCAAAGGGATCAGACGAGAGGAAGAAAGGTGATCAATTCTTCCATATTAACCAGCATTGAAGAACAGAGCATTATCACCTATGAGGAGATTCCAAAGAATGTCAGGAAAGTTATTAAGGCCATTTCCCAAAAAAAAGGGAAGGGGAACAAGCATTTATTAAGCACCTTCTACATACTTGACACTATGCTGAGTGCTTCACAAAAATTTCATTTGATCTTTACAGTAACCAGGTGATGTGGGTACTGTTGTTAACCTAATTTAACAGATGAGGTAATTAAGTGACAACTTAGAAAGTAGACCACAGAATGTCAGGGCTGAAAGAAACTTTAGAAGATAATGAGTGACCTTGGAACTCAGGGAGTCCTTCAAAGGAATCTATCCTGGAATTAAGCACTTAAGCAATAGAATGTCAGATCTAGGGAGGAGAAGGCAAAACACAGGATGTCAGCTCTGGGAGGACCCCTGAAATATATAATGTCAGAACTGGGAGGGTTCTGGGAACATAGAATGTCAGAGGTAGGAGGACCTAAAGGACACAGGATGTTAGAATTGGGAGAGTCTGTAGAACAAAGAATGTCAGAAGAGGGCGGGCACAGTGTCAAGGCTGGAAGAATTTTTAAAACACAGGATGTCAAAGGTGCAAGGATCCTTAGAACCCAGGATCTCAGAGCTGGGAAGACTCCTGGAAAATATAATTTCAGAGCTGAGAGGATTCTTGGAATATAGAACATCAGGGCTGGGAGGATTTTTCAAACACAGGATATCAAAGATAGGAGGATCCTTAGAACCCAGGATGTCAGAGCTGGGAAGTATTCTTAGGATTTATCTCACACAAACCTCCACTCCACACAGGAGGCTTATTTTTAATGTCTCCACTCCTTTAACATCATCAAGTTCCTTGAGAGCAAAAACTGTCCTGGTTTTTTGCCTTTTTCACATGCTTCTCACCAAGTCCTAGTCTTATAGTAGAAGCTTAATAAGTGTTTTTTGAATTGAATATAAATGTTTGGAAGAAGACTTCAATTTCCTAGGAAAAGGGATATATGGAAAAAATTGACAAATCAATAGAGATAGAGATTACATATATATATATAAAATATGTGTGTGCTATATAAATATAGTTCATATGTGTATACATTGTATATACATTTTATATATGGATACATTTATATTTTATGTATACAAATGCACACATGTACACATACACCCTGGTGTAGCTAAAGTTGTGTAAGTACACCTTTTACTCTGTCTTGCCTCTGGGGGAGTTCAGTTTAGTTGGGCAGAAGACATCAACACAATGACCAAATGCATTTGGCCAGAAGGTGTCCCAGGAGTAGAGAAATACAGGAGAGAAACCAAGTCCATGAGTGCAGGGTAGCATTATAGGATGAGATCCCAGTATTTTGGCAGGTGATCTGGATTCAAATCCCAATTTTGTTTCTAACTACCTGTATTATCTTTAGTTAGCCACTTAACTGATTTTGGACCTCAGTTTCCAAATCCACAGAAAAAAGAAAATGCACTGAATTGTTCTCTAGGCTCTAAATCTCTCTATGATCTTCTAAATTAAGCTAATCTTTGCGCTGAGCAGTAAATGCACCTGGAACAAGATGCTTCGCATCCCAGGAGATCACACAATCCTCTGATTATCTTTTTCCATAAGAAGACTCCCCTCCCCACTTACTTTCTCTCCCACTAGCCGATATACCTATTTGCAGACAATGACTTTCCTGTCCCTGACTGGGGTTGCCCTTAGCAACAGCTCCCCACTGCCTCTGAGACAAATCATCGGTCAATCAATTGATCAGAAAACAAAAAAACAAACAAAAAAACAGTCTTTGCTGAGTACCCACCAACCTCCAAGTACCTTGATGATTGCTAAGTGCTGAGTTTATGCAAAAAATAAATAAATGAAATCCACTTCCTACCCTCAAGAGGCTCACAGTCCAGCTGGGAATAATTCAATTCAGTTCAATTTAGCAAGCACCAGTCCTCTGTGCCAGGCTCTGTGCTGGATACTGGAGATAATAAAGACCAATGAGAAGCAGTCCAGGCTCTCTGCTGGGGTGGGGAGAGACAATATATATGTCTCTGTCTTTAGTAGTTTTAGTATATAGGTTAATTGTCATATTATTTTGAGAGTCTTTGATCTTATGCCATTTTCCCCAAAGCCACCCCTTTTCCTTTTCCCCATTTCTGTTGAGAATATCACCATCCTTCTAGGCACATAACCTCAGAGTTATCCAGCATTTGTCACCCTGTCACACCTTTATAACCACTCATTTTCCAAGCTCTGGTACCAAATGTCCTCAGATCATTGCTTGGATATCTCATAAGTACTTCAAATTCAACTCATCTAAGGCAGAACACCTTGTCTTTTCCCCAAAACCAACCTTTCCTCCAAAGTCTCTAATCACTATTCCATAATTCTTCCATTCATGTTTAAAATCTTGGGTTTTCCTTCTACTTCACCCTCAGCTCCCATCAGTCCAAGACTTCTCACTTGGACCTTTACGATATCTCTCCTACCCATCCCCATCCTTCTACTTACAGAGTCATTATTAGAATTCGGGCACTCATCACCTATTGCCTCTGAGGAATTGGACTTCAGGTGCCAGTCTCTGACTTCAGTTCAAGGATTACAGGCAGATAGATGGTGGAGTGAAGAAGGACCTGAGTTCAAATCTGACCTCAGATACTTACTTACTAGCTCTGTGATCCTAGACAAGTCATTTAACCCCAATTGTCTCACCAAAAGAGACAGAGAGAGACAGAGAAAGAGAGGAGACAGAGAGAGAGAGAGAGACAGAGAGAGAGAGAGAGAGAGACAGAGAGACAGAGAGACAGAGAGACAGAGACAGAGACAGAGAGAGACAGAGAGAGACAGAGAGAGAGAGAGAGAGAGAGAGAGAGAGAGAGAGAGAGAGAGAGAGAGAGAGAGAGAGAGAGAGAGAGAGAGAAAGGAGACAGAGAGACAGACAAACAGACAAAGAGACCACCAATAATCAGAGGATTACCTTTTAAAGTGAGGAAATCCCATTAGAATATAAATTCTTTGAAAGGAGCAGTGGATCCATTCTTTGTATTTATATCCTCAGTGGGAAAAATAAGGCCTGTCACATAGTAGGGACTCAATAAAAGACTGATTGGTTGGTGGTTTCTAATATTTGCTATGTGGGAATCTCCAGAGCATAATTCTTTTGATACAATTGCCCATCTCAAAACTCTCCCGCAAATTGGTTATCTTTATTTAGCCTTACCAATTTTGACCTTTGAATATTTGTTATCAAACTCTACTCAATTAATCACTCATTCTGACTCTACTAGAAGCTAGGTGGTGCCATAGTACACAGAGCACTAGGCTTAGAGTCAGGAAGAGCTGGTTTCAGATCAGTCTCAGACACTATGTCACCCTGGGCACTTGCCCTCTGTTTGCCTCAGTTTCCTAAACTATAAGATGATGATATTACTAGTCCTTGCTTCACTGGGTTGTTGTGCGGATCAAATGAGATAATATTTACAAAAGGCCTTTAGCACAATGTCCTTTCTCCTGCCTCATTCCACAACCTGCTTCATCTTGGTTCCTAGCTACCCTACACTCTATCTTTGAATTTCCAATAGGAAACTCTGGTCTGCCTTTAGAGACCTAGTTGGGTATCTGCTCTGCTGGCCTTATTGGCAACTCTTCAGTAAAAGACTCTTTTGCCCATTTCTCCAAGCACCCAATGTCTAACTTCTTCCAGCCTTGTTTGGATTTCACACTGTCCACAGACTGGCTTTGGCTTGATCAGTGTTAATCAAGGCAGTTTGTATAAGGGACCCCACTGCTGTATCCTCTTCACACCTAAGAAGCAGAAGAAAGGATTAATTCAATTTAACAAAAATTATTTGGTGATTATTGCATGCAAGGTCTCCAGCCAGATGTTATGGATAAAAAGATTTAAAATGACACAGTTTGGTGAAGCTATAAATTGGTCTACTGGAGAGCAATTTGGAATTGGATAAGAATATAACTACAATGTCACCCTTTGACTCAGAGATACCACAGTTAGACAAATATTTCAAGAAGGCCAAAGATAGAAAGAAAGGCCCATACACACAAACATATTTATAGTAGTACTTTTTTAAGATAGCTAAGAAATGAAAACAAAGTCAGAGACCTATCAGTTGGGGCATGGTGAAACAAATTGTGATCATAGTATTTTCATTTTTTTGTGTGTGGTTGTTTGCTGGCATTTCATGTTCTTTCTCATTTTTTTTTCTTTTTGATTTGATTTTTCTTGTGCAACATGATAATTGTGGAAATGTGTATAGAAGAATTGCACATGTCTGACATATATTGGATTACTTGCTGTCTAGGTGGGGTGGGGAGAAGGGAGGGAGAAAAGCAATTTGGAACATGGGATTTTGCAAGGGTGAATGTTGAGAACTATCTATGCATGTGTTTTGAAAAGAAAAAAAAAAGAAAAAGAAATGGGAGACAACCAGAGAAAAGATAGTAGAAAGTCATAAAAAATTAAATTGTGATCCAAGAAAGTAATAGAATATTATGATACAGTAAGAAATAACAAATAGGAAGAATTTGGAGAAATATTGGAAGACATAAGGCCTGATTCTATGGGAAATGAGTAGGACTAAGAAAACAAGAGATAAAATGACTACAACAACATAAATGAAAAACCTAAAAAACCCCAAATGGACTGTTATATAATTTAAATAAATGTATTCCATTCCAAATTCTTCTGCTTGCAATTTTCTCTACCTTTGTTACCTTGTGTGTCAACTCCATGGAGTCTTCAATATCACACAATTAAAAGTGACTCTCTCAGCCCCCTCTGGAATGTCCTCTTTGCAGTTGTCACATTCCAATTCTCAAAGCTATCCTTGGTGATGAACAAGATGGAGAGTTAGCATGCCTTGGATTAAATGCATTTTGAACCAGCTGCATGATGGGATTCAAAGAAGAGCAGGTATTGCTAGCATATTAATAGGTAGACATCAATGTAAATAGAAGGCTCTTTTGGAGAGGATGAGGGAGAAGAAGAGGAATAAGAAAGAGAAGAGAATGAGAGACAGAGACAGGGATAGAAATAAGGAGGAGAGACAGAGACAAAAAGACAGAGAAAGAAGGAGAGAAGAGAAAGAGAGAGGGAGAAATAGAGGGAGAGAGAAAGTGAGAAAGAAAGAAAGGAAAAGATACTTTTGATTTTGCTCTGTTCAACATTTAGACCTACAATTTAAATAAAAGCTTTCACTTTCTATTATGGAAGCTCAGAGAAGCTGCATCCATGTATCCATGGTCACATGATGGGTAAATAACTCTAGTGAGATCTGAACTCAGATCTTCTTGCCTTCAAGTCTAGTCTCTAGCCGCTGTTCCAGGCTACCTCTCAACCTTTTCTTTCAGCCTTCCAGACCTCATATTGGACATTGTCTTTTATTTATTTGTATGTATCTATCTGCCTATTTATATAAACACCATCTTCCCCAACAGGAAGTTAGATCATTATAAGCAGATTTTATTTTTTTAGGGTTTTTTTTAAAGTTTTTATTTATTCTTTTTATTGCCAATGCATAAAACTTTTAGTAATACTTGTATTGATGATAATCAAAGCTCTTAATAATATTTGATTGACTACTTGAGAAAATAAGGTAGTTAGAGTACTAGATCTAGGGTCAGTTTGAGCTAAGTTCAAATCCCATGTAAGAGCCAGATAATGGATGGCTTTGAATGCCAAAATTAGGAGTCTGGCAATGGGCGGTAGATCAAAGGAAATAATGAGTCAGCTGAATATAATATGGTATAATCAGTGAGACAATCAGCATTTACTAAGCATCTACACTAACAGCTGGAGATACAAAAAGAAAAAAAGGCAGTTCCTGACCTCAAAGAAATTGCAATCCAATAGATTGGATCATATTTGGTTCTGGGCCCCATACTTTAAAAAGTTTAATAGCAGTGTGTCCTAGGATCAAAGGGCTGTGACTCTAAACCTGGAAGAGACCTCCAAGGTCACCTAATGTAATCTTTTCATTTTACAGATAAGGAAATTGAGTCCCTCAAAAGTTAAGTGACACACATCTGTCAGATTGGCTAAGATGACAGGAACACATAATGATGACTGTTGGAGGGGCTGTGGGAAAACTGGGACACTAATACATTGCTGGTGGAGTTGTGAAAGAATCCAGCCATTCTGGAGAGCAATCTGGAACTATGCCCAAAAAGTTATCAAACTGTGCATACCCTTTGATCCAGCAGTGCTACTACTGGGCTTATATCCCAAAGAAATACTAAAGAAGGGAAAGGGACCTGCATGTGCCAAAATGTTTGTGGCAGCTCTTTTCATAGTGGCTAGAAACTGGAAGATGAATGGATGTCCATCAATTGGAGAAGGGTTGGGTAAATTATGGTATATGAAGGTTATGGAATATTATTGCTCTGTAAGAAATGACCAGCAGGAGGAATACAGAGAGACTTGGAGAGACTTAAATCAACTGATGCTGAGTGAAATGAGCAGAACCAGAAGATCACTGTACACTTCAACAACAATGCTGTATGAGGATGTATTCTGATGGAAGTGGAAATCTTCAACATAAAGAAGATCCAACTCACTTCCAGCTGATCAATGATGGACAGAAACAACTACACCCAGAGAAGGAACACTGGGAAGTGAATGTAAAATATTAGCACTACTGTCTATCTACCCAGGTTACTTATACCTTTGGAATCCAATACTTAATGTGCAACAAGAAAATTGGATTTACACACATATATTATATCTAGGTTATACTGTAACACATGTAAAATATATGGGATTGCCTGTCATCTAGGGGAGGGAGTAGAGGGAGGGAAAAATTTGGAAAAATGAATACAAGGGATAATGTTATAAAAAAAATTACTCATGCATATATACTGTCAAAAAATTTATAATTATAAAATTAATAAAAAAAAAAAAGTTAAGTGACCAAGATCCAGGATCATATAAGTAATATATGTGGCCAAGTGGGATCTGAATCCAGGGCCTCTGCCTTATTTCTCTTTCCATTATACTATGCTGCCTTTCTAGGACAATAGTGACTACAATGGTAATGGAGATCAAAACTGACCATGAAATTCAAGGATTAGTAAATGGAACTGGGGAAGTGTAAAGAAAAAATAATTTTTAGGAAATAAGGTAGTTGTCTTTAGCTCTTACAGTAGGCACTTAATAAATGCATCTTGTTCGACTATTTTAAGTGCTATCACTAGGACATATCCACTAAAGTCCAATTTCCTAAGAGAATGGCAATTCCATCAGGGTAGAAGCTGTCTCATTTCTTGTTTTTGTTACCTAGTCAGGCTGCTAGTAGGGCCATAGTGCATAGAGTTTCAAGCAGAAAGTTAGGAAGACCCATCTTTCTGAGTTCAAATCCAGCTTCAGACATTTACTAGTTGAGTGACCCTGGGCAAGTCACTTTACCCAAAAGTTTCCTCATCTATAAAACAAGCTGGAGAAGGAAATGGCAACTCACTTCAATATCTTGGCCAAGAAAACCCCAAATGGGGTTACAGAAAGTTGGGCAGAACTAAACAAGAACAAAATATTACAGGTACTGTGCTAAGTGCTGGGGATACAAATAAAGGCAAAGAGCACTTTCCTGTTTAAGAAGCTTACAGTTTGATGTGTCTAGTGCATACTACCTAGCATAGAACCTTCATACAGTAAATACCTGATAAACGTTGACTGCTCTGGAGATGATTGTTGGATTCTCAATTTGATTCAATTTGCCAAGTATATGTCAAACATCTACTATGCTCCAGATACCCATGTCAGGAACTAAATTTACAAAAACAAAAATTAAAAATATTCCTGCCTTCAGTGAGTTTGCAATCTACTAGAAGGAAATGATGGATTTAGAGATAAAGAGTGTACAGAACAGAAAGTAATTTGGGGAGATAAGGCACTAACCATTGGAAAGCCAGAAAGATCTCATCTAGGAGATGGCACTGGAGCTCAGTGATGAAGGGAGCTACAGATTTTAAAGGCAGAGGTGAGGAAGGAGCACATTTGAGGTGTGGGGGACAGACTGTGCAAAGGTACAAGTGAAAATGGACTGTCCTAAATGGGTTGGGAAAGGGAGGGATTGCATATAGGGAGACCAGTTAAGAAGCTTTTGCAACAGTTAAGCAAGAGAGAGTCATCAAGATTTGATGAGGGTCTAATCTATTGTGGATGGAAAGAAAGGAATGGATGCAAAAGTTATTCTCAATGACTATGCCAGAGGGGCACAAAATCTGGAAGATTCTACCATGATATAAAGGTTTCAAATATAATCCCAGTGACAAACTATATCTGTTAGCTACCACCCAACTGAGCATAGATGAGGAAAGGTTCATGGCTAATCAGTAGACACCATGTTGACTATAACTACTATGAAATAAGGAAAACCTGCAGTCCTGGGTTTTCCCCCTCTGCCTCCATAGCAATGATGAAATAGAAGAAAATGTCACAGAGGATGCTAAAAATCCCAGCATTTTTAGCTTCATAAACATTAGTTTAACTGGTGGTATTTGAAAGGTGAGATCTTTGTCCAATGGCCAATACATTGACATACTGCTGGAAGAACTGAACTGTGTTAATATTGGCATCCCCACTATAAATGAACCAGCAGACATAAGGAAGTTGCAACTAAATGGAAGAATAGTTCACAAATTCTCTTTAAGGAGAGGCAAATAAAGTAATTGTCAGAGTTGCACTGTATACTCAAAGGCAAGAAGAAATACCATTGTGGGACATCTGACCATCTTTCCTTAGAGTGTATGTGATAAGCATAAGTAAAATTACCTCTACAAAGATAATTATAGCTTATTGTGCCAACAACTATTGTAGAAAATAGGGTGGTAGAAGGATTATGAAAAAAAAATCAATTAAAAACCCTAACCTAAGTCAGTATATATAGTTGGTGATTTCAATATGAAAACAGGCATTTGGAAAGATGGTGAAAAATGATGAGCATTCAAAAACAAACAAACAAAAAAGGCTTTATGGCTATATAGTATGAATTCTTTTTCCCCCAAGAAGAGAGTGACAGTGAATATGGCAATTGTTGAACAACAACAAAAAGATAAAATTGATTTTATTTCAACAAGAAATGATTAGTTACCAATATATGGGAATCATTTCCTAATAAACTGTCTGTGTACAAGAAGACCATCAAACTTTCTAGATCAAAGATAAATACCAATATCCTATTAGAATAAAAAGCAACGCATTTACTTTGTAAGTATAACTTCAGGTTGTTCTATTCTAATAAACGATTTGAAATGTGCTATCACCATTTCCTATGGAAATGCAACCGTTGTTAAGCAATTGCCACAATGAGGAGGATAAAAAGGTTCTAAAACCTCCCTGGACAGCAAATACTCTACATGCCAAACAGAGGGATGCTACAACAAAGGATAACATTAATTTAGAAAAGATTCAGCATCCCAACACACTAGAGAAGAAGTGCAAATGGAACTGAAGAACAAAGATGGGGAAAGCAACTGAACCAAATCAAGTCAACAAGCGGTTTTTAAATACCCACTGTGTTCCAATCACTATTTTAAATCCTAGCCCCTCTGGGCACTAGATCTGCCCAAATATACATAGAAGAAATATGTGCTTGAGCTCACAAAAATTTAAGGACATTAAGGAATAAATTTGCAAGGTTTATGAAAGCTGGAAGGTACCTAATTAAAATGGGAAACAGTAGAATCACTGGAAAAGGTGATTGAGAGAACATCAAAAATTACCAGCTCCTATACCACTCATTCCTCTCATCTACATAAAATCTTCATGAAAATGATCTATATATACATGGAAGATATTTGTGATGAAAATATAAGAAGAAACTGATAGGTTTGTGAACAATATTAATCACACTTTTTAACTCTATTTTTTTTAGTTTATATATTTATATTTTTATTAAAGCTTTTTATTTTTCAAAACATATGCATGGGCAATTCTTCAACATTAGTCCTTGCGAAACTCCTATGTTCCAATTTTCCCCTCCTTCCTCCAGATGGCAAGTAGTCCAATATATGTTAGACATGGTAGAAATATATGTTAAATCCAATATATGTATACATATTTATACAACTATTGTGCCACACAAGAAAAAAAAAGAGAAGCAAAATAAAATGCAAGCAAACAACAACAAAAAGAGTGAAAATGTTATATTGTGAACCACACTCAGTTCCCACAGTCCTCTCTTTGGCTTTCTTAATCACTGAACAATTGGAACTGATTTGAATCATCTCATTGTTGAAGAGAGCCATGTCCATCAGTATTAATGATCATTGAGGTCTTCTCCACAAAGATACTGAAGTGAATTGCCATTTTTCTCTCAAACTCATTTTATAGATGAGGAAACTGAGGCAAACAAGGTTAAAGTGATTTGCTCAAAGTCACACAGCTCATCAGTCTCTGAGGCTGGATTTGGAACTCAGGAAGATGAGTCTTTCTGACTCCAGGTCTGGCACTTTATCTACTGTACCACCCAGCTACTCTAGGAAAGATACAAATTAAAATGTAGATAGTACAAAACTATGCTGCATTTATTGTGTGTAGATGCTATTCTTTTAGTATTTGATTTTGTGAAGCAAATTGCTACCTTACAGGTAATCCATCAAGGTATCTCTGATACAAGCATCAATATCTTATGAAGCTCTTTGATAGCTGTGACAACAGATGAAATTTCCCTTAATGATTTTTCTTATATCAGTATCAAACCAGACATGACAACAGGGTGACTTAAGTGTACCAAAGCATAGAAGGTATCTAGCACAGCAGTCAAATGGAAGATGGATTCCAATAACTAGATCCACCAGCTGCTCCTGCTTGGAAATGATATTTTGAGGATGCCAATTGCATCAAGTCCTAAATGAAATTCACAACCTCCTAAATTTAATCCACAAGCACTTAAGAATTCAGCCTAACAATACATAAAGAAAAAAAAAGTTGTTGAAGCTCAATCTGTAGTCTGGACCAGTAGTCACCAAACATTTTGAATTCTATACTCTTATCGTTAAAACATTTTTGAGCCCAGAATCCCAATGTATGTATGTATTTCTTTTAAAAATATGTATATGAGTCAATAGGCTAATATAGTGTTTATAGGATAAAACATATACACAAATAGACACTCTAAAGGAGGAGATAAAGGTGAAATAAACATTATTTTAAAATAATTTTATTTCCCTTAGTTTTATATATATATATATATATATGTGATATAAATAAAAATTATTTTAATAATATCAATAATGATCTCTTAAATGAGAACAATATGATTGAGTATACTTATTTTTATAATCTTCTTGTTATATTTTGTAATACACAGCATTTCAAAAATCTTACTCAAAGTTCAGTTTGTCTTGATACATAATTTCAATGATTATCATCACTGGAAAAAGATACTTCCCCAAAATACATAAATCCAAGTGGAAGAAGTTCCTTGTTGGCCACATTTACTAAATCATGATATGCATTTTTCAATCCCATTCACTAATTATGCCAAGGTAAAATGTTCAAATTTGGCTAGTAAAGTTCTATCAACTCTGAAGATAGTCTGTGTTCTTGAACACTAATTAGAAGGTATTAGTTTTCAAAAATACATACTTTTAACAAATGGGTTGAAAAACCCACTGAAACTCTTCATTTGGAAGATTCTTTGATGGACAGATTTTGTTTCTATGTGAATCACGTGCTATACCACCCCTCTGCCATGGTCATTTTGCCCTGAAGAACAGCCTTGGGAAAGTGTAGTGGACATGACTCCTGAACAACCAAGAGAATGCTGAGTTATGAAAATTGCATGAGTGGAGAAGGGATTTGTTCAAAAATTATTGGAAGACTTCAAGAAAAAAGGTCAAGAGTGGCAAGCTCAGCCTTCTGGGGGGTAGATAAGCAATTTCTCTGAGGATATAACATAGGGGGAGCAGACTCCCCAAATGCCTCTTGATTCCCTCTGCTTATAAATCCCAGACAATACAAAGATTAATCAGTTAATTTACTCTCCTTGGTGAGCTGGCATCATATTTTACTCTTAAATGAAGAGCTCTTTTACTTTTATATGTTCCTTGGTCTATTCCAATCTTTATAATTTCCCTGATTTCTGATTCTAATTTTCTTTGATAGGGAGGCATATTAGCTATTTGTGATGGTCTTTGGTATACCCAATGATTAGTGGAGGAATAGGAAGCAAAATTGGTTATAGTAAATTAAGCATTACATTCCTTTGAAGAGTGATCAGTTATGTAAAACAAAAACAAAAACAAAAACAACTTTGAAAGACATAATAACTCTGATCAACACAATGGCCCACCACAATTCCAAAGAATTCCTGATGGAGCATGCTATCCATCTCCAGATAGGGTGATAATAGACTCATAGTACAGATTGAAGCACATTTTTTCTCTTTCTTTCTTTTTCTTTTCTTTTGGAATGTGACTAATGCAGAAATTTGTTTAGAATGTGTGTGTGTGTGTGTGTGTGTTTGTATGTGTGTGTATGTGTATATGTGTGTGTGTGTGTATTATAGATTTTCTTATTTTTGCTTTCTCAATGAGTAATGGAAGGAAGAGGGGAAAAGAGAGTTTGAAACTAAAAAAAATTAAATCTCTGTTCTTTAAAATTATTTTTAATGGGACACTGATGCATTGTTGGTGGAGTTGTGAAAGAATCCAACCATTCTGGAGAGCAATCTGGAATTATGCCCAAAAAGTTATCAAACTGTGCATACCCTTTGATGCAGCATTGCTGCTATTGGGCTTATATCCCAAAGAAATACTAAAGAGGGGAAAGGGACCTGTGTGTGCCAAAATGTGGCAGCCCTTTTCATAGTGGCTAGAAACTGGAAAATGAATGGATGTCCATCAATTGGAGAATGGTTGGGTAAATTATGGTATATGAATGTTATGGAATATTATTGTTATGTAAGAAATGACCACCAGGAGGAATACAGAGTGGGTTGGAGAGACTTACATCAACTGATGCTGAGTGAAACGAGCAGAACCAGAAGATCACTATACACTTCAACAATGATACTGTATGAGGATGTATTCTGATGAAAGTGGATATCTTCAACATAGAGAAGAGCTAATCCAATTCCAATTGATCAATGATGGACAGAATCAGCTACCCCCAGAAAAGGAACACTGGGAAATGAGTGTAAACTGTGAGCATTGTTTTTGTTTTTCTTCCCAGATTATTTTTACCTTCTGAATACAATTCTTCCTTTGCAACAACAACAACAACAAAATTCAGTTCTGCACATATATATTGTACCTAGGATATACTATAAGATATTTAATATGTATGGGAATGCCTGCCATCTAGGGGAGAGGGTAGAGGGAAGGAGGGGAAAAATTCGGAACAGAAGGGAGTACAAGGGATAATGTTGTAAAAAAAAATTATCCATGCATATGTACTGTCAAAAAAAAGTTATAATTATAAAATTAATTTTAAAAAATATATTTAAAAAAGAGTTTATCAGAAAGGGTCCATTAAAAAATATTTTTTTAAATAGTGAAAAGAATGATCGTGAACATTTGTCCTGGGTTACAGAATATTTTGCCCATAGACTGCCAATAGTTGAGGTATGATAGATAGATATAACAAGTCCAATACTCTTCTTCGAAACAGGTAAGAAAAGAAATAAGTTCCTATCCATGGCTTTTCTCTTGCTTTCCACAAAGGCAGAAATGGTTATTTCCCTTAGAGAGGGATGGACCAGATCCTAGATCAGGCATCTATTCATGTCATATACAAGCTAAGCTATGTATACTTAATAATTTAATAATAATATTTTTAAATGTGTTTACTAATATTTAATAATTAAAATAACATTTTTCTTCATATGCCCCTTATAGTGAATTTGAGTATTTATAATAATCAAAATAATCACTCAAAGTGATTCTTCAAACAGTGTTACTGTATATAATGTTCTCTTGGTTCTGCTCATTTCATTCTTCATTCTTCAAGTAAGTCTTTCCATGTTTTTTCTTAAAAATCACTGAGCTTTTCATTTCTTATAGCACAGTAGTATTCTGTCACAATTATAAATCATAACTTGTTTATTCATTCCCCAAATGATGGGCATCTCCTTCTTTGCTACCTCAAACCTGGAGGCTTTTTAAGAAAGATGTATGGGCTTTAGGAATGGCAACAAGTATGTTGGTTTATTCATCCACAAGCATTTGTTAAATTCTTGTTGTCTATCAGATCCTGTTCCAAGTGTACAAAGACAGAAATGAATCAGGCCCTACCTTTCAGGGACTTACATTATCTTGGAAGAAGAGAGTAAGGAAAATAAGATATCCATGTAAGGTCTTGGTATTTAAATTTGGAAAGGAAGGAGTCAAAAAAAGAATAGCTAGCCCCAAAATGAAGATCCCAGTTGGAACTTTTTTTGAGGGAGGGGTTGAGATAATTGGGGTTAAGTGACTTGCCCATATAATTGTGTCAAACTCTGGGGCTAGATTTGAACTTAGGTCCTCCATATTCCAGGTTGGGTGCTCTATTTACTGTGCTACCTAGCTGTCCCCAGGAGGAATTTTGCAGTGGAAGAAGGGAACCAGAACAATAGAGAAATACTTTAAAGTTAAAAGGCTATAACAGTAGATAGATGTTCTAGGATGAGGGAAATAACTTCAGATACTGAGGAAAGAAAGAGAAGGGAGAAGGAAAGAAAAGAGAGAAGAGGAGAGGAAAAGAAAGGAGAGGAGAGAAGAAGGGAGATGAGGGAAGGAAAGGGGAAGAGAGAAGAAGGGGGAGAAGGAGGGGAAAAAAGAGAGGAGGAGAGGAGAGAAGAGAGGAGGGAAGGGGAGGGGTAAAGAAGGGAGGAGAAAGAAGGGGAGGGAAGGAAAAAGAGAGAGAGAGAAAGAGAGAAAGAAAGAGAGAGAGAAATTGTTATAAATAATACAAAAAAGAAGCATCCCATATCTATAAGATTTCCAAAGCCCTTTTCCTCACAACTACTTACTAGAGGGACTCTAGTATATATAGTATATATATATAGTCAAGACAATAAGCATTTATTAAATGCTTATTATATACCAAGCACTATGGGCAGCATGGGAGATACAAATAAAAGCAGAAATAAAGCTAATCCCTGTCCTCAATAAATTTATGTTCCAGTGAGAAAAACAACAAATTATAAAAGGAATGTAAAGAGATAAGGTGAAGAGGGAAATATGGGAGCATGGTAGAGAAGGTCCAGACAGTCAGACATAGAACCCAGAGAAAAATGAAAACATGGCTGGCCTGGGCACTTTCTTTAAAATGGAGAGTTTAGAAGGAACTTATCCATCAGAAGAAAGGGCCAAAGAGCAAAAGGAGCTTCCAGAGTCAGAAGGATGCTATAGCATGATAAATAGCAACAATTCAGAGTGACAAGAGTAAAGCCCAGAACACAGAGTGCCTCAGCTGATAGGGCCTTTAGAATGGTGCAGTGGAAAGAGGATTGACTCAGGAAGGAGAAGTCTGGGTTCAACTCTCTTCTGATGCTTATTCATTGTTGGGCAAGCCACTGAACTGAAGGAAACTTCAGTGTTCTCATTTATAAAACAAGGGTTGGATAGGATAGATGAATTCTATGAACAGAGAATGCTAGAGAAATCTTCTGGTCAAAACACAAAGAAAACCCAGAATCTCGAATGTCAAAACTGATCTCCGAAGGATGTCAGGGCCAGAGAAAACCTTAGAGTTCGTAATATATTTTTCAAAATGGATGAGGAAAAATGAGAAAGTGACTCGGCCAAGATCACACTGCAAGTTCGTAAAATAGCCAGGCTGATGCACTTGACTCTTGACTCCCAGACTAGGGTTCACTCACTTGTACCTCACCAGCCTCTCCATCTCTGCTGGTCGAGCTGAGCTGGGCCTGTTTGCTCCAGAGAGATGACCAAGGTCTCACTCCATCCTTCTCACAGTCTGCTTCCAAAGCCCGGGGCCTGAGTGAGCCTTTCCTTCTGAGGCCCACCCAGGCCGCCATCTCCGGCTCGTAACCAGAGCACCTCCCAGCAGCCCAGGCTCCTTTCCCCTCCAAGCCAACATCTTCATTACGGCTCCGAGTTGTTTAAATAAATGAATTAATATTGACAAACCATCAGCCAGCCTAATAAATGATTAGTTAAAGGCATACATACATCACATTACGGTTAGCGCTGGCCGGCCTTAATTACTTGTGGAGAGGATCCTATTAGAGGCCGCCAAGCCCCTCCTCCCCCTACAGCTTCTGGGCCCTCTAGGCCCTGAGGCCCACCTTCTCTGCTTCTCAGCTTCCATCAGCCCAGGCTTTACCCTAGAGCCTCCTCGCTCCATCTGCTTCCCTGACAATGGAGAATATTCTGGAGTCCTGAGGAGGGAGGCAAGTAGGAGATCTGACCCTCTGTGCTCCTATGCTGTTTAATATCTCCTCTTCAGCCTTCCCCCTTTTCCATCCCCCATTGATCCATCTCCCCTTTCCTGCTCTAACTTTTCTCATCCTGCTCCTCCATTCCTCCCATCTTGCTCCAATAATCCTCAATTAGGCACAAGGTGAGTGACTGGGTTTGGGATTTCATTGGTATAAAGAACTCCCAGGTGAGAAAATTCCCTTCACCAATGCAAAGTGGCACCTTCTCTGCAACATATAAGAGCTGCTTAGAGAACAATGAGAGCAGCTCAAGTCTTTCTGGGTTCAAAGGCCAGCTTTCTATGCATTATGTCCCTCTGCCTCTATAGCTCCCATTATTATTATTCAGTTTTTCCTTCCTTCTCCACACTCCTCTATTCCTGCTCCATCTCCCACTTTTCTATCCTTCTCCTTCCTGTTCTGTGTCCCTTCTTCTTTCACACTATTTGCCAACTGTGTGACTGGTCACCAATCCTCTGGGTACCTCAGTTTCCTCAGTGGGGATAATAATAGCACCAACCTCACAGGATTGTTGTGAGGACCAATCAGATTAAAGCTGTAAATTACTTAGCATGGTGGCAAGCACATGGTAGATACTTAATAAATGCTTGTTCCCTTCCCTTCCCTTCCTTACCCTTTGAGCAGGGCACAAAAAAGCCAAGTCTCTCCCTAATTTGCCACCCTGCTGCCCACTTAAAGGCAATGATTCTATCCCTGCTGGGTCTTTTTCAGATTAAATATCCCCACACCTGAACGGGTCCAGCTCTATACTTTATGGGGAGATCCCTTCTCAGAGTGCCAGAGCATAAGATATCAGAGCTTTCCAAAGGTTTGGAGACATGCAGAAGCTCAGAATTGTCAAGAAGCTTGGGGGTGAATCCTCTAGATTTTATCTCCCATAAAGGGCGTTTCGTTTCTTTCAGAAGATTCCTAGTCATGGGAGATCTGCTGCCTTCTCAGTCCACCATGCCGTTTTTCCTTATTGTGGACAAAAATATATGAGCAATTTCCATCATTCCCAGTTCTGATCTGCAAGCCTGGTTCTTCAGTGAGATAAGCCATCAGAGGCCTAAAGACAGCCATTATTTATTCCCTTCCTCAATAGCCCATGGGTTAGATGGTTGGATCAGGAAGTAGAAGACCCACTTTCATTAACTGTGTGGCCCTAGTCAAGTTACTTAACCACTCTCCTTAACTATATAATAGGGATAATAACAGATCAACCTCAAAAGGTTACTGTGAGACTCAAATGAGATAAAATGTATCAAGTGCTAAACACAGTTTCTGAGTCTTTTTAAACACAATAGGCTCTTAAATACTTGTTTTTGTTTGGTTTTTTAGTGGTCTCCACCTCCTTCTTCACTGGCTAGATGGCTTATTGTTATCTCTCCTAAAATGCCCCAAGACCTGAAGGTAATACTCCAATAGATTTAGGAAGTCACTTTAGAAGCCGTTTAATCCAACTCATTTCTCTTACAGTTGAGGAAACTGAGGCTGAGAAAAGGGATCCACTGCAGATAAAGCCAGGTGCAGAGCCCTGACCTTCAGACTTCATCTTGTACTCTTCTTCTTGTTCTTCAATGTCTTGTTCCTTGCAAGGCTGCCTTGATTCTGTCCTAATGCCTAAATTCTTGCTTAATTCCACATCTCTCTGAACCATTGCAATACATTATGGGAGCTATCAAAGAAGATTTTACAGTGTGATAAAAAGCAGTGGAGGCTGGGGACTTGAGTAGGAATTCTGCCTCTGCTATTTACTGAACCACTGTGACACATTATGGAAGCAACCAAAGGAGATTTTACAGTGTGATAGAAAGCTTTGGAGGCTGAGGACTTGAGCTGGAATTCTGCCTCTGTGATTTACTCCCTGGGTAATCTTGGTCCTGGGCAGTTATAGAGCACGTGCGGGAAGTCAGGAAATCTTATCTTCCTGAGTCTAAATATGGCCTCAGACCCTTACTAGCTGTGTGACCCTGGGCAAGTCACTTAACCCTGGTTGCCTGTTTCTTCATCTGTACAATAAGCTGGAGAAGAAAATGGCAGACTTCTCCAGTCTCATTGCCAGGAAAGCCCAAATGAGAAAACACAAAGAGTTAGATATGAATGAACAACAACAAATAATGGTCCAGGCAAGAACTATCTCTAGGACTGCTTTCTAATCTATAAAGAGAGGAAGATGGACAAGATGATCTCTAAAAACCTTTCTAATTCAAACTCTACGCTCTTGGGAACTTATGAATTCATTGGCCCTCATTTTCATCTGAGAAATAAGAAGGCTGTATTTGTAGCAGCTCTATTTGTGGTGGCAAAGAATTGGAAAATGGATATCATTGATTGGGAATGGCTTAATAAGTTGTGGCATGTGAAATTAATGGAATATTATTGTTCTATAAAAAATTATGAGCAAGATGATCTTAGAAAGGCCTGGGAAGATTTACATGAAGTGATACTAAGCAAAACAAGCAGAACTAGATTGTGCAGTGATCAACTATAATAGACTTGGTTCTTCTCAGAAGTTCAATGATCCAAGGTAATCCCAATAAACTTTTTTAAGCTATAGCTTTTATTTTATAAATGCATGGAAAGATAGTTTTCATCATTCACCCTTGCAAAATCTTGTGTTCCAAATTTTTCTCCCTCCCTTCCCCATTCCTCTCCCCTAGACAGCGAATAATCCAATATAGGTTAAACCTGTGCAATTCTTCTCTACATATTTCCACATTCATAACATTGCACAAGAAAAATCAGATCAAAAAGGAAAAAAATAAGGAAGAAAAAAAAAGCAAACAAACAACAACAGAAAAGGTGAAAATACTATGTTGTGATCCACATTCAGTCCCTATAGTCCTTTCTGTGGCTGCAGATGGCTCTCTCCATCACAAAAGCATTGAAACTGGCCTGAATCTCTTCATTGTTGAAAAGAGCCATGTCCATCAGAGTTGATCATCACATAATCTTGTTATTGATATATATGATGGTCCCTTCACTTAGCATCAGTTCATGTAAGTCTCTCCAGGCCTCTCTGAAATCATCCTGCCAATCATTTCTTATAGGACAATAGTATTCTATTACATCCATATCCCATAATTTATTCAGCCAGTGGACAACCACTCAGTTTCCAGTTCCTCGCCACTACAAAAAGGGCTACTACAAACATTTTTGCACATATGGGTCCTTTTCCCTTTTTCATAATTTCTTGGGGATATGACTCAGTAGACATACTGCTGGATCAAAAGGTCTAATAAATTTTGGATGGAAAATGCCATCTGTATCCAGAGAGAGAACTATGGAGAGTGAATGTAAATCAACACATGCTAGGTTCACTTTTTTTTCCTTTTCCTTCTGCTTTTTTTCCCCTTTCTCATGGTTTCCCCCTTTTGTTCTATTTTGGGACTTTTCTCTCCCAACACGATTCATAAGGAAATACATATAAAAAAAGAATGTATGGGGCAGCTAGGTGGCACAGTGGATAGAGCACCAGTCTTGAATTCAGGAGGACCAGAGTTCAAATCTGGTCTCAGACACTTAACACTTCCTAGCTGTGTGACCCTGGGCAAGTCACTTAACCCCAGCCTCAAAAGAAAAACAATGTATGTGTATAATCCCCTAAAAAAGTTGTGGTTTTTCTTTTAATGTATAATTGGGGGGGAGAATAAATCAAAATAAATTAATAATAAAAGATTGCTATAGTAAGAAAATATTCAAAATGAAAAAAAAAGAAATGAGGGAGCTGGCTCATAAGTCATGTAAGGCATCTTTCCAACTGGACATCTATGATCCTGTAAATCTATATGAACTTGGGAAAGTTATTTAAGCTTCTCAAGTTTCAGTTTTTCAATTGTAAAATAAGATAGTTGGACTAAATGAACTCTAAAATTTTTGCCAGCTTTCAATGCTATAATAAAATAATAAGTAAAAACAAACCCTAGGAGATTAACTCAAATATAGTCCAATTCTGAATAAAAATGTAGACATCACCACTAAAATAAGATCTCTTTGAAAAGAAAAGAAAAAAAAAAAAAGACTAAGAATATGCTGGGATCCAGGATGATTTCAGAGAGGCCTGGAAAGATTTACATGAACTGATGCTAAGTGAAATGAGCAGAACCAGGTGATCATTATACACTTCAACAACAATACTTTATGATGATCAATTCTGATGAATGTGGCTCTCTTCAATAATGAGATGATTCAGGCCAATTCCATTTGTTCAATAATGAAGAGACCATGAAGAAGACTATGGGAACTGAGTGTGGATCACAACATAGCAGTCTTACTCTTTTTGTTGTTGTTTGCTTGCATTTTTTTTATCCTTTTTGATCTGATTTTTCTTGTACAGCTTGATATTTGTGAAAATATGTATAGAAGAATTGCACATGTTTAAAATATATTGGATTACTTGATGCCTAGGGAAGGAGATGGGGGAAGGGAGGGAAAAAATTTGGAACACAAGGTTGCAAGGATGAATGTTGAAAATTATTCATGTATATGTTTTAAAAATAAAAAGGTTTAAGCATATATTTAAAACCTTCAGTAAACATCATATGTAATGGCGATAAACTAGAACCTTTCCCTGTAAAATCAGGAGTGAAACAAGGTTGCCCACTATCACCATTACTTTTCAATATAGTACTAGAAACTCTAGCCTCAGCAATAAGAGCTGAGAAAGAGATTCAAGGAATTAGAGTAGGAAATGAGGAAATCAAATTATCGCTTTTCGCAGATGACATGATGGTATACTTAGAGAACCCCAAAGACTCTGCTAAAAAGCTATTAGAAATAATTCAGAATTTTAGCAAAGTCGCAGGATACAAAATAAATCCACATAAATCCTCAGCATTTTTATACATTACCAACACAATCCAACAGCAAGAGATACAAAGAGAAATTCCATTCAAAATAACGGTCGATAGTATAAAATATTTGGGAATATATCTACCAAAGGAGAGTCAGGAATTATATGAGCAAAATTACAAAACACTTGCCACAAAAATAAAGTCAGATTTAAATAATTGGAAAGACATTCAGTGTTCTTGGATAGGCCGAGCGAATATAATAAAGATGACAATACTCCCCAAACTAATCTATTTATTTAGTGCTATACCAATCAGACTCCCAAGAAACTATTTTAATAACCTAGAAAAAATAACAACAGAATTCATATGGAACAACAAAAGGTCGAGAATTTCAAGGGAAGTAATGAAAAAAAAATTAAGTGAAGGTGGTCTATCGGTACCTGATCTAGAACTGTATTATAAAGCAACAGTCACCAAAACCATTTGGTATTGGCTAAGAAATAGACCAGTTGATCAGTGGCATAGGTTAGGTTCACAGGGCAAGATAGTGAATAAAAATAGCAATCTAGTATTTGACAAACCCAAAGATCCCAAATTTTGGGATAAGAATTCATTATTTGACAAAAACTGCTGGGAAAACTGGAAATTAGTATGGCAGAAACTAGGCATGGACCCACATTTAACACCACATACTAAGATTAGATCAAAATGGGTCCAAGATTTAGGCATAAAGAACGAAATCATAAATAAATTGGAAGAACAGGGGATGGTTTACCTCTCAGACTTGTGGAGGAGGAAGGAGTTTGTGTCCAAGGGAGAACTAGAGACCATTATTGATCACAAAATAGAACATTTTGATTACACCAAATTAAAAAGTTTCTGCACAAACAAAACTAATGCAAACAAGATTAGAAGGGAAGTAACAAATTGGGAAAACATTTTTACAGTTAAAGGTTCTGATAAAGGCCTCATCTCCAAAATATACAGAGAATTGACTTTAATTTATAAGAAATCAAGCCATTCTCCAATTGATAAATGGTCAAAGGATATGAACAGACAATTTTCAGATGATGAAATTAAAACTATTTCCACTCATATGAAAGAGTGTTCCAAATCACTGATCAGAGAAATGCAAATTAAGACAACTCTGAGGTATCATTACACACCTGTCAGATTGGCTAAGATGACAGGAACAAATAACGATGAAGGTTGGAGGGGCTGTGGGAAAACTGGGACACTGATGCATTGTTGGTGGAGTTGTGAAAGAATCCAACCATTCTGGAGAGCAATCTGGAATTATGCCCAAAAAGTTATCAAATTGTGCATACCCTTTGACCCAGCCATACTACTACTGGGCTTATACCCCAAGGAACTACTAAAGAAGGGAAAGAGACCTGTATGTGCCAAATGTTTGTGGCAGCCCTTTTCATAGTGGCTAGAAGCTGGAAGATGAATGGATGTCCATCAATTGGAGAATGGTTGGGTAAACTATGGTATATGAATGTTATGGAATATTATTGTTCTATAAGAAATGACCAACAGGAGAAATACAGAGAGGCTTGGAGAGACTTACATCAACTGATGCTGAGTGAAATGAGCAGAACCAGAAGATCATTATACACTTCAACAATGATACTGTACGAGGATGTATGCTGATGGAAGTGGATTTCTTCAACATAGAGAAGAGCTAATCCAATTCCAATTGATTAATGATGGACAGAACCAGCTACATCCAGAAAAGGAACACTGGGAAATGAATGTAAACTGTTATTTTTACCTTCTGAATCCAATTCTTCCTGTGCAAAAAAAAATTCGGTTCTACACACATATATTGTATCTAGAATATACTGTAATATATTTAACATATATAAGACTGCTTGCCATCTGGGGGAGGGGGTTGGGGGAGGAAGGGAAAAAATCTGAATAGAAGTCAGTGCAAGGGATAATGTTGTAAAAGAATTACCCATGCATATGTACTGTCAAAAAAAAGTTATAATTATAAAATAAAATTAAAATTAAAAAAAAATAAAAATAAAAAAATAAAAAGGTTTAATTAAAAAAAGAATATGCTGGGATATAATTATACCAAATGGCTCACCTTCTAATCTTATACTCAAAGAAACTGAAATTCAGACAGGGCAAGAGATGCACTTTAGGGCATTTTTTAAATAGGGGAAACTGAGGCCCAGAGAGGAAAAAGGAATTACTTAGGATCTGACATCAAGTTTGGGGTGAAACTGATTGGAATTCAGGTCTCCTGAGTTTCTCCCATGTCAGCTCTCAAACTTGCCTCCTTCCTGATGGTGGGAGATTCTGAGGACAATATCTGGGTTTCCCGGGAGGTGTAGGGGAAAGATGGACTGGGTGAAATATGATAGGCAGTAGGATGACAGGAGAGGGGAAATATGCGCTGATGTCTAAGTAGGATGAAGAAAGGAAGAGGGATTTGCTCTGCCCCCCTTCCCATTTCTCATGACTGGGCCCCCCCCAAGACAGAGGTGCTTCAGGGAGATAAAAGTGGCCGCCAGATGCGGAAAGCTGCACTACGTGCTTTTCCCTTTTGAGAGGTTGGCAGCTCGAGAGCTTTTAAAAAATCCCCTTCGAAGGTGTTTGTCCTATATCAGTAACAGCCCTCCCTCATCCCCCAGTCTTTCATCTCTGGGGCTGATGCATTTTCAGGGCTTAATGAGTGCGACTAAAAAGAGGCAGGGGCTTGCAGAATGGGGAGGCCTGCCCTCCCATCTTCCAGGCCTCCACACACCTGGCCTTGGACTGGTAATTAGAAGCTCTAGAGGGGAGAGGTGCTAAGAGCCCCCTGAGAAGCAGGAGGGGAGATCTAAGACAGGCAGCTTTGGGGCTAAAGGAAGGAGGGGGAGGCCTTCTGGCATAGGGGAAGGAACATCCTACGGGAAGACAGGAGACCCGGCTTCTCATCCTCCCTTCCACATTCACTTGATGAGGGAGCTTGGTCCTTTCCCTCTCTGTGCCTCATCTTCCCTGTGTTTTTAATAAGGAGCTTTGCTAGTTTGAGCTCTCAGGACATTTCTAGCTGGAACACTGGGTTTCTAGATTGGGAAGTCAAAGCCCAGACATGAGAACAGCTTGTCATTCATTCATCTAACAGGCATTTATTGGGTGCCTCCGATGGTCAAAGCCTCATGCTAGGGTCACAAAGATAAATATGGCAAAGTCTCTAATACTGAAAAGTTTTGTGGTCGTACTGTTGGGAACCAGGATCAGATCTCAGACTGGGGATGAGATCAGGCTTCAGTGGGAGACCCAGGATTCGTCTTGGGCTGGGTTCTGAAGTCAGTCTAGGGCCTGCCTTACATCTCACTTCAGGGACAGAACTAAGAATCAGGATAATTAAACATAGAACTTTGGCCTAGAAAGGGCCTTTGAGCTCATCCAGTTCAATCCCCTCACTTTCATGGAAAGATTACAGAAAGGTTAGTGACTTGTCCAAACTCACACATCCAGTAAGTGGCAGAATCTGGATTTGAACTCGAGAGTTTAGCTCCAATTCCAATGCATTTTTTAAAAAACAGCATCATCTTCTGGAGCATGAGGAGCTGAGTCCAGAGCTGGGGTCAGAATTCAGTTAAGAACCAGACTCAGAATTTAGTCTGGAGTCACAACTCTGAAAAACACCAAGTTCATGCTAAGGCATAAGTTAGAACTCAGTCTAGAGTTGGGGTTCAGTACCACCCTGGGATCTAAGGCTCATGCATGGTGAAAGAATGAAGCCAACTAGAGGTAAAATGAAGTTACTAAGACTGGGTGATCAGAGGTTTATCCTAGTGCCCTGGGGGCAATGAAATTCAGAGGACATTGACCATAGTTATATTTCAACAGGGTGTGCTTGGTGCCTGGTTAGCAAGAATAACTAAAACAGGAAACTATTGCATTGCTTATTATTTATATGCACATATATTTGTGTTTATATGCATATATATAGTAATATGTATAATATTGTATATTACTTCCTCAATTAAGTTCCTATATCCCCCTTCCCATCTTGCATTTCTCTCCTTGGATCTCTCTAACTTTTCTTATCTCCCAACATCTCCCTATGCCAGCTTAATTTGTCTTTAAAAGTTGATCAGGTGATCAGTTGTGTTCATCTCTAAGAGATACTGTTTTTCTTAAAGGATTCTCTCTAGGAAAGGGAGGGTGAGGGCTTTGTGGGATAATATGATGAAACAGAAAATATTAATGCTAAATTTTTTAAAAGTCAGTTTCAGGATAGTCATGCTGCGCTCCTAAATTTCTAGTTAAGCCTTTGAAACCACTTGCCTTTCTAAAGATCTAAAACTCACTCTTTTTTGGGGGGGGGTGTCACCCAGGTAGTAAGTATCCGAAGCCAAACTTGAAGTCAGATCCTCCTTGCTTCAGGACTGCTATTCTATCCCTGCATCGCTTAATTGTCCCCAAATCTCACTTTCCATTGAAATCATGTCACTTTGGAGAAACGGGGATCACAAATCTCAAACTAGGAGGGACCTCAGAAACTACCCAGTCCCATCCCCTTATGTGAGAGGGAAGGAAATGAGGCGTGGAGAAGTTAAGTGGCTTGTCCAAAGTAGTCAGTGCCAGAGTCAAGATCTGAATGCAGGTCTCTCTCTGTGTCAGTATTCTTTCTGTGTTACTAGGCTGAATAGATGCATGCATGGAGCAGTATATTATATATGTGAGCATATGTGGGTACGTTCATATAGACAAATACGCATTCATCCAAGCACAAAGAGATAAGGGACAGGCAGACAGAAAATATTCTTGTACCTTTTTCAATGTAGAGAAGATTCTCCCATGAGGCTTTGGGAAGGTGGGGGCTGAGAATAGCACTGCCTCCTATTAGGACTCTGTGGCCAGCCCTAAGAGGGTCACCTAGAGCCAGTCACATTTTTGCAGCTGTGAAAGCTGCCTCCCCATCTTCTCCCCACCCCCATCTCCCCTTAAGAGTCTTATTCAGGACCATGTGTTTTGGGGGAGGGGACAGCACAAGCATGTAGGGCCCCACCTCCCACTCAGAGAAGGCTCAAGCCTCTCTTCTCTCATCTCTTGTGGTGGCTCTCCAGCCTCCATTTAAGATCCACAAGAGCCCCGGGACTAATGGCTTTTCCCTCTCCGTTCCACATCTCAGATAATGACGGGAAAGGTGGAGGGGAGCAGAAAAGATTCAGGTAGAGATGGGGACACAGGAAAAGAGACAGGCACCTGGGGGAAAGAGTCCAAGGAGTTGGATTCAAATCTTGCCTCAGGTCACTGAGTAGGCCTTGTGACCTTGGCTAGTGAGGACACAATTCTGGGCCTCAGTTTCCTCAGCTGTCACATGAAGGCGTTGAACAAGATGATCTCTAAGAATTCCTCCAGTTTTAAACCTTCTGATTCTGGACAGAGGTACAGAGGAGGAAAGGGGTACCGAAAAGGAGGTGAAGGAGACAGAAATGTATAGAGCAGAAAAATTAGAGATAAAGACAAAGAGATTCTGTGATTTGGTAGCTGGGTGACACTGGGTAAGTCAATTAACCTCTCTGGGCTTCCTTTGCAAAATAAGGTTTGAGATCTTTGATTTCCAAGGTTTTTTCCAATTCTAAATTTTCAATGGAAGAGATTTTGGAGGAAATATAATTCAATGTCCACATTTTATAGATGAGACCACTGGGCTGCAGAAGGGAGCTGTGACTTGGTCTGGTTCTAGAGGACTAATTCATGCCCAGGGCCTCAACATTTCTCCCTGAACCTTACCTACTACAAAGGACTCTCCTCCTGGGGGCAGGAAGGGAGCAGGGGTTGGGGAGGAGACAGAGACAGAGATTCAGAGGAAACTGAAAGAGACAAAAAAAGACAGAGACAGAAAAAGAGAAAGAGTGAAAGAACAGATAAACAGAAAAAGAGAGACACAGACAGACACAGGCATAAGACAAGAGCAAATGAGGGATAGAGAAATAAAGAAAAAGAGATACAGAGGGAGAAAGATAATGATCCACTGGGAAAGTGACAGAGGGGAAAAAAAGATGGGAACTGAAGGCTACCCTACCATGTAAGTGGCTGCCTCTGAAGATAGTGAGTTTCCCATCATTTAGAGATTTAAGCAGAGATTGGGTGACTATAGAATGTTATCCTACATTGGGTATCAGAATGACTCTATGATGTTACTTCCAGAGAAGAGAGAGAGAGAGAGAGAGAGAGAGAGAGAGAGAGAGAGAGAGAGAGAGAGAGAGAGAGAGAGAGAGACATAAACAGAGACAGAAAGAGAAGTAAAGACAGATCCACACACAGAGAGACAAAGAGAGAAAGACAGAGACGGGAAGGGAGAAAGACAGAAAGAAGGGAAAAGAAGAAAGAGAAAAAGAAAGAAGGAGAGAGAAAGAAAGAAAAGAATGAAGGAAGGAAGAAAGGGAGGGAGGGAGAAGAGGGAGGAAGAAAAAAGGAAGGAAGAAAGGAAGAAAGAAAGAAAGAAAGAAAGAAAGAAAGAAAGAAAGAAAGGGAGGGAAGGAGGAAGAAAGAAAGAAAGAAAGAAAGAAAGAAAGAAAGATAGAAAGAAAGAAAGAAAGAAAGAAAGAAAGAAAGAAAGAAAGAAAGAAAGAAGAAAGAAAGAGAGGGAAGGAGGAAGGAAGAAGAAGAAGAGAAAGAAAGAAAGAAAGAAAGAAAGAAAGAAAGAAAGAAAGAAAGAAAGAAAGAAAGAAAGAAAGAAAGAAAGAAAGAAAGAAAGAAAAGAAAGAAAGAAAGAAAGAAAGAAAGAAAGAAGGAAGGAGGGAGGGAGGGAAGCAAGGAAGGAAGGAAGGAAGGAAGGAGGGAGGGAGGGAAGCAAGGAAGAAGGAAGAGAGAAAACAAAAAGAGAAAGAAGGAAGAGAGAAGGAGAAAGGAAGGAAGAGAAGGAGGGAGGGAGGGAAGAACGAACCTTTCTTGCTGTAGCATATTTTAGCAGCCAAAAAGCTGATCTGATCTTAGACCACCTTAATAGAGATGCCAAGTCCAGAACTAGGAAAGTGACTGTCCCACCATACTCTGCCCTGGTCAGCTCTCATCTCACAGAATCACAGAATAAGTAATTTGGAAAGGACCCAGAAACTATCCAGTCTAATGTATATAGAAAAAAGTTTTAATGTACCACCATCCATTTCAAGGCAATTCCAATAGACTTGGGGGGAAGGAATTATCAGCATCCAGAAAGAGAAATATGTAAAATTAATGTGAATCAAAGCATAGTATTTTCACTTGTTATTGTTGTTTGTTTGCTTTCTTGTTTTTTTTTTCTTTCTGGTGTTTTTTAACCCCTTGTGACGTGATTTTTCTTGTGCAGCATGATGAATATAGAAATACTCTGTCTCTCTGTCTTTCTCAGAGTCTGTATCTCTGTTTCTCTGTCTTTGTACCTATGTCTTTATCTTTGTCTTTCTGTGTGTATCTGTCTTTATCTGTCTCTTTATGTCTTTCTGTCTTTTTCTGTCTCTGTCTTTGTCTCTTTCCGTTTCTTTGTCTCTACCTTTCTGATTCCCTCTCTGTCTCTCTCTCTGTGTCTCTGTGTGTGTGTCTCTCTCTCTGTCTCTCTCTGTCTCTCTCTCTTTGTCTCTCTCTCTCTCTCTCTCTCTCTCTCTCTCTCTCTCTCTCTCTCTCTCTCTCTGTGTGTGTGTGTGTGTGTCTCTCTCTGTCTCTCTCTGTGTCTCTGTGTCTCTCTCTCTGTGTCTCTCTCTCTGTGTCTCTCTCTCTCTGTCTCTCTGTCTGTCTGTCTGTCTGTCTGTCTCTCTCTGTCTCTCTCTCTCTCTGTCTCTCTCTCTCTCTGTCTCTCTGTCTCTGTCTCTGTCTCTCTCTCTCTTTCTCTGTGTGTGCATGTGTGTGTATATTTCTCCCTATCTCACAGGCCCTTCCCTGCTGTATATAAACTCATATGTGCTTCCTCCTCTAAAAAACTAACACTTTGCACTCTCTCCCACCATCCTTACAAGCAGTCATTCTGTTTCTTTTTTTCGCTCCCTTGAGAAAGCACTTTCCTTTCTTCTCTTTCTTCATCTTCTCTAGCCTGACTTCCAACCATCCAAAACCAATCTACCTAAAATTACCCAACATTTCTTGCAAAACCTATGGCCTTTCCTCAGAAGTCCTTCTATTTCTCTCTGCAGCACCTGACACCATTGGTTACAATCTGCCCGGATTCTCTTTCCTCTCTGAGTTTTCATGATACTGCTCTCTCCTAAGTCTCCTCCTTCCTATTTCACCATTCTTCCTCAGTCTCCTTTGCTGATACTTTATGCAGATCACACCCACCAACCATAAGTTTCTCCAAAAGCCCTCTACCAGAACCTCTTCTCTTTTTGTTCAATGTTATCTCTCCTGGTGATCTGAATAGCTCTCTCTATCTCAATTATCTCTCTATCCATATGGTTCCCAGACTTATATATCCAGGCTTTGTCTCTCTCCTGAATTTCAGTTACCCATCATCATTTTCTTCTTGGATATCTCAAATTGGATATTCTTTGGGCACCTCAAGCTCAACATGTCTAAAATAACTCATCATCTTCCCATAAAAACCTTTCCCTCTTTCAAATTTCCCTCTTGCTGTTAAGGTCACCATCATCCTATCAGTCATTTAGGCTCCCATCATCCTCTGCTTCTTACATATACATCCCAATATTCAATCCATTGTCAAATACTGTCATTTCTGCCTTCACATCTCTTGAACATATCTCCTTTCCACTCACACAGATATAAGCCTAATTCAGAACTTAATCACCTCTTGCCTCAACTTTTTAGTAGCTTTTTGATTGGTCTTCCTGCCTCAAATCTCTCCCCACCCTGGTCCACAAGCTATTTAATGGCCCAGATTATTTTTCTAAAACTCTGTCACCTTCCCCACCCCTAAATTCAGTGGTTCCCTATTACCTAGAGGATCAAATTAAAATCCTGTTTAGCATTTAAAGCTCTTTGTAAGCTGACCCCCTCTTACCTTTCCAGTCTCCTCACCCTTTCCTCTTGTGTACATGCTATGTTCTACAGCTGCACAGGGTCAGTGAAATTTCTCAAACATGACACTTATCTCCTGGCTCCTTTGCACTGTTGGTCCCTCAGGCCTGAAATGCCTCACTTCTCTTTCTTGGTTTCCCTAGATTCCTTTAAGATTCAACTCAAATCCTGTTAGCATTATTTTTGTTTTTCTCCCCAGGTTATTTTTACCTTCCGAATCCAATTCTTCCTTTGCAACAACAACAACAAAATTTGGTTCTGCACATATATATTGTACCTAGGATATACTACAACATATTTAATATGTATGGGAATGCCTGCCATCTAGGGGAGGGGGTGGAGGGAAGTAGGGGAAAATTCGGAACAGAAAGGAGTACAAGGGATAATTTTGTAAAAAAAAAAAAAAAAAAAAAAAAAAGTTATAATTATAAAAATTAATAAAATTTAAATTTAAATTAAAAAAAAAAAAAGATTCAACTCAAATCCAACTTTCCTGTCTCCAGATGCTAGTAAGTGACCTTGCTTAGCCCTCCCTCCCTTAAATCCAATTCAATTTCATGATATCATATCACCTGCCTGATGTCATGGTCCTCTTCAAGAATGAAGAATAAACAACAATTTCAGATTATACTCACTATACTACCTGGAACACAGTAAGTGCTTAATAAATGCTTCCTGACCAAGTGATTGACCATGCAACTTCTGTTCACTGTTCTGAAGCCAACCAAAACAAAATCTAATCCCTTTTTCATTTACCAATCCTACAAACATTTGAAGATGTTTCCCATGTCACCCCGAATCTTCTCTTCTCCAACCTAGACAACCCTAGTTCCTTCACTTAATGCTCATATGATTTGGACTCAAGTGCCTTAATCGTTGCAGGTGCCCTCCTCTGGACATCCTCTGGTTATCAACGTCTTTCCTAAACTGTGATGTCCACAAAGACTGAATACAATACTCCAGGCATGGTCTGACCAGCATAAAGGATGATAGGACTTTCACATCTTTACTCTTGCAGACCAATACCTCTCAGTGCCATTCAAGATCTCATTCAATTTCCTGGATGCCATATCAGCTCTTGGTTGATTCACTTTTTGGACTTTTATTCAACTTGGAGTTTTTAGCCAGGGGTTTGCTAGTTAACAGTTAACAACTGGCTCCCAGAAAAATGCAGAATACACTTTTAAGTTTAACTTATATCATTAATATTTTCCATCATTGTCTTAAATCTAGAGTCCCAGTGGTCCTCAAACTTTTTAACTAGGGGGCCAATTCCCTGTCCCTCAGACTGTTGGAGGGCCGGACTATAGTAAAAACAAAAACTCACACTCTGTCTCCGCCCCCAGCCCATTTGCCATAACCCAGCAGGTGGCATAAACATCCTCAGTGGACCGCATTTGGCCCGCCGGCTGTAGTTTGAGAACCCCTAACAATAAAAAATCAACAACAATAAAAAAAAGTCAAGACCAGATTTATGTTTGCCAGTTTCCAAGATGTAAATATCCACAATTAAACTTTTACAATTTGGCTAGGGTTAGAGCTGGTTCCAGCATCCTCTGCTTTCAGGCCACCAAAACCTCCAGACTGCTCTCTAACCAAGCCCTCCAACTATGTTCTCAAAGAATCCATTTTTTTAACCCAATACACAACTTTATACTTCTCCCTACTGAATTTCATTTTATTAAATGTAGATTTATGTTGTAGATTAGTAGTATCCAACTACTGGTTTTTCAACTGCATGAAATCAGTAAAAGAAAAATTTATGTCCATATCACATATATATATATGTAAAGCTGATTTAGTAATAGTAATAAAAACCAATATTCATATACACATTTACAATTTGCAAAACACTTTACAAATATTATCTCATTTAAGGGAAATAGATTTTAAAAATTTTACATTTTAAAAGTGGGGAGACTGAGACACACAGAAAGTCAGAGACCATGACACACAGCTAGTAAATGTGTGAAGCAGGGTTTGAACTCAAGTTCTCCTGACTGC
This sequence comes from Sminthopsis crassicaudata, assembly GCF_048593235.1. Taxonomy (NCBI): domain Eukaryota; kingdom Metazoa; phylum Chordata; class Mammalia; order Dasyuromorphia; family Dasyuridae; genus Sminthopsis; species Sminthopsis crassicaudata. Next base: position 52,937,680 of record NC_133617.1, on the reverse strand, counting down.
ACTCCAATGCTGTACCACCTAGTTAGCATATGTATCACTGCACAAATTATAACATACTTTATAAAACTTATGCAAAAATAGAAATGAAAAAATAATAAGATAAAAATGAAATAATATTTGATCCTGGCTGTGGAGGGTGAAAGGGACAGTGATACACTTTTTCAAGAGACTCCATGATCTACTTTGGACACCACTTCTCTGGGATTATCAAGAGCTCTCTGGATCCTGACTTTGTCATCCAGAATATGAGCTGTCTCTCCCAGTTTTGTGGCCTCTGCAAATTTGATAAACATGCCATCTCTGCCTTTATACAACTCACTAATAAATGTCAAATAATCACCAACATTTCTGAAGCTCTGGAAGATTTATGAAGTAAACCTTTTTCATTTGATTTATTTGATTGATTATACCTAGAAGGGAGGACTATTATTATCCCCACTTTCCAGAGAAAGAAACTGAGGCCAAGTGAAATTAAGTAAGTGATTCACCCAGGAATCCATAGCCAATTATTACTTGAGTTCAGACCTGAATTCAAGTTTTTCTGACCCCCAAGTCTAACGCTCTATCTGCTACACCCCCTAGAAAAGAACAGGGATGAGTACAAATCCCCAGGGCATCCCACTGAAGATCTCATTCCAAGTTGACATTGATCCATTAATTACTACTCTTTGAATCTCATGACTATTCAACCAGTTCCAATTCTGTCTAATTGCATTAACACTAACTCACATCTCTCCATCTTCTCCACAAAACATCACCAGTATAAATGTCAAACACTTTAATTTGATCTAGGTATAAATTTCACTTATAGCATCCCAGTTTACTATCCCAGACTTTGTCCCTTTATACCGCATCCTTAGAAAGCAAATGGACTTAGCTCTTGTGATGCTTGACAGCTAAGTTATCCCTGTTTACCTTAGTTTCCTCATCTGTAAAATGAGCTAGAGAAGGAAATGGCCAACTGCTCCTGCATCTTTTCCAAGAAAACCTCAAATAAGGTCACCAAGAGTCAGATATGACTGGAAAATGACTAAACAATAACAAGGCTTAAGCCTGGTAAGACCTGTTCTAGATGAAGTCATTCTGACCTTTTGTACTTAGAACTTCCTTTTTCTTTTGTTGTCTTTAACATTCCTCTTTAGCCTCAGTTCATTCTGGGTTATAGTGCACTCTTCCTTCAGGATCATTCAACACTTTTGTACTACTCTTCTGCTATCAGCCCTCACTTTCACCTTTTAAAACTACCTTTAAAAATTGAATCTGATTGGTGAGTGAATGCACACTGGCTTGGTCTTGTCAGACAACTCGTTTTTGTTTTTGTTTTTCATTCTTCTTTTTTTCCTGAGGCAATTGGGGTTAAGTGACTTGCCCAGAGTCACACAGGTAGGAAGGGTTAAGTGTCTGAGGTTAGATTTAAACTCAGGTCATCCAGACTTCAGGGCTGGTGCTTTATCCACTGCACCACCTAGCGCCCCTAATTTTTTTTCATTCTTAAGAATTCCTTCCTGGTTTAAGTTTCCCTGTGGAATTTTAATACATAGAAAGTTATAAAATGTGGCACAATACTCCAAAATTATGGCTATTCATTCATTTGAGATATGATTATTCAGCCCCAGGCTCCCTTCATCATTTTTCATTAATATGAAATGGCTGCCCATTATTAATGAAATGGCTGCCCATTATCACCTCTATTATTCAATATTACACTAGAAATGCTGGCTATAGCATAAAGAAAAGAAAAAAAATTGAAGAAATTATAATAGGCACTGAGGAAACAAAATTATCTCTCTCTGCAAATGACATGATGGCATACTTAAGAGAATCCTGGAAAATCAGCTACAAATTACTTGAAATAATGTGAAATGATCATGATATAACAGGCCATATAATAATAGCTTATTACATAAAACCAGCAAACATAAGTCATTCTTTGGGTAAAATAGGCAGAGGCAGATACAGAGATACAAAGATAGAAGCAGAAAAGGAGAAAGAAAGATTGATGAGAAGGAGAAAAGGAGAGAGGTCAGAGAGAGAATTAAAAGGCGGGCTGGGGGTGGGAAGATATTCTGATGGGAGCAAGATGGAAAAATAATCCAGAGAGCTAGAGGATGAGCTGGGTTAGAAGTAAGCATGACTGGCAAAGGTACTCCCTTAAATGAAGATTCTGGGAATGAATTCATCAGTTAGAAGAAGAGAAAGACTAAGAGAAGGGGAAGGAGGAAGAAAAGGTTCCAAAAAGTACAGGTAAAAAAATTAGTTTGAGTTTGATCCAGGTTAAAAGGTGTATCTAGAAGTTGAAAGAGGCCATCCAATCCCCTTATTTTGCAGATGAGGAAATAGGCCCAGAAGAAAGGAAGTGACTTACCAAAAGTATAATGAACTCAGGAGTAGGATTTGAACACAAATGTTCCCAGATCCAGTGTTCTTCCAGCTTTATCACACTTCCTTTTTGGTCCTTAGAGGAGGGGATCCCCTTCTTAGCATGAGCTGTCATTTTCTCTGGACACCCACAGCATCACAGTCAGTCAGCAAATGTGTAAAATGAAAGAGACAGATTAGATGACCATTTTTAAAATTCTCCCAATTGACACTAATAAATTGTTGGTGGGATTGTGAAGTGATCCAACCATTCTGGAGAACAATTTGGAACTATGCCCAAAGGGCATACCCTTTGATCCAGACCTGTCTCTACTGAGCCTGTATCCCAAAGGGATTATAAAAGAGGGGAAAGGACCACATGTGCAAAAATGTTTGTAGCAGCCCTTTTTGTAGTGCCAAGAAACTGGAAACTGAGTGGATGCCCATAAATTGGACAATGGCTAAGTTATGGTATATAAATGTTATGGAATATTATTGTTCTATAAGAAACAATCAGCGGGATGATTTCAGAGAGGCCTGGAAAGACTTACATGAACTGATGTTGAGTGAAGTGAGCAGAACCAAGAGATCATTGTATAAAACAATAAGATTTTATGATGATCAACTGTGATGGATTTGGCTCTTTTCAACAATGAGGTGATTCAGGCCAGTTCCAATAGACTTGTGAAGGAGAGAGTCATGTGCATCTAGAGAGACAACTATGGGGACTGAGTGTGGATCACAACATACTATTTGGTGGTGGTGGTCATTTGCTTGCTTGTTTTTTTCTTTCTCATTTTTTCCCTTTTGATTTGAATTTTCTTATGCAGCATGATAAATATGGAGGTATGTTTAGAAGAATTGCACTTTTTTTTTAACCTATATTGGATTACTTGCTGTCTGGGGGAGGGGATGGGGGGAAGGAAGGGAGAAAAATTTGCAACACAAGGTTTTGCAAGGGTGAATGTTGAAAATTATTTTTGCATGTTGTTTGTTGGGCTTCACATAAAAAATAAATAGCTATTTTTAAAAAGATTCTCCCCGTTTGGACACTCTAGATTCTAAGGTCCCTTTCAGCTCTGGCATGTCATGAATTAGGAAATGAGAGGAGTAATCTTTGGATTATCTCCCTTGTGGGAGGGGAGTTAGAGAAAGGTTTTATTAACCTTAAAACATTATGCTAGTTATATTAATTTCATGTGTAATCATCTTTTTCTCCCTGTTTTACTGTGTTATGGAAGTGCTTGTTTTATTTCCTAAGTTCAGAATAAAATATATAATTTTTAAAGGCCTGCTGTCTAACAAGAGGGTTTCCAGCTTCAGGCCTAGCTCACATTCAAAATCTCCTAAGTTCCTTCTAGCTCAGGGATCCTTTGAGTCTGTTCCCATCCAGAGGAGCCCCCTGTCTAATTGGGAGCGGTGTCTCCCATGCAGCTTAAAAGTTCCTTGGGATGGATGATGCTGTCCAAGAAAGGAGAGAAAGATGTAGATGGGACCAGCCACCTGCATGGCATTTTGATAGATCTATACTCATTCCTTCTAAGGAAGACTGAGGCTGGTGGATCTATTGATCTCTGGATTTCTGAGCTACAGTAGGTTAAGTTAATGGGGTGTTCAAATTAGGTCCAGCAACAGTATAATGAATGCCTAGAAACAGGGGCCACCCTGGTGCCCAGGGAAGGAAGAATCAGCCTTAAAATGGATAAGGTCACTTTTGAGAGACCACTATGCTTCCAGATTGGGTGAGATAGGGAAACACAATCTGAAAAATATTAAATTAAATTTTTTAAAGTGACTTCCAAGCCTTGGATAAGAAGGATGATCTTATTCACCTTTAGAGGAAAAACAAGCACAGTATAATCTTACATAGATGTATATAAATGTATATGTGTGTGTTTATAGATATATGTATGTATATGTACATCTATGTGTAGGCATTCATATATTGTATGTGTACATATATATATATATGTATATACATATACATACATGTGTGTGTTGTGTATAAATATATTCAAGCTTAACCATAGCCTGTGTGGGGGAGGTGGGAAAGAAGAAAGGGGGAAAAAGAATAAAGTAAAAAGTGCACAGTAGAGAACAAAAAATAACCTATAAGGAAGCAAAGGAAAAAAATGGACAATTCTGAATACAACATATAATATTTATTACATATGCTTTCTTGAAATGGAAATTTATCGTTGCACATTTTGAATCCTCTCTTATGTTCTGCTGTGCCCGTGATAATTTTTTCTTTTTCTGATTTTTCTTTCTCTACTTTATATTTAGGTTTTAAATAAATATGTACATTTTAAAAGATCTTCCAGAAAATAAGACTGGCCTTTAGAAGAGGTGAGCCTTGCATAGATCATCCCATTTTTGCTCTAAAAATTTTGAGTGGCCACTCAGTGAAGTTTAAGCATCCCGATGTGGCAGTGGAGACCTGTCAGAAATTTGCTTCCAGCCTCATTTTTTTGCTCTTAGATTTTCCCAGGCTACCTCAGCCATAGGATAGCTTTAATCCAAAGCAAGGCTCCTCAGGAATCCTGTCACCAACAGTGCTATCAGGTGCTCCTCAGGCTGCCTTTCAAAGGCTTCCAGGGATGAGGAGCTCATTACTTCCAGAGGGGTTCCATTTCATTGCAGGATGATTTTAATTGTCAGGAAGTTTTTTCTTAGGTCGAGTCAAAGGTCTGTCTTTCTGCAACTTCCTCTCAGTGTCTGGTCCTTGCTCTGCCCCCTGAGGTCAAGACCAACAAACACTAATCCCTTTCCTAGTAGAAAACCCTTTAAATAATTACTGGCAATTATTCTAGCCGTGAAAATTGTACTCTCCTGGATTCTAAATCTGCCACTTTGTACATTCTAGTGAAGTCTGTGAATGCCTTCTGAGAATAACGTTTTTAAATTTTTTTAAAAAATCATTGAATTACAAAGGAAACCAATTAAATTGGAATAGGGTTATCAAACTATTTTTATTTTTTCTATGTTAATTTTTTTCATTTATTTACTTTAATAGTTTTTTATTTTTCCAAATATATACAAAGATAATTTTCAATATTCATCTTTGCAAAACCTTGGGCTCCGAATTTTTCTCTCTCCCTCTCCTCATCCCCTCCCATAGACAGCAAGCAGTCCAATATAGATTAAACATGTGCAGTTCTTCTAAACATATTTCCATTTTTATCAAACTAATTTTTAAAATAAATCTACACATCCCCTGAAATCTACTTGTATTCATGGATCCCGATTTAGAGTTCTTGGGCCATTTCCAATGGCTCTCCTGCCTCTTCAGACGGAACTTCTCATTGCCCCTCCTCATCTGGACATCCTCTAACATGTCACAGTTCTTCCTAAAATCCAGTGTCTAGCATCACTACAGCGCCAGGTCTGGAGTCAGGAAGCCTCATCTTTGTGTCTTCAAACCCGGCCTGAGATGCTTATTAGCTGTGTGACTCTGAGCATGTCATTTAATTCTGTTTGCCTCCGTTTCCTCATCTACAAAACAAACTGGAGAAGAAAATGGTAAACCACTCCAGTATCTCTGCCGAGAAAACCTCCAATGGGGTCATGAAGAATCAGACTCAAATGAAATTACTGACAACAACAAAAAAAGCATAAACCAGTAAATCACGCAGCTAGGTGGCAAAATGAACAGAGTGGCGGGGCCTGATATCTGGAAGACTCATGAATCCAAATTCAGGAAGATTTCCGAATCCAAATCTGGCCTCGGACATTTACTAGCTGTGTGACCCTGAGCAAGTCACTTAACTCTATTTGCCTCGGTTTCCTCATGCTGGAGAAGAAAATGGCAACCATCCCAGTGTCTTTGCCAAGAAAACCCAGATAGGATCTTGGAAAGTCATGACTGAGATGACTCAATAACAAGAAGAAATCATCAGTCAACAAATGACCAAAATTGTCTCTGACCTCAAGGAGTACCGGGTGAGCTAGCTAGAGAAGGCAACTCATACAAATCTAGGTAGAAGCTAAATGAAGGCAAGGTGATTTAGAGGGAAAGTCGTTTAGGAAAGGTTGCCTGTAAATAGGAGAGTTTGAGCTGAGTCTTGAAAGAAACTGGGGATGTTGGGAAGGTAGAGGGGAGAAAGGAGTGCATTTTGGGGAAGGGGGGTGGCAGTCAGTCCGAAGGCTCCCACTCTGGAGATGAAGCACCTCCCATGAGGAGAACTCACCAGAAAGGGAGCTTAGCTGAACCCAAGCAGGATAACAGGCTGTAAGGCTGGGGAGAGAGCTTGGCAACCACTGAGGAAGACTTTACATGGACACCACAAGAAACACCGGCTTTCTCTCGAAGGGGTCCAGCCAAATCGTGGGGCAAGGGGGACGTCATAGACTTTGTTTCTAACCCCTCCCTAGGAGAGGATTTGACCCACATTAAGGGCTTAGAGATCCTCCTTTGGAGGTAGATTACTAAAGATGCTGCTCTGAGGAGCTGGACTCTCTGGTGGGGGAGGGGAGCGAGGTGGGGGTGGGGTGAGATGAAGATGCCCGGCTCTTCTGGAGAGGAGAACTGTCTGCTTCGAAATACCCTAGATAGCCTCTTGTTCCCTCCCATGTCATCAGAATTCAGATTTTTTTAAAAATGTTTTAATAAGAGGAAGAAAAAAATCAATAACACAAGAGAGTGTTGGAGTTCAAAGGGATGTGTGGAGGGGCCCCAGGAGCCACCAGCCCTGCCAATTACCTGCAGTCAAAGGCAGGAGATTTACACATGTATGTACTTGTGTGTACACACGCACGCTATACCCCCAAACAATGCAAACATAAGGAGGCACATATGGGACCACGACCGGCCCCATCAGAAACAAAATCACAGCTTAGGAGACACAGGAGGATAGAACAGAATGGGGTAGGGGGGGTGGGGGGGAGGGGCTTTGTGGGAAATATCACAACCTTGTGCGGACCCGGTTCCAGGCCCTGCTCTGCCACTCCTTTGTTGAGGGATCTTGGAAAAGTCACCATTTTGTTTCTGGATCTTGGTTTATACAGCTGTAAAATGAAAGGGAGCCTCTTAAAGACTCTCAGCTCTAAATACTAGCTCCTGGAGTTATTTGAGTTTCTGCCTGTGATCTTTATCACAGCTTAGCTTAGCTTAGGTGCTTGGAAGCACCCTCTGTGGGCCTCTGTTTCTTTATATGTAAAGTGTGAAGGTTGGGCTAAGTAATCTCTAAGGATCCATTTAGCTCTGACATTTCATGTTCAAAATGGTCCCCCAGCTCTGACATCCCATGTTCTAAGGGCCCTCCCAACTCTTATATCCTGGGTTCTAAGGGCCCTCCCAGCTCTGACCTCCTGGGTTCTAAGGGCCCTCCCAACTCTTATATCCTGGGTTCTAAGGGCCCTCCCAGCTCTGACCTCCCGGGTTCTAAGGGCCCTCCCAGTCCTGACCTCCTGGGTTCTAAGGGCCCTCCCAGCTCTGACCTCCTGGGTTCTGAGGGACCTCCCAGCTCTGACCTCCTGGGTTCTAAGGGCCCTCCCAGCTCTGACCTCCTGGGTTCTAAGGGCCCTCCCAGCTCTGACCTCCTGGGTTCTAAGGGCTCTCCCAGCTTTGACCTCCTGGGTTCTAAAGGCCCTCCCAGCTCTGACCTCCTGGGTTCTAAGGGCCCTCCCAGCTCTGACCTCCTGGGTTCTAAGGGCCCTCAAAGCTCTGACCTGCCAACTTCGATTTTCTGTGTTCAAAGGGTCCTCCCAGCTCCAATATCCTGGGTTCTAAGGGTCCTCTTGCCATCCCATGTCCATAATGCCATTTTGATGGGCTGCACACTGGACATAGATTCAGAAAGACTTGAATTCGAATCTTGCCACAAATTTACAAAATTGGGCTAGCAAGATCTCAGTGAGCCACTTAATACCCTGATCCTCAGCTTCCCCATTTGAACAATAGGGATAGTGATCTGTGTGGGAGAATTGATTCAGAGAAGTTGCCTGATCAATTTGCCTGATTGAGCTCTTTTACTATCTCATACCCTATGGGAGGCCTGAACAGGACTGTGAGCCCAGCAGGGTCTCAGGATCTGAGGCTCAGACCATGGGGATGGAGAGTTCTTTTGTGTTAGCTGCCTCTTGGTCCCCCCTTTTTTTTCCCTGAGGCTGGAGTTGAGTGACTTGCCCAGGGTCACACAGCTAGGAAGTGTTAAGAGTCTGAGACCAGATTTGAACTCTGGTCCTCCTGAATTCAAGGCTGGTGCTCTATCCACTGTGCCACCTAGCTGCCCCCTTGGTCCTCCTTTAGAACACAGGATGTCAGAGCTGGATACCAGCTCTCTAGCAACTCTGTGTTGGAACTTTCTGAAATTCTGACTTTCTAGGAAGAAAAGGGCAACATCAGCCATGTAGGAAGAGAAGAGGATGGATTACACAGTCCCTACAACAGCAAGCAGAATAACCAGATAAACCTTGATGTAGGGGAACAAAGCACCAAGACTTTCATGGGTAAGGGATGGAGAAATTTTTTTCTGCCATTACATCATTCTTGGGCCATGCAAAATTGTCAACTTACAGAACTCAAGCAGTGGGAGGTTGTTGTACCTAGCTTTCCGATCATCATCACTTTCGGTTGTCTTAACAAATGATTGCAAGGCCCACCTCTGAATTAGGGCCTCAATTTCCTCACCTGAACAATGGGGATGTAAATAAATGCACTACATACCTAGTGAGATTGTGGGAGGAAAGCTTTATACAAATGAGAGTTATTCAAGAGAACATTGTACACAGCAACAACAAGATTATATCGTGATCAATTCTAAGGGATGTGTCTTTTTTCAACAGCAAAATGATTCAGGCCAGTTCCAATGGTCTTGTGATGAAATGAGTCATCTGCACCCAGAGAGAAGACTGGGGGGACTGAGTGTGGATCACAACATGGCATTCTTTCTCTTTTTCTTGTTGTTTTCTTGTTTTTTTGTGTTTTCTTTCTCATTTTTTCCCTTTTTAATCTGATTTTCCTTGTGCAGCAGGATAATTATGGAAATATGTATAGAAGAATTGCACATTTAACAAATATTGGATTACTTGCCACCTAGGGGAAGGGGTGGAGGAAGAGAGAGAGAAAAGAAATTGGAACAAAATGTTTTGCAAGGATGTTGAAAACTATCTGTGAATGTATTTTGAAAATAAAAAGTTTTATAAAAATGAGGGTTATTATTTATAAATAAGGAAACTGAGGTTTACAACCATAAGTGACTTGTCCAAGATCACTCTTCCGGGCAGTAACAGAATCAGGTTTAGGAACTAGATCTAAAGTCTACCGACTCCCAGGGATTCTGCTATTCTCTGTGTAAAGTAGCTAGGGAGGTGAGAGTGGGGATGGGCAGGGATTCGGTTAAGGAAGTGGGATGGGCCAGGCCATCGTGCTGGAGGACGGAGGCTGGGCCGGCAGCCCTGGGCCAAGCTGCCTAGCCCTTTAAGAGCTGAAGTTGGGAGCTGCTGGGCCTGGCAGGCGTATTGATTGGCGCTATGGTAACGCAGATTAGATTATGTCTGGCTGGGAATGTGAGGCGGAGTGGGAGGTGTGTTTGGGAAGCCGGGAGCCCTTCTTCTTGTAAACCTGCTCCCTGAAGAGGGCTGGGGTTTGTGGGGGTTTGGTTTTTGTCTGTCACCTGGCAGGGGCAAGAGGGGGATGGGACTGACTGAAGAGAAAAACGCAGAAGGAAGAATGAAATGGGAAACTGAGTCAGAGAAGGTTTCCACCCCCACCCCCATGCTCAATACACACTCCCCAATGCCTGCCTGAAATTCCACCATTAGTGATTGATTCCAGTGAATTATGCATTGCCCCCTCCCGGTGGTCCTTTCTGAAAATGCAAGCAACCACCCACTCCAGGGAAATGGAGGTAGAGGCTTTGTATAAGGGGTCTGGGGAGGGGGGAACGGAAGTAAAAAGAACTTGGAGATGGGATGCAAAAGATCTGATACTAATTCCATCCTGGTCACAAGTCTCTCCTGACTCTGTGGCTAAGCTTTTCCCTCTGCAAAATGATGGGAATGGATTCAATGATTTCTAGGAACCCTTCTGGCTCTGACATTTGTACTTCTTGCTCTGGGATCTAATTTGGATCTAGTTTGAAGGCTTTGGGATATAGTAATGGATATAGTTTGAAGGCATCTGGCTCCCCGTCCCACAAGAGGAAAATCGATTTTCCTGACCTCCTCCAAAAAGCCTACCTTGATTGCCCGCCCTCTTTGTAACAGCCTTCCCTTTGGACCTCCCATGACACTTCATTTTTCATGTCTCTATTGTATTTTTGCCTGTTATAATTTTCTGTTAGTGTCCTATCCCTCCACTAGACTATTAAGTGCTATTTCATCTAGATTTTCTATCAGTGGTCTAGGAAAACCTGAGCTCAATTTCAGCATCAGATACAATGTAGCTGTCTGACTCTGGGCAAGTCATTTCACTTCCTTTTCCCTCAATTTCCTCACTTATAAAATGGGCATCATAACAGCACCAACCTCCCAGGATTGCTGTTAGGATCAAACAAAATAATATCTATAAAGCTCCAAGCACAGTGTCTGGCATATAGTAGGGGCTTAATAAATGCTCGTTCCCTTCCCCCTCCCACTGCCTTCTCCCAGTACCTCCAAATTGCCTTGTATTTATTTTATTTACACTTATACATTTCCACGATGTGTCCCCTGATATAGTGAAGGGACTTCTTCAGTTTTGTCTTTGTATGCCCCATATCTAATAAAAACCTGGAAAAAGTCAAAAAATAAATTAGTTTCATAAATGATTAACGATGGATTGGCACAGAGCTTTGCATTCAGTCGGTGTTTAATGAATGTTTACTGAATGAACTAATAAATAAACAGAAGAATAGCTTGGCATTGC